>NC_085140.1:194185682-194510142 GCF_024139115.2 Armigeres subalbatus | reverse complement strand
GATAAATCGCATAATAAAAGTACTATTGAAGAAAACCATTTAAATAAATCTAGAAAAAAATCAAGAATAAAAAGGAAATTTCTTCAGTCGTATCTGGTGGGTGATGCATTCGAAATACTGAGATACTGCAAAATAATTAGATGAATAATAGTAAAAGAATTCATAATTCCAAATTCCAAGTGCCTAATTTATATCACGCAGATTATAGTCGCATGTTCCTATCAGTTCCCGAAGCTTTGCTTGGATCAATTATTTTAGATGACCTGATTGCGTGACTTCGTCGGATGAATGTTCCATCTCGGAAATCTTCCCGCTGTGGTTTTCGACTCGATGGTCAATGTCAAACAGGGCTCGATAAAACATTAAATCCCGCCGGGCATAGCTTCATGGCAATCTCGGCAAAGTAAGCCATTACTGGCTGCCAATTTTGGTGCCAAGCTGGGAAGATACAATATTTTATGTACGAGTTTTTCCAAACGCAGCACGAAAGCAGTACTTTGCGGTCGTTGTCTGTGACATTGTCGCCGGTGTCGGATCGGCTTTAGCTACAAGGAAAACGTCGAAAGAAAGGGAAAACTCAACTCCTAGAAGGTCGTCGCCGGTATCCGGTTCATGTTAGCAGTCGAGAATTCGCACCCTCGTAAAAAGTACAACAGCTGCTGGAAAACGATGCATATTGGGACAAACGCAGACGGAACGGTATGTGGTTCAGGACGATGGAGTCCCAGAAGGTTAGTAGTATACAGACGAGCTGCATGTATAATAATTATGCCTGTAAGTCTAGGAAAGGACAATCAATATGAACCGCCTTTTATATATTGCGGTGAGCTATAAACTGAAAATTTGAACAATTCAACACATAATCAGTTTCATACCAATACCTAAATTTAAAAGCCGGTTTCTATGTGTATGTGTTGGCATTCATTTACATCTTTTTGATCACATAGAGCTTATGCAAATATTTTGAACGTCTGAGGTTGCTTGATAATGTATATCATTGCAACATTATAATACAGAAGACTTGGTTGATTGCATAGATCTTATGATTTGAACTCCAGGACATTCCCTCTACTCTTCTCTTCTCTTCTTTGCCTTACATCCCCACTGGGACATTGCAGCCTCCAGCTTAGTGTTCATTAAGCACTTCACAGTTATTAACTGCAGGTTTCTAAGCCAAGTTACCATTTCTGCATTCGTAGGTAATGATAGGCTAACGATGATAATTTCATGCCCAGAGAACAATTTCAAACCGAAAATTGCCTGACCGGCTGCAGAATCGAACCCAGCCACCCTCAGCATGGTCTTGCTTTGTGCATCTTACCACACGGCTTGGCCCTCCTTAGCCAGGACATTCTAATAAACCTTAAAAATATGCGAATTTCTACGTACATTTAAAGATCAATAATTGTATGTATTCTGATTAAGAGGATAGTACACAAATGATCGATTTTTAAAAAATTGGTCAGAGTTCAATTCAGCTTAAGCTTCATATTGCCTTTATATGGTAAAAGTTGTATTTTTTTATGGAGAGAATAAGTAAATCATTGAAAATACAATTGCATAAGTACTGACTTAATGTGTTTCGGCGCGCAGCTCAATATTTGTCATCTCATCCGAAAAACTTAACAGGGAATCCGTAGATTAGAACTAAAAGATATATCGAACTACTGTCAATATTTCATCAAAATCGTAACCCGAAAAGCATGAGATCTAGTTCTCCAAACTTGGTCATTTTGAATGAAAAAGCTGTTAGCACTTTTTTGCCAATGCGTTCCTAACAGTTCCACATCCGAGCAAGAATAAAAAAAACTTAGATTTCCAAAAATCTAGACGTAACAAAAATATTAAAATTGCAAGGAGAATTGTGAATAATCTTAAGGTTTTAACAACTTCTATCAAAATTGCAGTTAACATATCTGCTGAACTTCAACTAACAACATGCTTTGTTATTCAGCAACAGGATCTAAATATATAAATTATTCCATTTATTCAAAAAATTCATTCAGCATTGTAAAATTCTCAAAATACAAGGATTTCGAAAAAATCTGGGGTTCTGAGAAGAAATACAATTCTTCGAAAATAAAATTGAAGTTACAAAGATCTCCCCTACTATATCGTAAAACGGTGCATAAATTTTAAATAATAAAATATTTTCAAAATAATCTATTTCATCGATTAATCAATTAATCTTTTTTCCCTGTTCGAGTGTGCCACTGCGACCAGTTATTATATCTATTGTAGCGCTCCGATTTTTAGTGTTTAAGTACATGTCAATTACTCCATTACTAGGGAGGAGGTTCGGTTGTAGGCACCCTTTTGTCTTTGGTCTACTTTGGCCTGGTTGATCTTATGCTGACATTTGTATCAATGGAAAGCTAGGTAACCCTACTATTAGTAAAGAAATTATATTAATTTCGACGATTTTAGAAATTTTATTGACAATTTTGCAAATTTGACATGTTTGGACATTTCAATTTTGTGATTCGGCTTGGACATCCTTGAAAATTTGGCAGAGAATTAAGAAGAAAAAATCAAAACCACCTGAATTCAAAGAAAATGAATAATTTGTTTATTCTAATAGCTAGGAGGCACTAAAAAACTTCAATCAATCCACTTAGCAGTGATCATGCCTCCACGTGCATTAGGAGATATTGAAAAAAATCACATAAGAAAAGATTAAAATTGCACTTTAGGTAAATGGATTTCATATTTTCCATTGATTTACGTTTATTGCATTAAAAAACAGATTAATCACCTTAATCGTAATGTCCTTTCTTTTATTATAAAAATAATATTTTGGCTAAAAATTTGGATCCCATAGTCCAATTTGACCAATTTTCAACAGAAAGCAATAGGACAGGATTCCTCGCAGAATGCAACTTGTTGCTAGTAAATCGCTCAACGCTTAGTTCCAAAAAGTATGAGTACAATAACTAGACATGCCCAATAAATAAAAAATATAAATTAAACTCATTACATATTTCTATCAATTATGCCCAAATAATTATATAAAACTGGCACGGCAAATGCTGGGTAAAGCGTATTGGTACTTCGGTACCTGAAGGAATAAATAGACCCCATCTCGCGGTCCTTAGCCTCTACCAGCAACTCCTATCCCTACCTCCCGCAGTGCTGGCCGGATACGAGCAACCTAGGGAAGATCGGTAACCAACCCCGTGGGAACTATGGTCGTATGCTGACAGGGGAAGGAGTTGCTCCTCCGGAGGTGCAAATCTTATTGAGCGTCTGTTCTCCATGTCAGGATCGGCTCACAGCGTCTGTTCTCCATGTTAGGGCGGCTATCATCGTCCGAGTGCTGCGAGGGACTCTATGAAACTTGCACCATGGTCCACCGAAAATAAGGAGGAATGGTCCTCCGGAAATTTAGGGGTTTGGTGTCAGGCCCTGCAACCAGCCTTTAAAAATCATAAGCAACGAACAATCAACAAGAGAGTACGGACCGGAACCATTGGCGAAGACCACTGCGACGAAAAGGGACTAGCGATTGGCTCGGTTCGTGGAACTGCAAATCTCTCAACTTCATCGGAGCACAGCATACTCGCCGATGTGCTCAAGGACCGTGGATTCGCGACATTGTGCGCTGCAGGAGGTTTGTTGGAAGAGTCAATGGTGCGAACGTTTAGAGGTAATCATACCATCTACCAGAGCTGCGGCAACACACACGAGCTGGGAACAGCTTTCATGTGATGGGCGATATGCAAGGCGCGTGATCGTGGTGGCCGATCAATGAAAGAATGTGCAGGTTGAGGATCAAGGCCGGTTCTTCAACTTCAGCATAATCAACGTCCATATCGCACTCCAGCACTGATGATGATAAGGACGCATTCTACGCGCAGCTGGAACGTGAGTACGACACTGCCCAAGCCACGATGCCAAAATCATCATAGGAGATTTGAACGCTCAGGTTGTCCAAGAGGAGGAGTTTAGACCGACTATTGGAAGTACACGCTCAGACTGACGAACGAAAACGGCCTCGACTAATTGATTTCGCCGCCTCCAAGAATATGGCCATTCGAGCACCTACTTCCAACACAGCCTCCGTATCGGTTCACCTGGAGATCACCACTGCAGACAGAATCACAAATCGACCACGTTCTGATTGATGGACGGCGAGGAGATGGAACAGCTGTGCCGTTCTCAAGATACACGCAAGTTCTATCAGAAGCTCAACGCATCCCCAAAGGCTTCGTGCCGCGAGCCGAAATGTGCCGGATAAGGATGGGAGCATACGGATGAACGTGTGTGATCGAAAGGTGGAAGCAGCACTACGAAACATCTGAATGGCGCTGAGAGTACAGGCAGTGAAAGTCAAGGCAGCGGAGGAGATGACTACGTCAGTTCAGCGGACGATGGAAGCCAACCACCCCCACCTTGAGGGAAGTTAAGGATGCCATTCAACAGCTCAAGAGCAATAAAGCATCTGATACGGATGGTACGGAGCTGAGCTCATCAGACCCGGAAAAGCTGGCCACTTGCCTGCACAAACTGATAGTCAGAATCTGGGAAACCGAACAGCTACCGGAGGAGTGGAAGGAAGGGGTTATATCTCATCTACAGAAGAGGCGACAAACTGGAGTGTGAGAACTTTCGAGGATCACCATCCTTAATGCTGCCCAAAGTGATATCCCAGATCATCTTCCGTCGTCTGTCACCATTAGTGAACGAGTTCGTGGGAAGTTATCAGCCGGCTTCGTTGACGGCCGCTCGACAACGGACCAGATCTTTACTGCGGCAAATCCTTCAAAATGCCGTGAATACCAGGTCCCAACGCACCATCTGTTCGTTGATTTCAAGGCGCATACGACAGTATAGACCGCGTGAGTATGGAAAATTATGGACGAGAACAGCTTCCTGGGAAGCTCACCAGACTGATCAAAGCAACGGTGGATGGTGTGCAAAACTGTGAAGATTTCGGCGAACACTCCAGTTCGTTCGAATCGCGCCGGGGACTAAGACAAGTGATGGACTTTCGTGCCTATTGTTCAATATTGCGCTAGAAGGTGTCATCGGAGAGCCGGTGTAACAGCCGGGTACGATTTCACAGATCCAGTCAATTTGTTTGCTTCGAGGATGACATGGACATTGTCGGCCGAACTTTGCAAAGTGGCAGAACTGTACACCCGCCTGAAACGTGAAGCAGCAAAACTTGACGGTGGTGAATGCGTTAAAGACAAAGTACATGCTTGGGGCGGAACCGAGCGCGACAGGGCCCGCCTGGGAAGCAGTGTTACGATAGACGGGATACCTTCGAGGTGGTCGAGGAATTCGTCTACCTCGGATCCTTGCTAACGGCTGACAACAACGTTAGTCGTGAAATACGAAGGCGCATCATCTGTGGAAGTCGGGCCTACTACGGGCTCAGAAGAACTGCGGTCGAAAAGATTCGCCACCGCACCATGTGTCATGCACAAGACGCTTAAGACCGTTGTCCTCTACGGGCATGAAACATGGACAATGCTCGAGGAGGACTTCAAGCACTCGGAGTATTCGAGAGACGGTGCTTAGGACCATCTTTGGCGTGTGCAAGAAGACGGTGTGTGGCGAAGAATGAACCATGCTCGCCCAACTCTACGCGACATATCCAGAAGGTAGCTAAAGCCGGAAGGGTACGATGGGCAAGACATGTTAAGAATGCCGGACAGCAACCTTGCAAAGATGGTGTTCGCTTCCGATCCGCAGGTACGAGGGCGAGCGTGGAGCGGCAGAGATGGACAGACCAGTGGCAAAACGACTTGGCGAGCGTGGGCGTATCCGAGGATGGAGAGATGCGGCCTCGAACCTGCATTTGGCGTCAAATTGTTGATTCAGTGTTATCTGTTTGAATGTAAACTAAATAAATGAATGAATGAATTATAAAAACTAGTTAAAAATGTCATTAAAAAAGTTAGGGACAACTAATGCAATATTGATTGATTTGTCAATAAAATGAGGTGCCCACAACCGAACCACTAAAGTGCCTACAACCGAATTTCGCAGCTTTTTGAAAGTAAAAAAAATTTCGCTCTCGAATGTTGATGATCGATTATTAATCCTCAAAATAGATGTTACTATAGCAAACAAATGACAGTAGTCAGAATGACAGCATCTGTTATCTGTCAAAAATACGTGGGGTGCCATAACCGAACATCCCACAACCGAACCTCTTCCCTATTGATAAGCAATGGAGTATCGGTTTCGATACAGTTGTTGTTTTGTATTCTCAAGAGCACCATGACAGGGTCCCGCTATTTAGACTCTTCATAAAGAGCAATCCCATTGAAGGCGCGCCCTTATCAATGGGAAATCAACCTTTTGAGAAAACAGAACAGTAATACTGTTTTTGCCATGCATCAGTCCTAGCCACGTCCTTGCCTTGCTTCTAGAACATCACCAGTAAAACGCTGAAAACCCGGATTTAGCTCATCTGCAAAGACCATTTCAAGCATTTGTTCAGTAATAAGAACTTCCGTGTGTTCCTCACTGCCATTGTTCACCAGGTCATGAAGAGTTAGTACGTTTAAACCCTAACTCGATTTTTCCAGCACCCGTTCAGCCTAGGACCGGGTACCTAGGTTTTCCAACAATTGCTTGAAAAGTTGTTTCCGCTGCAAACAGTTCAGCCTCAAACAAAGAAATTCAGTCTTCAACTGTCTGCAAGGTAACATTAATTATTTTTATTTCTAAGACTGCTGTTGGTAGCGGTCTAAATGCGATGAATCCTAATTACCACAAATTATTGCACTAGCTAGAAAAATAATTGCTAGGGCTCTTTTAGTAGATCTTACACCTGTAACAAACTACGTCAAAGTGTTCTTCCGTGTTACGGGAAATCAATTAATCACAGATAACAATCTGCACGAACAAAAAAATCGGTTTCTCGTTAATCCATTAATTGCAAAAATAGGGTATCCCTATTTATATAATTTTCTGTTATAATCTGTTATACATTTGATCGGAGAAGCTTCAGGAATATGGAATGGAAAATAAATGTTTGAACGTCAAATTTCAGTGCAGCTCTAGCTGCGTATGATTTATTCCTATTCACATTCGGCATGCAACACTGGGTAACCCAGCGGGCCCGTGTTTTAATTCAATCAACGCCCCTTAGGTTTTCTAAGATGATAAATATCTGATTACGCCCTTCCTCTAACATAAAAACATCCGGAAATTTTGGCACATGTCTAATCGATCCAACGTGTAGTGGATGCAAGTATACGAGTGTCGTCTTTCTGGCGCCGGTGGTTGTAACTCGTTAGCCATGGCCTGGAGAAATCAAAACGAAACGCATCTATAAAGCACCCAATCCTATCGTGGCAAAATATGTATCATTACGATTCACAGCAGAATTAGTTATAATGGTACGATAATGTCGAATAAAGAAATTCCAAGATATCATGTCATTAGACGAGACGTAATGGAATGATCTAATTTTGCATAATAGTACGTACGGTAATGGATATTCTTCACGGCGAAGACGATGCTTTTATGATGCATAGCTTATCTTATTCACGGCAAGATTCGATAAATGTTATAGATACATGCTTGTACATGAATCATCATACTATACAAATTGATGTAATTCGATTTATGTGCTGCCGCAGCGTACTCGTGCCGGTGATTCAATTTCGTTTGGATCGCTTATGCGTTGCTTGAGCTCACTTATGTGGGTAACGTATGTATAATAAGTTTGTATCATGTAGGTAAATGTTGCAAAGGTGATGGTTTTTCGTGCCAGCTAACGCGTGCTTTTTCCAGTTATTTTTAGGGAGAAGGACGTCCAAGACCTTCTGTGAGCTCGTGATTGGCGTGAAGTTATACACTGAGCAAAATGGAGATCTTTTTTAAGAAAATTATTTTGAGCTTTTTAGTGGAATGTCTTCACTTGTCATAAGAAGAGTTTGTACAATCCTTAGATTCCACCACTTAATTGTATAGCACTGAAGACGGCCTTACTGTTGAGGTCGAAATACGTATCTGTCAAGATACAATTAAGTGGTGGAATTCAAGATGTACAAACTCATCTTATGACAAGTGACACTTTTGTTTGACAACTAAAAAACAACAAATATTGAATACAGGAAATGAGATCAATATTTCAAATAAGTATTTAAAAACCATCCGGTGTGACAACTGAACTGATGCGACATATATGTAGGAGACGCAACACATGCTATAGAGTGTAATTTAGTATGGGAGTTTCCCCGTTTGTTTTAAAATATTGTTTAGAAATTTGGCTGAGTGAATATATCTTCTCAACAAAATAAAAATTATTATAAATAATACCATCTGACATCACCTTGTCGTCGATCGTGCATATTTTTGTTTACGTCGCATTTTCTACCGTCGAGAAAAGAGATTGAGAAGTTGAGATTGAGTGAAAATCCTTTTGCCGAGAATTGAACGTGACCGGAAAAGAATCGCTGTGACTGAAATATGTGCTACCTCTTAATTTAAATCAAATAAGGGATTTTTCAAACGACGTTTAGCAAGAATATCTATTTTTTAAGCAGAAGTGAACCCCATTGCAGTACTATACGGCCCACAAAGTTCAGAAAAAGTTGCTTTCCGTCATACATATCAATTAAACAATGCAGTCGTACGCATGTATGACCGAGAATGGGGTAAGAAACCCTACACACCAAAAAAATCTCAATTTTATAAGGGACGCAATCTTTTAAGTTGATGTAATCAACCGAGATGCATATCCAATCATAACATAATATTGTGCCATATTTACTTCAGACATCCTAAACAATATATTCGCAGAGCACAGTGATGTAAAATTGTTTGATTATAATAAAAACAAATCAATGGTTACAAAAATCTAGCAAAAGACTTAATACCTATGCAATCTATACACGGTAAGATTAGCAAGTTCTATTATTTAACACTGGAAACATTGCATTTCAATCATTCTAAAAGAGAAAAGATATCACCGATATTCTCATTTATGTAGCGTTTAATATTTAGCAGCATTCTATTAAAATTACTTGATTTTTGGAACATGGCACAATGGTCAAATTCTTCAAATTTCACGACATAAATCGATAACTTGAAAATCATCAGCGCTAAGGTTTTGACATCTTCAAAATAATACAAAAAGTGATCTATTTTTGGTGTTGCTCTTAGGGTGGCTCTTTTGCGAATTTTTTTTAAATGTTTTTTTTTATATCTTTTGAGTTAGAAGATCATATTATTTAAAGTTGTAGAGAATTTAAGTCTAAGCATTTTTGCTAAATTAACATTTATTTTATCTCATATAGTAATATTTATGACAAAATTACTAAATTTAGATAGGGTGGTCCCGTTTTTGCTTCCACTTTCTTTAATTCAAATTATTTTCCAAAACTTCCATAGTAATGTAAAATGCTTCCTTGGTAAGATGTGCGACTACGAAGTAACACCATGCTGAAGGTGGTTGGGTTCGATTCCCAGTTTGCTCACGACTGTTTTCAAGTTGGACATAGAATATAGTTGCTTTATTTTGTCCTTCAGAGATCATATCGCTGCGATGTGTAGTTGATGAGAATGCATGTTTAATCCAAATAAGCAAAATCATATTACTACAAATGCGGTGGCTCTTTCAAACAGTAGCTTAATATTCACCCCATTTGTTATATCAAATACAAACACGCCACTTTTTTATTACATATATTGCATTGAGTTTGGGATAAATACTCATTAGAAACCAGGGTTTGAATCCAAAGGTGAATTAGAAAATCTTTCGCTTATCATGTCTGTATGCACTCTCGATAGGTAGCATACCGTAAGAGACGTTTTTCGGTAGCTGTTACGATAATGAACTGATTCAGGGGGCAAAAACCCGGTGCCGGTTCTGTTGATGCATTTCAACTGTCACCACACAGCTGTGCGAAAAAATGATCCCCAAAATGAGCGAGGACAAAACGTTTTACAAACCCCCTTGGTGGGGCCGTCTTTCCGAATCAGTTTTTACCAACTTGTATACTTGTATACTTGTATATGTGCGATAGTTTTGTTTTCATGGCTTGAAATGAAAGATAAGAAGCTATATTTTCACGTAGTTGAAATTTAAACGATGCTTTTTTTGTGATAATATTGTTCTACTGAACACGCCGTGATGTACGATTTCCTGCCACGATGCTGAATTTCTCTGCTGGTATCGTTATCGGAGGTCACCATTGAGCCCAAGTACACGAATTCTTCAACCACCTCGATTTCGTCACCACCGATACAAACTCGTGATGGATGGCTTACATTCCTATAACATTTTGGTTTTCTGCTGGTTTTATAACACTCTTGTAGAGTACATTATGGTCTTCAAGAGTATTATAAATATTACTTGGGTTGTCCTCTTGAGCCTTTTCCTATCATGCACTTCGTCTTCGACGTATTGATGACTAGTCCGATCCGTTTTACTTCCCTCTTCAGTCCAATGTAGGTTTCGTCCATCTTCTCAAAGTTGCATGCCGAGATATCACCCGAGCAGCACAGATGTTCGAAGTCGGTTACCAAATATATGTGACTGAATTTGGTCACAATCTAGTTGCTGCAACCAAAATCATTTAAAGTGCTACTCGAAGTCGGCGGAACCAAAAGACCTTCATATTATTCCCTCAAAGCGATGTTGAATAACAGGCACGAAAGACCATCGCCTCGCATAACCCTCTGAGCGTTTCGAAGGGCTCGAGAATACCCTGAACTCTTACGCACAAAAAATATTAACCCTCTCCGACCATGGTGTCTGTGAGCACCATCAAATTTTTCACCTTCCAACCTTCATCGAATTGTTTCAACAACAAAACCAATAATTTGATACATCTTTATGTTCATTAGACTACAAATATAATCAATTTTGGTACCAATAGTGAAACTAGAACAAACAAGTAACTATTCTTTACAATTAGAAAACTTTTTTTTTCGTTTTCCACTAATTTTAGCTATATGCCAAATAACTTTTATTCTAGCATTTTTCTCAAAGTTGAATTCCTTCCTATTAAAATCTTTGAAAAAAGTCGTGGGCGGGAAAGAGTTAAGGTTATGTCACCTTTCAATCGGGGACTCTGTTGTGATGTCCGGCTGGGTAAGTGCATACATCGTAAGTGCCTTTCTTTTCTTCATATTGAGTGTATTTTTGTTGTAGCTGGTGCTGGTGGTTTTTTATTAGAATTAAGATCTCTAGCGCCTACGTGTTAATACACTGATGCCCACAAAGAAGTCGGTCAATATTCCTCAAGTTGTGTGAAAAATACACAGGAACGTCAATAAATTACGTAACGCTTAGAGGGAGGGGTTGAGAAAAGTGTGACGATCCATACAAATAGTTCAGATGTTTTGTACATAAAGTGGCACATAGGGGATGGTCGATTTTTGCGTTACGTAATTAATGGATCTTCCCTTGTGTAGAACATATAGGTGCTGCGAAAGCCATTCCATATAATATAATTTACCTAACTCGTATAACAAGATTTATGAGTTATGATACGTGACTGCTTTCGAGTAAACTTCTATTTCATGTTTGATTAGAGTGCAAAGAATACAACAGATTTCTTAGATTTTCTGTACCTTTGCTACATATTATACGTGAAATGATCCGCCAAGCTGAAGATGAGTCTCTTCTGATTATAATTAAATCTCACAAACGTACTGCTCGAATACTAAACGACTCAAAAGCTTGCCGAACTTTTCGACTTTTGGACAGACCAACGTCGTTCGCCTCGGGCAAACTTTATTTTCCATCCTATCTGTTTTCTACGTGAAAAGTTTCCTACCAGAATGGCACTTTATGTTGATCTCTTACGCCGCAGGAAATCGCACCTTCCCTCTGCTGGAGTACTACTGTTGATGAGAACAATCAAGAAGACTATCAAAAATAGCGTGAAGTTAATTAAATATTCCACCACTCGGACAGTTTGCTCTCGTCTTAGTGCGGAAATTGTGGAATGCAGAAAGTTTGAGTGCAAATACAGCAGCGTGCATTGGAGTTTAATGAAATTCAACTCCATCGAAAAAGAGAACGTGCTTCAACAGTGAAGAAGCAATTTGCAACTAATGGGAAAGTTGTGCACTGACGCCAGAAGGGTTCGTTCTAATGCGTTCGATAGAGCTTTATGTCATCGAAAGATAACCGATGTGGTGATATTTGCGTAATGCGCCACGGTACTAAATCATTTTAGTTAGGGGAGAAGTCGGAAACTTAACTTAACTGAACTTAATCTATAATTAAAAATACGAGAAAGGATCTATAATAAAGTTTAAAAAAACATGCTGTTGGTTACCTCAATACATTTTTCAACTAAATCTTTCACATGTCCGTATATCCAAATCGAGTTTTCAAACATTGTTAATTAATGTTTGTATAAGAATATAACAATTATGATTATGGCAAGGTTTCATTTAGGTTTGCTATAGCATAAATGTAGAAAATCTGACACGACTTACTTCAATTCATCCATAAGTGGTTGTTAGATGGTGTTGGGTGTTAATGTGGTCCATGCAGTATGAAATGTTCATTCACAACCATAGAAATATTCAACTCACCATTTGTATTACATATGGTATTGATCTCTAGGGAAGGAAAATCAATAAACCATTTCTCATCGTCCTTGAACCCAGCACAAGCCGAAACGTGGAACCAGAAGCGGATCCGATGCGACTATAATTTATTTAATACCAACTGCTTGCATCAACGCAAAGTGTTCAAACTCTAACAAGAAAATCGATCGGCATCAGACGAGGCGTTTCCTATACGTTCGCAGCAATTCCATTCCCTTGATCACACCACACACGTATTCCACGTGGATGAACTGAGATTGAACCAAGCACGATATTATGTTTAACTTCTGTTTGACTGCTTGTTTCGGAAAATAAATAAAAAGTTTCGTCCGGTATTGAAATAAGGACTTAATATTCCTTTATTGCATTAAAGCCTTTATTGCATTTAAATCTTTATTAAAGAAATTTCCAGACGACGACTGGCTGGACTAAATATAATGTCTTGAGTCGAGTCAAGTACACTGAAGACGACCTTACTGTTGAGGTCGAAATACGTATCTGTCAAGGTACAATTAAGTGGTAGAATGGGATTGTACAAACTCGTCTATGAAACAAGTAATGAAGACTATTTGTGTGAAGAATGAACGGATTGAATCTGTATTGGAATGAAATGGTTACCTTTAGCGATATCTTCACATTCAACCTTTCTTTAAGAGACAACATTTACGCGTTCTCGACAAGGCATACATTCCCACAAAACGAGGTCCTGCGCTTTATAATGACCTTTTCGACCTGATAATAACTCGACCGCGTTCCAACCAAATGGCTTGATTGTTTGTACATCACTAGTTTTGACAGAAAATAACGCATGCTAAAAAACAGGCGTTCGTTGAAATGCGCTCGATGTGAACGTTGCTGACGGAATAGGGTGCTGCCCAAATGGTTCTCTACCCTATTCCAGTAGCAGTCCACGTTTTGTCGATGCAAGTCAGTATGCCTACGCATGCGCGGTGTACTTCAGAGTGGAAACATCTAGAGGTCAGCGATGCCTTGAGCAGCGAAATCAAAAGTTGCGCCGCTGACGATACCACGGCTTGAATTACAAGCAGCAGTTTTGGGATCTCTACTCAAAACTGTAATTTCCATGCATGCAATCACAGTAACCAAGCGTATGTTATGGTCCGATTCAAATACTGTTCTCGCCTGGATTCGTTCCGACCAGCGACGGTATCATCAATACGTCGGGTTCCGGATCGGTGAAATTCATTCGATGACGGATGTCACAGATGGAGGAAGGTTCCTGGAGAGCAGGTGCGATGATGCGACCAAGTGGAAAAGGGTCCATATCAGTTTCGACAGTCGGTGGTTTCGTGGATTGAGTTCCTCATAGAAGCAGAAGAGTTCTGGCAGATTCGGTAATGGAGAAATGCATCGTAGTATAGCGTACATGTATCGATTCATCCAGAATACTTAACGGTCTGGAAAGGAAATTCTAGTTTTGGGACAAACACAAGAGGAGTTGCTGGACTCCGAAAGAATGATTTGATGCAAGCGCAGGTTAACTGTTTTTCCTGAAATTGAAATACTGGAGAAGTCAGAGGAATGTCAGAAGACGTCCATGGCATTCTACCAAGTCAAGCTCACTGACAATTTGGGCCGTTTATGGACGAGGCTGGCGTCATCGAAAAAAGTCGACTTACGACCGCTGACTGGCTGCCATTTCATACTAGTATCGGTCATTCTACCTCGACAACATCAGGTCACTTTTCTTCCACCGTCGGTTTGTCACCAATCGTGAAACAATAATTGTAACAATTATTGTTAATGAGATCGGAGTTCCACGAGATCCCGAGGCTTCTTCGGAGGTTTTGGAGACAGTTGGATAGAGGCGGAGGCAATGATCAACTCGCGTCCGTTGACTTACTACCGTTAGAATCGGCGGATCAGGACCTCAACGCCAAACCATTTCATACTAGGCAGCTCAAATGGAGTGAAGCAGATGCCAGTATTACCAGATTATCGATCGTCGTTGAGAAACGGATGGAAGCTTCAGCATTTATCGGATAGTGTTGGAGAAGATGGATCACAGTATTGCGTAATATCCAGAAGGTCAAAATGGTTCGAAGTGAAGGAAGTGGCAGAAGGATTTAGTGTTGATCGTTGACGGATTCGATACGTAACCAGTGAATAAGAGGAAAGGTAGAGAAGGTGGTACAAGGAAAGGATGGAAAGAGTACGACGCCTGGGTACGGACGGCGAGCGGAATTCTGAGGAGACCAGCGGTGAAGTTGGCGTTACTCGACGTCGTAAAAGGAGAGAAACCAGAAGTTGGCCACGATGGTTTACGGGTGGGGGATGTGACGGCGATTATCACTTACCCATCTCGGTATAAGAAAAGAATCATAAGGCATATACAGATAGCTACCGGGCGAGAAATGTCAAGTCCATGTCACTGTAATGTCATGTATCGATATCATCGAAAGTGCAAGTAATACGGTAGCTCAATCAGTAAAACCTAATTATCTACAATTAATCCTCAATCTAAAACTTTATTGAATAAGTAAGAGAATTTGTGGAATTAAAAAAACATAGTAAGTAGAAGAT
Source organism: Armigeres subalbatus (assembly GCF_024139115.2). Taxonomy (NCBI): domain Eukaryota; kingdom Metazoa; phylum Arthropoda; class Insecta; order Diptera; family Culicidae; genus Armigeres; species Armigeres subalbatus. The sequence goes on along the minus strand of NC_085140.1, from coordinate 194,495,064 downwards.
ATATATATCAAAATATGTTGCTAATTTTGTATTTACATCTAGTTATCTACCTACTTAATCTGGAGCTTAATCTAAAGTTGATAAAACTAAGAAATTAGAAGGAGAACACTGATAATTCAAGTACACTATGCGAATTGTAAAACTAAAATAACAAACGAATTGAAATTATAATAAATTGCAATAAAGCTGTTCCCATCAACCTCGGGTTTCGTGGGACGTAAAGAAATCATCTTCGTAACAATCTTTTTAACTCAACATGTTGTCCTTCCGAGCTTTTTCCTGTTGACGTTTTGACCTTCAAACTTATGATGTGTTGCGGTCAATATACAATAACCTATTATACATTATGCAAGTCATCTATGTCTTTCTTTTGATCTTCTGACATCAAATTTTTTAACTAATTTTATTTTTATTATTTTATACATGCATTCATCTCTAGACTATGTTCCGTGTTTTCTTAACACTATCATCCTTTCTTGCTTATTACATTTAGTTATTATTAATATATTTCAATTGCATCTGGCAGTAAGAATTTTTCCTCTGGTTGAATTTGACCATGTAGGAATTTATATCTAATTTATACTAAGAGTACTGCTTAATCGTTACAATAGGATTGCAACTATTTTTGTCTAAAATTAGAAATTTTTTTTTGGACATTTATTACGTATGTCAATTTTAGAAATTCTGAAGTTCATTGGTACTATACCAGGAGGTAACTTAAGAATCATTTTCAAAATTTTATTTTGAATCCTCTGAAGTGTCTTCTTTCTGGATCAGTTTAATAATGTACAGAGGAAAATTAAAATTCATCAATTTTACAATCAAACTTTCATCGCAAACACTGTCAAACACTGATTAGATATGCTCACCTTCGTTGAAATCAAACGCTCGGATGAGCAGCTGAAATCCACATAGCCTAAATCTTTGACCTACAATGTATTGTCTAACAAGAAAAAACATTCCAGAACTGTACTTATTTTCGGGTTTCTTTCGAATCAGTTATGTACAACAGTACCCTCGTGATATTGTGTGTTTCAGACCAACTGCTCCAAAGTTTTGACAACGTACGCTCTTGTAATCACGAATCACGATGTGAAACATTTTATATGCATATTTATAGCCTTTGCATTCCATTTCTCCACATTTCAACGTAAGTAGCAAACCGTTACTACAATGTCGAAGCAAATCAATCGATAGGAAAAATGTTCTCCCCTCTCCTCCCTCTGCGGCGAAGGCCCAATATGCGAAACTTCTCCAGCAGTAATATCATACCAGCACATCGGTTTACGAGAACTCTGACCGGAATTCGAGAGGCTTGCAGTAGCAGGCGGTATAGTCCTTCCGGTTTAGACCGTCTACTTCACGTTATCGCCATCGATGTAGGTCATCAATGTACCACTGGCACTGATGGGCGCGGGTTAAGGTGATGATGGAAAATATATATTTTTCAAATATGTACCTATAAAAAAATAAACAACCATCAATCACACGCTTCAAATAAATTTTAGAACTTTTCATTTAATAATTAACTACAAACCGAAAAATGGAAAAGTCGAAGACTACTAATAATTGAAAACTACTATAGTAATTCAAGAAATTGATGTCAGCCCCCTTGTGTAAAATAAACTACGCCAATGAACTGCAACGACCATTGCATACAAGCAATAACCCTTCTCGGGGGGCTTCTCTATGTGTAAACTTGCTAAACGTCACAATCGAGGTCGGCATAATTTATCGTTTGTAAATTTCAAGCCGAGAAAGTTTTGAAATTGCCTTGAAGACTCCCTACTTTCCGTTTACGTAATGGCAGCCGATAATATGGAACTAATCGAACCGCGCGTCGTGCGGAACAGCTATTGTGCGATTAAATTTTGATTAGGTAAGAAGGCTTGCGGTAGAGTCGTTGGCATAATGTTTCGAAACCTATCATTGTATCCTACCAGCTCAGTCAGTTGAGAGGCTTGATTTATGAACAAGTTTCATGGGAGGTTGAAAGTGTCTATAATGGGGGAGCTTTTACTCACCTTAATTCAAAGGGCATATCATGGATTTATTTGATTAATTTTAGCTTTCTTGTACTTTTGGTCTGTTCTGGCGGGGAGTGGGGTTTATTTTTCTTACGGTGCAAATCTTATAAAGCGTCAGTTCACAGAGGAAGTACGACTTTCTGTACCGATATTCAACTGGTGAATATGAACTGCTCTTTCCCGAAAGCCAACCTAATGAGGTGGTAGTGTTTATTTTTATAAATTAACCTTAAAGATCATTCATCCCTATCAAAGCTAATGTGACAGGACGCAACGGAACAGAAAGTTTCAACAGTAACACCCTATACAGACGTTATACGCTTATCCCGCTTGTACATAGAAATCCCAATAAACATGGACGAATATACTTATGACGGCAGTTTAGATCCCCAAATGCTCGTGACGAGACTGTGATCTGTCGCGTTTTATATAGAAGCGTAATGGAAACACATGTTATATCTGAGCGATGATGTCAACGATAGCAACACTCTGTCACGTGAGTTTGAACTGAAACGATTTAATCATACCCTCAGCAAGAAGGCTATCACAACTCGAAAGAGGCGCGGCGCATGAGCTCGACAGCTCTGGGACACACAAATTTCAATATGGTAGGTACCAGGCGCCTCCACAGTCCACATGCATGCACAGACTATTCGTTCACTAGACAGTTTTCCGGAAGTAGAAAATAATCAATTTCGAATGCGACAATTATCAATATTTGAAATTTGTTTAATTACATTGCAAATACCCAAAATCTGAAATTTTAAAAGAGTCTGTAACCCTGAAACTGTTCATGTGAATTTTGGTAAAAGCTAAAAGCCGTTTATTAATCTTAGGAAACAAAACTACCGTCGTGCAGGTATTGTTGTGATTCCAGTGCGAGTGACAACGCTCCCAGTACCGATGAGATTTGTTTCCTTCTTATCGCATGGCACAGTAAGTGACGCTCATCATGGGAATTAATGAGCTAGTAACGCTGGTCGACAGTAAGAAAGTATTCGATTCTCATGTTGCATTTGTCCGAACGATCTCCGAAATCGATTGGAGATGGTCCAAGTAGATTGATTAGAAATTTTAGAATATTTGGCCATAAACCAAAAGGGTTCGTCAGCTAGCCGTGCGGTAAGATGCGCGGCACAACACTGTGACAGGGGTGGCTGGTTCGATTCCGGTACCAGTCTGGGCAATTTTGGATTGGAAATTGTCTCGATTACCTTGGCATAAAAAGTATCATCGTTTTTGCCTCATGATATGAATGCAAAAATGGTAACACTGGTTAGAAACCGAAGTGTTAATGAACCTAAACAGCGAGACGGCTTTGTCCCAGTGTGGGGATGTAATGCCAATAAGAAGAAGAAAAAGAAGGGTTTGTCGCTTGAGAATTTCTTCGACGTTGAAGTAATTTGCCTGATTTATTATATAAGTTCGTCTTCATCTTCTTATTGGCATTACTTATTCCCTGGGATATTGCCGCCTTGCTACTTAGATGTTCATTTAGCACTTTAACGGTTATAACATCGAGGTTTCTAAGAAACACCATTTAGAGGTCCATTTCAGAGTTTTTCATGTCCGGTTCGGATTTCTGGATGATGCTGTCTCTGCGAATACACGCAACAATTTTCGCTCCCGTCATTTTTTTCTTTGAAAAATTTGAGGTCCTGAAAAAAGAATTAGAATTCTAATTCCAGCATGCTAGAAGATCGATACAAACGTGAGAAGTGAAAAACGGAATAACGGAAAGAAGCAGGTACGATCAGACACTTCAGATTCGATGCCTTAGTTCATCATCAAGTTTGGATTATAAGAAAAAAGAAATTATGTGACGAAAGCACATGCAAGTTCAGGAAGGAAGTCAACTCCCAGAGCCATTAAGTTCATCATCTGATGAAAGCGGCCGTACTAGCGACGATTGCCAATAAGAAATAGGAAAAGTATTTGAATTAGCGCGTTCATGTCGACACGGAACGGAGATTTGGTGAGATTTTCCCGATTTATTAATTTGACTAAATTGGGCTGGGAGGGCCGTGCAATGAAACATAGTTTTCATCTTTCTCGTACAAAGTGCTTGATAGACAGGTTGCCTAGTTTAGCCTATAGTAGTTTTGATTTTACTAGCTACTCCCACACCTTTGGAATTACCTATACGGAGACAGAACTGGTGAACATTAATCGCGAGGTATAAATTTGCCTTAAAGTGCGTGTAGGTTTGGTCGAGGTTCTGCGATTTTCGTTTTACATAACACCGGGCTTGCATTCTGTGAGAAAATTGATAGATTGTGCTTCATTAGCGCGCCCCGGTTTGGTCCAAGAAGCGCGATCCTCAGTACGCAGAAGCCAGGGCCTGCATTGTGTTATTTTTTTACTTCGTCGCGGTACCAGAAAGATAGAACAGTTTTAAAATTTATTAGTGCGCGATAGGAAGCGTTTATATAAACCAGAATGGTCTAGAAATATAATTTTGTTCTGTTTTGTACGGCGAGTAGTTCAAATGATTAAATGCACGATAGGACGTGTTTGTTAAAAACGCAGAATGGTCTTGTAATTATGGAATAAAAATTCTACTCTGTGCGGTTAGTAATTAAATTAATAAGTGCGCGATAATCAACCTACACGTTATACAGCATGTCTTTTATCAAAACGAACCCGCCTACATTCCTACCCCATATATCCAAAATCCAGTGATTTCTCGTGGTAGATGCGTGACTATCGGCTTCCTTTAAAGCGTATGCGTCAACATTTTCCTGCTCATTCCCAGGTCGCCTGACGGAATCAAGTTTCAAAGTGCTTGCGTTTCGGAGCACACCACTCGATACGGAAGCAACGCACAACTGTCATTTTTTATTTTTTCACGACGCAGCGTGGGCGGTCAATCATGCTCATGCTCCCGGGATTCGGGATTTCTGAAAGCAAAAATGTTTCTGTGGTGGTTTGATACCTCTGCCCCTCTGGCTTGGCTGGCTGGCGTGGCTGCGGCGTACACTATTTTGACAGATCGAAGTGACATTTAGAAAACCTAGATATCCATATTTGAACTCATTGAATGAATTTTATTTTGTTAAAAATGAGCATGAGCATGAGCAGGATGACCATACAATTCGTAGTTGCTACTCCGTGATTAACCAGAACGATCAGAATTGCAGGACAATAGATGGAGACTGGGAATGGTTTCACACATCATCAATGCACAATGCAGAGGTCTGTTATTCAAAGTCAATAACGGCGCCACCACTGTATGGTCATCAGGAAGGGAAGGAATATTTGTGTGACATGCGTTCTTCCTTTTTATTTTTGCCTTTCTACTTCTACCTTTTTTATATCTTTCTTCCTTCTCATTTTTCTTCTTTTTTCTTCTTCTTTTTCCTACGTTCATTTTCTATATTCCTTCTGCGTTCTTCTTTCTCCTTTCTCTTCCTAATTCCTACTTTTTTCTACCTTCTTCCTTGTTCCTTCTTCCTAGTTCTTTCATCTTCCGTATTCTTTCTGTTACTCTTCCTTATTTTCCTTTCTTTTTTCCACTTTCTTCTTCCTTCCTTCTCACCCTTCTTTCTTCTTTCTTTTTCACTGTTCCTTTTTCCTTCGATCATCTTCTTTATTCTTCTTCCATCTCCCTACTTCCTTTATCCTTATCCACATTTCGTTCTTCATTCTTTCATTTACCTTTTTCTATTTCATTCTTTCTACTTAGTTTTTATTTCTTGTTTCTCCCTATTCCTCCTTGCCTCTTCCTTCTACATTTTTCATTCCTTTTTACTCCTTCCTTTTTCCTTCTTTTCCTTTTTCTATTCGTCATTGTCCCTTCCACATGCGGTATCATTTCTCACCCCACGCTTCTTACTTCTCCAATAGCTTCTCACCTCTCAATTCTCATCTACCACATATCACTGCTCTCCATTCACTTTCCACTTCTCAATTCCAACATATCACTTCTAAGTTCTGGCCGGTTGTAGTACAAAAGGTCGAAGGTCAAAATGTTGAAAGGACAAAAGATCGAAGTGTCATAAGGACGAAGGATCTACGACATATTGTACGAGAGTAAAATTAGTTTTGAAGTAAATATAAACGAATAAAATAAATTTGACCGAGACGAGCCAGCCTAGGGCTGAAAGTCTCGCAAATAAAGATATGCAGGGTGAGAAGGGTTGCTTTTCAGTGTTTGAAAACTTTACGCTTTTCAATGTTACGTTTATATCTTCTTTCTTTTTCGAAAGTAAAGTAATGTAATACTTAATTAAGGCTGGTGTATTTTAAATGAGTTTTCTTTTGTTTCAACCAAAATAGTGGTTATTTAATCAATATTGTGGATAAAATGTGTAATATAACGCAGAGGAAGTACAAAGAGTAAAAGAATATATGTTGAAAATTTTAGGATGTAGTATCGAGCGCACCAGTTTTTTTTGGTTCAAAAAGTTTAAAAGCTAAAAAGTTTAAGATAACTTTTAGGCTTAAGTAAATAAATAATATTTATTCTTTATTATTGGAAACCATTATACGTAAAGTATAGAGGGGTATGGCATTGCCCAATTTGCGTGTCGTAATTTATCAATGTATGTTTATTATTGTTTCATTTAAACGAAGTCTACTAGTAACCCACTTACACTCAAGACTGCCAGTAGGATTTTGTAAGTTTTAATTGTTCAGATTTCAAAAATTTCTTTATGTCGATCAATAATATAAACTTTAATGCTTGCTCAAATATAGTTTAAAAACAATTTTAAACTAGAAAAACTAAACTCTAAAAAGGGGAAATTGATGAAACCGAGAAATTATTTTTTTACCTAAAATGTAGAAAGCAAAATAGTGATTTATTAGAAGGTTGAGTAAACTCTAAAGAATAGTGTTAATCTAAAATAAAAGACCAAACTCGTAAGAGCAGTCTATGATTAAAAGAGTTAAACTTCCAATCTCTGTCTAATCAACTTTTTTTCTGGCAAACTTTTATCTCTCTTCGATCTTTCCTCCTTTAGACCTTTTGACCTAGTTATTTTTCAAACCTTCTTTTCCTTCATTTGTACTGTTTGTCCTTCCGACCTTTTGTCCTTTCGACCTTTTGTCCTTTCGACCTTTTGTCCTTCGATCTGTTGACCTTCCAACTTTTGACCTTCGACTTGTTGACCTTCAACCTTTTGATACAGATTCCTTCTAGCCACTCGCTTCGAACATCTTACCTCTTACTTTCACTTCTCATTACTCACTTCTCACGCTTAACAAAAAAACTAATTTTAACCATTCGGTTAATCGGCATTCCCCAGAACACCTCTGCATCTCCACGAATGTCACAGGAGTTGGACGTTGTTGGTAAGGATGAGTAAGGATTAAAGTAACATAGGTCTGGATTCACATTGGTATGTGATATGATCTATGAAACTGAACAATAAACTACAGACACTACTACGCTTGGACAGAATTATTAAGATACAGTTTACTTAGTATAGGCAGCAGGACTATGTCCAGGGCTTATATCCCTCCCCAGGCCATCTGCGAGTTGGGCGCCTGCCTAGGATGTGGTGGGGTTTGACGAGTGGCCTGTTAAACCTCTATAAAAGCTGCATGTATCCACGTAGCTCCGCCAAAGCGACCGTGTGCGCTCCAGCGCACAGCCCAAGTCCTGGTGTTAGGTGGGACTAAACAGCCCTGCCGACAGCCCTCCGACAGAGACAGGAGTTTGCAGCAAACCAATAAGCCGCCTTTAAACAACCATGTTGCGTACCATCTATGGTGGGTTGCAGATGGCGGACGGTACGTGGAGGCGAATGAACCACGAGTTGCCCATCTGGTGGGAGAACCATCCTGTTCACGCGAAAATCGGAAGACTGCAGGTGGGCCGGGCACATGTAGAATGTCGGACAATAATCCGGTGAAAATGGTTCTCGACAACGATCCGACGGAACAAGAAAGCGAGGTGCACAGCAGGCAGGTAGATCGATCAGGTGGAGGACTGCTTGCGACCCTCCGCAGACTGCGTGGTTGGCGAAGTGCAGCCATGAACCGAGCTGAATGGAAGTCTTTTATGACCACAGGCCACTCCGGCCTTAGTCTGATAATAAATAAATAAATACTTAGTATAGAAACGAGTATGGCTCATTTCGGTTCTGCATTTGCTAGAAATATGATGAATATCATACTTTGATTAAAACACACTACGTGAGAATATAAAGCGCAGAGGAAGAAACATCAAATGAAATAATATGAAGATGTAGAGTAGTATACCAATAACATGTACCACTTATCAATCATACATATTTGTAAAATGAGCGATTTCGATCCAATATGTGTCGTTTTTTTATTGAAAGAAAAAGAATAATGATTCCATTCAGCCTTGCGAGCAAATGCGTGGAATAACCTTTCCGTAGATTGTAAGTTTGATTGTCGATCCCGGTCTCCATTTTCGACCATTTTCGACACCATGGGCATAAATGTACCTTATGTGGCAACCACAATGGATACACTAATAAGTTGAAAAATGGCCAAAAACAGGCCAAGATTTTGTTGAAAACAGTTTGAGCTCCAATTAATTGTTTTGATGGTGATTGATTGGTAATTAGATTAATTCATGGGCAGTAAACCTATGGACATGAAAGAATTTATCCGGAGAGAGATCGATAGAAAAAGTTATGAATATGTTCAGTATTCTATTTGGTCTATAATTATTAGAGTTAAGATAAATGTAATGTTTGACATTGTTGATAAAAAATGACAAAATTCATTCACGACATATAAGCGATTTAAGTATTTCTATTGTGTGTATTTTTGAAGTATATTGACATAATGCAAAAATTGATACCTTGAAACATCGAATAATATCAAAATGTATCAATACCTACAACTATCTCAACTCCCAATGACGTGTGTGTCACAGATCTTGATAATTGTTCCATAAGCATTTCATTGTTCAAAGCCACAGAGAAGATTTCTTTTGATCTTCTTTTGATCCAAAATTTTGCTCTTCCTGGCATAAGAAGTGGAAATTTTCAAAATATAAATTTTGTGTGATATCTAATATCAAGCTCTGCATCTCCTCTTCACGATACATACATAAAACACTTAAATACTCAACGCTATTCATTGAAATTAACATTTTAAAGTCTGATAATTCGCTATTAAACCTGGGTCCATAATAAGATTGCTTCCTATATTCGAACTTCATTTGATTTTGATGTTCCGTTTCGGGACGTTCTTCTTCCCTTTACTTTTCATAGCCTTTCTAATCCATGTAATCAATTCATAGGACTGTAATGTAGGTTCCCCCGATGAAATTGCATAGCAAAATGTTTACATTTTAACATAATGCAAAATGGCTGAGGGTCTACTATTCCGGCATTTACCTCAACTGTATCTACGAATCGAAGAATTGAAGGCTATGGGATCTATTGGCGTGTTAGAGATAAATACAGCAGAAAAGACTTTGGTTGGTAGAATTAAAAATGAAACAGAAAGAACACCTCTTTCGATACGAAAACTGATTTAAAGATTTTAGTGGAATGTATTTACTTGTCCGAGGAGTGCACTCTCCATCAACTCAGCCAACTCCACCGCCCCAGTGCACCTCGACAGATATACCTAACCCCAACATGCAAAGGCCACCTCCAGCGTCCGCACTCGACTCGACTTCGTATCTACTTGAAGTCAGGTCAAGCTGAACTGAGACGGACCACCGCCGAGGCCGAAAACACGCATCCATAAAGGCACAATAAAGTAGCTGAACCGGAACAGCACAAAAGCTCGTCCTTTGGACCCTTTCATCCACACCCTCTTTAAAAATAGAGCCTACAAAGGAAAAAACAACTGAAACACGCTCACCAAATTAATCTTTCGCTTTGCAGTTCGAAGCCTGCAGGAACAGCACTTAAATTTGCTAATGCACCATTTGTATATAAAAACTACACGCGTTTCCCGTTCGATCGTAATTATATCACGATACCTCTTAACAAATAGAAAAAAACACCATCAATAGAACACTAATCGCTGGGTTGCGTGCGAATCACCATCCGCCGAATTTTGCAAAATGCCAAAAACGAGACCTGAATTTTATTTTGTTAAAAATAGTGAAAAACTTGAGCATTTTTTGCCAACTGTGTAGGATAATTCTGTCTCGCATAATACAAAATTTATTCATTTCCTAAATAAACAATAATTTTAATCTCTAACAGTATTATCTACATATTCATAATATTGTTTCATAGAGATTACTCTTTCTTTGAAAATTGCTCATTCTTCAACTGTGATTGATGAGATAAGTTTGTTATTTTTGCTTGAAGTTAAATGCATTTCACAAATTCCTTTAGAATTAGAACATACCTAACTTATTATCAACTTGTTCTTGATCGAGCTTTTGTCCTTTTCAACCTTTTGTGCTTTTCGACCTTTCGTTTCTTTCAACCTTTTGTCCTTTACGACCTTTTGTGTCTTTCGACGTTTTGCCTTTTCGACCTTTTTGTTTTTTCGTTATCTCTTTTCGACCTTTTGTCATAGATTTCGTCGCGTCGCCGCTCCGCAAACTGCGGAGGGTCAACAAATCGTCTTCCTCCTGATCGATCCACCTTGCTGCCTGCCTCGCTTTCTTGTATCCGCCGGAGCGCTGTCCAGAACCATTTTCACTGGGTTATTGTCCGACATGGCAACGTCTGGCAACGTGCCCAGCCCACCGCAGTCTTCCGATTTTCACGGTGTGAACGACGGATGGTTTTCCCAAGAGCTGTTTCAACTCTTGGTTTATTCGCCGCATCACCATGCCGCCATCGTTTCTTGCCTTATCGCCATTCAGGTGCTCTTTGTATCATTTGATCCAAACCCTACTGTACACATGGGCAGTTATAAAGAAATCTTTTCTAAACGGGAACGAGAATCAAATCCAACCACCACCAGCATGGTCAATGATTGGTCAACTTTATAGCAACATATTTTATCGCTGAGCCATAAACCGTAATTACTCATAATTTAAATCGTTACATAACTGATCAAATAGTTTCAATTTTATATTTAAGCACCATTCTTGCATGCCCTTTAATGTACTTTTACGCGCCTCATTCACACCACATCATCACATCCATTGACTGTTATTTTATAATATCTAAGTTAACCACAAGGATCTAAATATAATTTGAAACACATAATTTTCCCTCCCAAAAGCCTAATGAACACTCAAAACGATGTCACATTTAATAAAGTGCTGATTTACGACTGCATAATTAATTTCAAACCCTTAAAATTGGAGCAACAGTTAAATAATTAAATTTATAAATAAATTATTTTGCTTTGGCACACCGAGGAACGATTGGTTGATGACATCCGGTACGTTGTGTATAAAGCAGATAATTAGTTACACAGATTGAGCTCAGCAGATCCTTCCATCTGAATCTACTTACATTCGCATTGCCATATCCACTGGAACTCCCGCGCTAACGGAATTCAACAATCGTGTTCATAATTTTCATTACTCTCATCTGTCATACGCTAACCAAACCAAGCGGTCCCCACCAATGCCAATGTTGTTGAGGTCGAGGATGATGTAAGCAGCTATTTCTGCTGCTAGAGAGCTTTGGGACAGGATCAACACAACGTGCATCGTATCTTCGCCGCTCTCTGTATTCGTTTGGTAAACCAACCGGAAAATGGAGGATGCGAAAATCTAGAAGAAGCCAACTTCAGATTCGCTGCGTCGTAGTCGTTGGTGGGATTTGTTCGTACTGTTCTGAGTGCCGGTGGTTATTATTGCGTTATTGACGTCATTTTATAGAGCTGGAATGTTTGTGTCTGGATTCCTGATTATTCCGGGCTGTGATGTGGAGAATTTTCAAGCAGAACATGACGACTCAATTAACCACTTGACCGAAAATAGCCTGTAGATTAGTCCGTTTGTCCAACCTGATGTTTTGTGATCCACATGTATGCATCTATGTTTAATTCTTTGCTTTTAATTTCATGTAAGGTGAAACGGGCACAGAACAATCAAAGCTCGATTTCCAGGAGAAACCGCAGAAGATCAAAGCGACGCAGTAACCTATTGCGCTAATAACGCACCAAAATTCTATAGCTAGCTAAAACCGTTTTCTGTAGGATCCACACTCCGAATGTTAAGGACATAACGGAACCTTTTAATAGTAATGCTGTCCAACGAGCGTGAGGTGATGACCAGAGGGATACAGCACTAGCGATTTGTCGTATAATCGATGGCGATAGGTACGAACCTGGAAGCACCGCGTAGGCACATATTTTTTCTGTCTCATCTGGTGAAGGTCCCTGTTGTTGACCACATCATGGGAACTATTTAAACACCAGCGACCAAAAAATGTTCTATCGGAGCCCATTTTTCCCACAAATCGGCTATCATTTGAAGATCTACAGGCTTTGTTTATTTGATTTATTTTTCATCTGACTCATTTGTGGTCTTAATGAACATTTAAAAATACATAAAAAAAACATATTAAATTAATCATACATAAAAGAACAAACATCATCGTCTGAAATAAGAGTCGTTGTTCTAAAGGGACAGTGGTCGAATCTATTGTAAAAATCAAACAGGTAAAAGATCTATCATTAAAAAGTATTGCACATATGTATATCTAATAAGGACAGTCAGGACTATGTCAGTGCTTACGATCCTCCCCAGGCCACATCAGAAGTTGTGGCGCCTGTCTAGGATGTGGTAGGGCTTGGACAGTGGACCCCTGTTAAACCTGTAAAAAAGCTGCATGTATTCCAAGTAGGTTCCCGCCAGCGACCGTGGCGCCTCAAAGCGCACAAGCCAAATCCTGTGTTCAGGTGGGACGCTAAACAGCCCCTAAACACGCATGCCTGATGAGATTGGGGAGGTGTTTAGCATGGGGTCCAAAGCCGCCTGGAAACCAATAATTCGAATCAAAAAAGAGATACATGCTGACTCGTATAAGTGCGCGATCCTAGGCGACGAATAAAGGAACACGATTGGTAGCTTGAACTGCAGCTTTGTTCGCTAGGTTATCCGAATTACAAGATGATCTACTGATGGAATTCATCCCCGCCAACTTCGACGTCGCGCTGCAGGAGATTTGCTGGTCGGACAGAAAGTGGAGGAAAAGGGGCATCGAAGTGGCTACCTTCTACCAAAGCGTGCATCACCACAGGCACTGGAACCGGCACTGGTGCTGGTAGATGCGCCAACGCGGTGATTGGCTGGCAGCAATCAACGTGCGGATGCAACTGAGATTAAAGGCCGTTTCTTCAACTATAGCATCATCAACGTCTGCCCACACGAAGGGAGATCCGACAACAGAGCAGAAGGTCCCCAGTGCCAGCTGGCAGACATTAGATGGATGCCCATCGGGAGCACGTCACGTCATCGGTGACATGAACGCTCAGGTAGAAGGGGAGAATGAGACGGTCATCAGGACCGGATCGAACGTAACGGCCAACGATGCATAAATCTTGCGGCCCCGCGGCAGGTGTCCGAAGCACTTTCTTCCCGCAAGAATATCCCAGCTACAGGAAATCGCCTAACCAAGGTAACGGAAACCAAATCGACCACGTTCTAATCGACGGCAAATTTTTCTCTATACACGAACTCGCATCTTCTCGCAGTGCGATATTGAATCAACACACCTTGCAGTATGTTCGCCCAAAACTCGACGTTGTACAACACGCGTTTAGAGTCGTTCCGGTCGGCGCTAAACATTGAGGCGGCTAAAGATAGATGAACTAGCCTGGGAATACGCGCAACGCAGCTGGAAGTGGCACTCCCAACGGAAGAGCAGCCTAGGCGCAGCGTCTCTTGAAGATGGCTGAGAGATATCCGAGTCTGCGCACATTGTACACTCCGCAAACCGCTGCAGCACTTGGCACGGTGCCCCGGATAGAGAAACGACTGGTATGACGGCGAATGTGTGCAGTTAGTAGGAGAAAGAATGTACAGGAGGAGATTCAGCAACACCGCACAAGGACGAACGAGGCAATGATATAAACGGAGGCGCGGAACGACATGAAACTCAATTCTCCGGAGGGAAAGGTCACAGGAAGATCGAGACCATGAAAAAGACGAACATTGTACCGCGCTAATAACACGAAAGTTCTATGAGAAGTTGAACGTTCACGTAAGGGCCGTGCCCAGCCGATGTGTGTGGACATAAAGAACCTTCTACAACGAGCAGGTGATCCAAAGGTGGCGCAGCACTACGAAGAGCACCTGAATGGCAATGTGCAGCGAAGTGGCGGTATGGTATGACCTGGGAGCGCGCGCAGGACGAATTCGTCCGATCCCAGAAATCCAGGAGAGATGGCCGGCTGAAAACAACAACCTGGAGTTGACCAATCACATGAGCTTTTAAACACGGTGGTGAGGCACTGCAGAGCGCTGCCTGGGTGATTACCAAGGTTTGGGAGGATGAGGTTCTCCGCAGGAGTGGATGGAAGGTGTCGTGTCCCATCTCAAAAGGGCGATAAGCTGGATTGTAGCAACTACCGCGCAATCACTTGCTGAATGCCGCCTACAAGGTACTCTCCCAAATTTTATGCCGCGACTACACCAATTGCAAGGGAGTTCGTGGGTATGGGCGAACGCTCCACCACAGACCAGGTGTTCGCCATTCGCGATGTGCACATGCCGCGAATACAACGTACACATCATCTATTATCATTATCAAAGCCGCATATGATACAATCGATCGGACCAGTATGGCGGCTAATGCACGAAAACGGTTTCCGGATAAACTGAACGGTTGATCAAGGCGACGATGGATCGGTGATGTGCGTAGTTCAGTTTCGATTCTCGGTCCTTCGAAACGAGAGGGTTACGGCAAGTGATGGTCTTTCGTGTCTGCTATTCAACATCGCTTTGGAGGTAATACGAAGGCGGGATTAACAGGTGAATTTCAATAAGTCCGTCCAGCTATTTGGCTTCGCCGACGACAGATATTATGGCACGTAACTTTGAGAAGATGGAGGAAGCCACATCAGACTGAAAGGAAGCAAGCGGATCGGACTAGTCATCAACGCGTCGAAGACGAAGTACATGATAGGAAAGGTTCAAGAGAAGACAATGGAACCACCCACCGCGAGTTGCATCGGTGTGACGAAATCGAGGTGGTAGAAGAATTTCTCTTGGGCTCACTGGTGACTGCCGAAAATGATACCAGCAGAAATTCGAGACGATAGTGGCTGGAAATCGACTACTTTGACTCCGCAAGACGCCCGATCGAATAGAGGTTCGCCGCCGTACCAAACTGACATCTACAAAACGCTCATTAGACCGGTAGTCCTCTACGGACACGAGACCTGGACGATGCCGTGGAGGACCAACGCGCACTTAGTTTTCGAAAGGAAAGTGCTGCGTACCATCTAGGTGGGGTGCAGATGGCGGACGGTACGTGGAGGAGGCGAATGAACCACGAGTTCATCAGCTGTTGGGAGAAGACCATCCATCGTTCACACCGGAAAATCGGACGAGACTGCGGTGGGCCGGGCACATACCAGAATGTCGGACAATAACCGGTGAAAATGGTTCTCGAACGATCGACGGGACAAAAAGGCGAGGTGCGGCAGGCAGGTGGATCGATCGGGTGGAAGATGACTTGCGGACCTCCGTAGACTGCGTGGTTGGCGACGTGTAGCCATGGACCGGGAATGGAAGACTCTTATATACCGCAGGACGTAAAATAACTGGCGAGAGTCTGGTGTGGCCCTACGGAGGTGGGAAATAATTATCTGGTTCTTGAGTCCTAAGAAGATCTTAGTAAAGAGCCGTGAACTTTAATCCTTAGAAGTTGCGGTGTTTGGTAGCACCTATTGCTCTGGCGTTCTGGTTGACGATCTTTCTTACTCCATACTTTGACATCGGCTCGGGGACTGATATAGTGTACTCGTGGGTCCTCGATAACTCGACTACAAACATGTCGCACGTGACGTTTCATGTCCCTGGGATCGAAGCAAGCATCTGGCACGCAAAATGAGCTGATTCATGGATGTCGCAGGAAGTGGATGCGGTGATCAGTAATCTTACTTTTGCTTGTCTTGAGACAGATCCGTCGGGATAGCGTTGCTCACGGTTCCTTCAGCTGACCAGCTCCTAGTTTTCTTTTCTTTTGGAGCGCATCGCGATGGAGTGATTTACGGTTTACGTTGGCTAAAGAGAAGGGCTAGCTCCTCGCTGTATGCCAATGGGACCGTAATCCATCGTGTAAGAATCCGTTGGTTGGTTTTAATATGGTCGAATTTTTTACTGTAGGAGGTCCAGACACACATAGTGTAATACATCCAATCGGCTAGCTCGACGAACTGGGGTGATGTCTGTATGTGTGTATGTGAAAATTTTGTACTAGACACATTTGAAACTTATCATTATCCGAATTACTCCGCTATTGAAATATGGACTATGGATCATAACTTATTTTATGCTTAAAACACGATAAAAAAAATACTCATTTATATTTTATTGCACTAGAAAGGCATGGCATAATGGATTATTAGGTTTTCCATTATGTTCGATTTTCAACTATTCGAGAAATGTTCTGAAGAGATTTGCAACGATTTCTGAAGTATTTTACGAAGAAAGAAAATTATATAAAAACTAGCTGACCCGGCGAACTTGTCATCTCACTTCAAAACGATCATTTGCTATAGGAACGCTGGAGGTTTGTTCTGATTATTGCAGGTTTTTTATGATCCGATTATGCATCAATTTGGCCTAAATATTCTTTTGGTATCAAATAATATATGGCCAAATTTCACAATCGACAAACTAATTAGAACACCTGAAAGCCTTTCCCAATTGTCAAAAAACAAACCGGTGCAATTAAATAAATTTCATTCCTTTGTACATTTTTACTATTGATACATCTTAGAATTAATTTAGTGCCAGCAAAGTAACACAAATCGATCTTTCCGTTATCTTGATATGTCATAATTTCACGCCGTGACATGTTTTGAAATTACAATTCTAAATGCACGACAAACCATTTATCGGAGATTCGATTTTGATTGTCAATTTTCAACTTCATCGTAAAGAGAAGAAGAATGATATAAATTAGCAAAAATTGGGTCATCTGTTCGAGTGATATGGCTCGTAACAAAGTGCCAACTTTGTTTTATATATATAGAAGATACATAAGGTGTTTGTTTGGAAGAGGTAATCTTGCGCGGGCAGCATGCGAATGTCGATGCCAGCTTCCGGTGAAAGTGTTCTCGACAACGATCCGACGGGCACAAGAAGCGAGGAAAGAGTCGGAGGTGAAGCATCAGGTGAAGATGACTTGCCGGGATCCTCCGTAGACTGCGTGGTTGGCGACGGCAGTCATGGACTGAACGAATGGAGAGACTCTTATAGCTACTTGTGCCACTTCGGCCTTAGTCTGAATAAATAATAATAATTTGGAATGTCCATTACCGAAATTCATATGCGATTCCTTTCATAATTCTTTAGAAAATTCCTTGAATATTTTTTTAAGAAAATTATTTAGATTGTGTTGACAAATCTTTTCAAGTCGTTCTTCGGAAATTCCATCAGAAAATTTATTCTGAATTACATCTAAAATTTCTTCAGAATATTACTCCAGAAATTCTCTCGGGAACTCCTCTAGGAATAATATTTTTATCAATTCCTCAGAAGTGTCCTATGAATATTCTTCCTGAGATTCATTCGAAAACCTGCAGAAATCCTTACTGAAAAATATAAATTCCTTTCTAATTTCCTGAAGGAATCTCAAAGGAATTTCTAAAAGGGATCACTCGGGTCTATAGGAACTTTCGGAAGAGTTGCTAATAAAAACTTGAGGAATTGTTATGGTTTTACTGAAAGGAAAAGGAAGTTCCGAAGAATTTTCTGATGCATTTACAAAGGCCTTCCAGTGGATTTTCTAGAAGCATTCAGAGATCGATAGATGATTTTCTAAATTATTTCTGGACTAATTCCCTGGTGCGGATTGGACAGCACTTATCTTCAATGCGGGTTGACATTAGGTTCTTCTACCCCATTCTGCCATTAACATGCGTACGACTGACATTTATTTAATTGATATTTATGACAGGAAGCAACTTTTCTGAATTTCGTGAATATGCATACTGCAAGGGGTTCACTTCTGCTTAAATAGCTTTCTTGGTTAATCATCGTTTGAAAAGCTTATTTGATTTAAATTAACGATGTGCAGCGATTCATATCAGTCCACTTCAAACCAGTTCCTCGGTCTAAAAAAATTTCCATCAAACACTCAACATCTTCAATCAGAAAATGCGACGTAAACAAAAATTGCAGTCAACGCCGCATATCTTGGTTAAAAAGATATATTCACTCATCTAAATTACTTCAAACGCTTAAAAACTATATTTTTCAATTTTTAAATCGAGAGAATTATAAAACATGATAAGCGTCAACGTGTTAGATAGTTTCCCTAAAACGATGAAGGATTTTTCCTACTAAAAAGACTCCCTGGCCTTTGTAGCGCTTACGAGCCAAGAACAGAACTTCTGTTCTTATGCGAGGTGAATTTTGTTCAGTTTGAGGTTCATTTTGAAATATTTCTAATATGTTTATATTAGTTCTAGTGAAACAAACAGATAGAAAAGATTAAAGCGCGAGCTTTAGGAATTTATTGTAGTATAGTGGCTTCAAGCAATGATTGACTGCCCAGAACTGTGACGATTTTCAGGAGTGCCGTTGTTTGGCGAAAATACCGTTTTAAAAAGTGGAAATCACTCTGGCTCCAGTGGTGTAGCAACGAGAGCGAATATTCGGAATCTACATTTTTATTTTCTATAATTGACCAATAGGGAATGAATAAATGGTTGGAAAATATCGAGTATGTGTACGAAATAAATGGGAGACCTTTTCGGAAATTATCAATCAAAGCCTGCCCAAAAGTATAAATATTTTAAGTTTCTGTGAAGTGAGCTGGGAATGGATCCATAGGCCCAAGAAGGACGTTACCCTTACAGGTGATCCTCTCATTTGTTAGGTCACATGGCGCCTGCTACGATCAGAATGCATCAATGTAGGGAAGAGGACGAAATTATGGATGACATGTGTCGCCCATCAGCAAGCGAATATTCCTCTGAATCTTGCTGCAGAGTTTCTCAAGCGAATTTCTGGGCTGAAGTTGACGCAGCAAAGTTCGTCTTGGTTAACGAGTTGCCCAGCTATGATAGAAGACTAGCAATTGTTGGAATTCTAATTGGACATAAGAGCGAACTTTTCCGTTCTTTCAATTCTAGCAGTATGGTCCAGCGATTGCTGAACGGAACAGGATGAAAATAGATACAAAAGTGGATGACGAGGACAAGCCTGGATTGAACCTATGACCTACCTGCGTATGAGAATGAAGCGTTAGCCATAGACTACCAAGCTCGACATACTGGAATTTCAAAGAAGTTCCATATTATCAAAAATTCTTGCTTGAATATAACTCCAAGAATTCCTTTGAAACAACTCATGGGTTCGACTTGTGCCCACCTCCACTGAACCCTTGTCAGTCCGGATTCGCTATGCCATACGGTGGCGTTTAAGTACGCGCTCTACGTCAAAACTGGATTGCCTGATGACGACTGAGCAACCTCTGCGTGATTTTTAAAAACGTCAAGTCAAAAGAGGCTCTCTTTTATTACTTCCTCTTTCGATTAGTTAAAGCCATACTAACATTGTTACATTGATTTTCTCAATCCGATCTGAAGAAATAGCGTTTGTTCTAGTGTGCTGAGGTGAAAATATTAAATAACATTTTAACTAGCTATATTACTGCAAAGAGGTAATAAAGAGAGTCTCTATTAGGACTTACAGACGCGACGTTTTCAAAAATCGCGAGATTGTCCTCGGAGAGTCATTCTCCAACGTATCCGGATAAATGGGAACCGGAAATCAATGCAACGATCATCGGATGGACGACGTAACAAACGGACACACAATGGACTCCACATAGAGCATGGACTAACGACAACATACGTAAAGTAATGGAAATCTAAAATAGATTCTGTGGATTTTGCTAAGCAAGAATACCACGAGTGATCTCAAGACAGTAGCGGTTAAGAAAGCTGAGTATCTACCAAATAAAGAAAGGGTACAAAACAAAATCCTTTGAAATTTTCTCCAGGAACAATTAAAATTCAGGAAAACAATTTTCTAGGAAAAAGGTTAAGGACTAACAGAAAACGCTCAAGGTGGATCTTTAAGTCGCCCTCTGTACCACTCGAGTGCTCGGAACTTACAAGTTAATACCTGTTGAACTGCTTTCTCCAGTTTTTCTTACTTTTGAGTAACTCGAGGTGAAATTGACTGCGCGGTGCGGTATTTCGGGTCTTTTAACTTTGGGAATTTACATTGATAGTTTTCGACATTGCAGGAAGGTACTTCGTACTTGAAACTATTTGTTAAATACAAGAGTGTTGCAATTCTGAATGGGAAGTTAAATACAAATCAACATGCTCCAATCGTGTCGTAGAAGCATTGTATGCTTTTCTGAACAACATCGCTTAAGGGGAGCATCGGAAATCTATGTAATGCCCAAGAATTATTCTTGATCTAGATTTGGTCCTCCTTAGCCGTGCGGTAAGACGCGCGGCTACAAAACGAACCATGCTGAGGTGGCTGGGTTCGATTCCCGGTGCCGTCTAGGCAATTTTCGGATTGAAATTTCTCGACTTCCCTGGGCATAAAAAGTATCATCGTGTTACACCTCATGATATACGAATGCAAAATGGTAGCAGAAATACTCTTGCAGTTAATAACTGGGAAGTGCTTAATGAACATAAGCTGCGAGGCAGCTCTGTCCCAGTGTGGGATGTAAGCCAATAAGAAGAAGAAGAAGAAGAATCGATTGGAATATTCATTTCTGTAAACCATTAGAATTATTATTTGTGTTCAACCTTTCTCAAGAGGATAAACTCTAATAGATCCATCAAGATGAGAATTAAATTAATAATTCTGTATCCCTTCTCTATCTACAGCTCCACGCCATACTCCGTTGTCCGAAGAAATCCCAACGTAAATAACAAGGGACGAAAATTAGCGACGGCTCATTTCCCTGCAATATATCATCAGGAAAGCCAGCTGCCTGACCATGTAAAAGAATTGCTTAGCCAGCCCACTCGACGTCGCCCGTCCCATCAAACCATTATCGCCGTCGTCATCGGGCTGGACAACATCTGGCTCTCATTGCGGCCCGGTCACGAATTTGACCACTTGCAAAAGGGAAACCGGCGACCAACGGAAACGATCAAACACAAAACAAGGGGCGCCAGGAAACAACAAGAAACGAAAACCTCCAGCCATGGGCACGACATCGATGGCCAGCATACTTGTGGCGGCAGCCGTCTCCGTACAGCCTGGTAACAGCCGGGAAGCCGGAGTGGGGGGAGCTTCGCCGAAGGCGGACTGAGCTGCGGCGAAGAAGTCTTCCGATACTGGCTGCAGCAACAAGTGCCACCAATTGCGATGCCGTTCAAGTGAAAATAGCTTTAATTTGCTGACGGCGATAACTCCATTAAGCCATGATGTCCAAACACAGTGGCACTTCGGCGGTGCAAGCACCGGGAGGATGTGTCTCCGGTCACCCTGTCGACCGAGTGGCCTCCAGCTGGCCCGGCTTCTGCTGCTGGCCAGTTTGTCCGTGATGGCATCGGTAAATGTTTGCTGATTTCCTCGGTCATGATCGAGACCACCTCAAGACAGGTAAGCATCCGTGCTCGGCGCTAGATGATGAAGTTTTTCTTTTATTCAATATCGGTTCTAGTGAAATATACTTTTGATGCGTGAGTTTCGAAGTTTTTATGAGGAAAGTTTTCCAACCCCTAGGAGAGTGATTAGTACAGCTTTGTCTTTTCCACTTTAAAATAAGACGTTTTCTTCTCTTCAAGTAGCAACTGAATTTCTTCTTCCATCTTTCTTGTTCACGACGACTTCAATTTAGAACCTCATAACCAATCCTTATTTAACATTTTTCACACAATATATCTACACATTTTGAACATACATCAGTGTGGAGAGAGCAGCTGCTGGTAGTCGTTGAGGATATATGAATTTAAGCATTTTAAAACCAAATCATGTTTTTAAATCGTTATAGATCTAAAATCGTTACTGGATCGTAACGAAAGGAGTATAGAGCAAATTTCTTCATGTGATATTTTCAATTTGTCCCTCTTCAGTCCATTTCTAATCATGAAAAACTATATGATAATCTATGAGAACTTAGTGTGTGTTATGGAGGAGACTGGGTAATGCAAAATTTAACTGTAATTGTATCCAAAGTACTGCCAAATGCTATAAAAATAATAAAGAGTATACTCTTTATTATTTTTATAATTCTAAACTCGATTCTATCATGATGTTATGTCAACGATTTTCATCATGGTTTTTGTCATCAAATATTTTCGTAAAGTGGACGAACTATAAAAATGACTATATGTGAAGAAAAACACTCTTCGACTTCTTTCATTTCTTTGTGTAGACAATGCCTCTGGGTCTACTTCTGCTGCAATGTCCTGCTGGGTGCCAATCGAACGCTTCTTTGCAGATTTTCTTTCGTCCCCAACGTAAGGTGTGGCCGACTTCCGTTCTTCTTTTTCCTCTTCAGGGCTCTACATTCCAACTGGAACTCCACTTGTCCATTATTCAGCAGAACAAAGTTTAGCCTCGCTAGTGATCCATGAAGGTTATGACCTCTGGGTTGGTAGACAGGAACTCCAGTTCATTGCTCACGCCACAAATATCGGTTACAAACCGGTTGGTTTTGCTAATAACGTAATAAACGGCTCTATTCTCTGTCTTGTGAACATTATGGCAGCTTCAGAAGAAAATTTAAATTGCTTCCCCACAGCATTTGCATGAACCTTCTTTTTCCAGCTCGTGTGTAGCGTCAACAAATTGGGTTGTATAGACATGCTGGGTTGATTCCCATTGGATACCAGACACCAGCTAGACCAAATGATCTGAACTCCAGAACAATTTGGAGACTAAAAGGATCTGCAAACCAATTTGGACTACACATAATACGAGGCCTCTTGGGACTTGCATGGGCATGCTGGGTGGTTCAATTGGATACCAGGCATAGATGGTGTAGACTAATTGATCTAAATTTCATAACAATTTGCAGAACCTAGAACATCTGCAAATCAAACAATTTGGACTGCACATTAAACAAAAGGCTCCAAGGACATGTGGACGGACATGCTGGGTTGATTCGATTGTATAACAGGTGAAGTTGACCTGCTAGACCAAATGATCCGAACTTCAGAACAATTTGGGGAACCTAGAATATCTGCATCAAACTAAGTTAGACTGCACATAATACGCGAGGGCTCTAAGGACTTGTATGGACAAAGACATGCTGGATTGATTCCGATTGGATACCAGGCGTAGTTGACCTACTAGACCAAATGAACTGTACTCCTGAACTATTTGGATAACTTAGAACATCTGCATCATACTAATTTGAATACATAACAGGCAAGGGCCAGGGGCTTTTGAAACATGTAGTTGATTTCTGTTGTAGAAGTTGTTTGGAATCGTTAAGTTACACTTATATTGAACATTTAAATACATTTAAACGACAGCATCTGTACTCAGCTGATCCAGCAAAAACTAGGATCTGAAACATAACAAACTAGCAAACTACAAGAACTAGATAAGGTGGATAAGACAATAGTGAAAGAATTGTGAAATCAGGGAACCTGCTGTTTGGAAATCGCAGTTTCTTGATCGCAATATTCATCATGTTACAGGTAGCCTCACACCTCCAGAATTTGGTCCATAGATTTTTCAACATGCTTTTGCATATGGGCCTTTTTCCCATGAGTTTGGGTACGGAAAATCAAAATCCCGGCCCCATTCAAAATACACACGGGATCAAAATTTTCCCGAGGTGTAAGGTTAGTTCAAAGTTCGAAAAAACGTGTCACGGGAATTTGACCCCCATGCATTTTTAAAAGGGCGAGAATTTCGTTTCTGTGCCCCAAATCCCCTAAATCCGCCCCTTTAAAAATGCATGGGGACCAAATCCTGTGACACGTTTTCCGAACTGTAACCCAGCCTTTAACCAGAACATGAACTTTCAACATGCAACTAGGTTCAGGTTTTTACCTAATGCAAGTTCACACATTTGCTTGCACACTTTTTATTCGATAAAACGGATGTGATGAAAATTTGCATGAAAAGTTTAGTCACAAAATGAAACATTGCGCAAATCGCCTTACCATTAGGGTGGACCAGCCACGCTTATGTGAAAAAAAATCAAAATCATTTTTCGGGCGTGTACCCCCCTGAAATAAAGTTTTGCTCCCAGAAGCTACTATAAAAATTCCAGCCAGATTCGTCAAGTCTAACTGGATGCTCAAAGAGCGTGATGTTTATATGAGAAAAATCGACTAAATATATGGGAAATTGCATAATTTCCACTTTATTACCTCTAGGTGGCACTGTGGTCAGTCAATCCCGCTCATTAATGACATTTACTGTCTCTAGGAATTCCTTTGAAACATACTCCAGAACTTCCTTTAGGTAAATTCTTTAGCAGCTTTAGCAGATTTTATAAATCCCTTTAGAATTAAAAAAAATCTTTAGAAATTCCTTCAAGAATTCTTTCAGGAATCTCTTCAGAAATTCATTCAAAATTCCTGTAGAAGTCCTCCAGAAATTCCTTTCGAATTCTTCCTTGGCGGAATTTCATTTGAAATTATTGAAAATGCCTTTGAAAATTATTTAGAAACTCTTCCGACAATACCTTCACGATCTCCATCAGGCTTATTTCATTTATGTAGCTTACATCTAAACAGATCACACTGAATCAATCATTTGACACCACAACGGTTCCGAGGCCCATTTCGCCATCCTCGTTTGGCCCTACGCTCGCCAAGTCGTTCTGTACCTGATTCGTCCACACCTCGCTCGCGCTGCGTTCCGCCTGTTTCTCTGTAGCAGGTCGGAAGCGAGCACCAGCTTCTGGGGTACTGTCCGGCTGATTTACTTTCCGACCGCCCTGATTTGTTTACTTTCGGAAGCTACTCAAATCAAATCTTATCATCGTGATCTTTTTATAGACAGAATCAGAATCACAATCTTCGACAAGAGGTCACCTACAGACTGAACACTTAACATCTAGCATGAGGACAATGGACCAGGACATTCAAATAACACCCGATGGACCAGTGGAGAACTTTTCGCTTTACGGAACACGCCACCGGGCAATCGAACCCACACTCCGCTCAATGCGTCTCTAGACGATTGACGTCGCTAACCACTGACCACGAAGCCACAATCTTGCGATAGTTCTGCGTCGATACAAAACACGTTTGATCGGACGAATTTAAAACTCGCTACCAGCCCTGTGTGCTGGCGATCCTAGATTAGCCTAATAATTGCATTGAATCGATTCACTGAAACATGGTAAAAACTGGTCTGTATATTTAGGCAGCTAAGGAACTAAACCCTCCTGAAACGATATAAGAACTTAGGCCCTCCTTAGCCGTGCGGTAAGACGCGTGACTACAAAGCAAGCCCAACAAACAATTTTAGCTGAATAAGCTAGTTTTCTAGCTGAAGAAGAAATAGAGGTAATAAACTATAGAGGACGATTGTCGCTGCGGTTCCTTTTGTTATCGTCCCCAAACATGTTGGTACCTATCTGTCAAAACATTCTGATTTTTCCTTTGTTGACATTTAGTGCCTATACTCGCCAGCAAAAGATGTTTCGCCAGTGACGACAGCGACAAGCGTCCTCTATAGTTGTACCTCTATTAGAAGAAGACTATTTTTTACCTTCAACAAGCGCTCTATTAGCCTCAATGTTTGTTGGGAATATGCTGAGGTATTCAGGTTCGATTCCCGGTACCGGTCTAAGCAATTTCGGATTGGAAATTGTCTCGACTTCGTGTTAGCCTCATTATATGCAGATGCAAAAAGTAACGGCTTGAAAACCTCGCAGTTAATAGCTGTGGAAGTGCTCAATGAACACTAAGCTGAGGCGGCTCTGTCTAGTCACTGGGCCACGAAACGAACTAGCCCGACAAAATACCTTAGACTTAGGGGATGCGTAATTTGAGTTGGTGTCTTCGGAAGAGTGTCGTGTTTTGAAAAATATGAAGCTCAGTGTCGAGCATTAGTTCAAATTTTCGCCGCATGAAATTGGCAACGTGCAGAAGTTTTTTCATTTTACGTTTTGAGCTTTGTTATCTTCGGCAAGTTAGAACGTAAAAAACGCTATAGTCGCCGAAGACACTAACTCTCTTCAAATTGCTGAGATATAGTAAAATTGTAAAATTTCATTGATTTTATATTTCTCACCTTTTACCAAAGGTATAAAAAACTAATCACGCGACGAACTAGCAGATTTACACAACTGATTATGGTTATAGTCCATGCTTGAGTTGTTTTTATATAACAGGTATAAAAAAGTATCATAGAGTTAGGGAAGTTATTGAATTCGAAACATTAAACTATCATATTAAGATAAAGGAACCGATCAGAGTAGTCATATTTTTATCGAGTAACAAAACACACAGTACATAAAAAGATCGATTTCAATGAGTTAATGCAATATAAACGCATAACATGATTTGACATTTTTAGTCATATGTATTTGTTTACGATAAATTCAGTCCACCACTACTAGGATGTTCAATTGGGTTATTCAGCAAAAGACAAATATATGAGATTTTTTATAGTCTAACATAAAAAGCATGTAGCTAATCTTCAACAAATTTTTTATTTTGTTTGTAAGCCTTTATTTACATTTTTATACAGCAAACAATAAGTCATTTCAATCGATAGAAGACCAGCACTAACATTCATAGAATGACAGTTGACTAATGCAGCATAAGTTTTTTTTTATTCCATATAATTAAAATGTAAATAAAAATTTGTTCGGGGCCCAATTTTTTGAAAATTGGGGTTGGAAGCTCATTTTTTATGCAGATTCAGAATATGTAAAAACATATATACCCCTAAACAACCCCAATTATGAACATGGTAATAATCGATCACGGTAACGTGTTCTGGAAATCTTGCCACAACATATCGATTAAAAATCATAGTAGGCAAAGCGTATGCTGTTGATCTTAGTATACATATTTACCGAGGTTATGCGGAAGGTGAGATTTCGAAATCAAAACGTTTCATCTTCATTAGTTGTGGTTTTCTTGTTAAACATTATTGCGAATGTGTTTTTTTTGCTTTTATCCGATAATCGATATGGCTCAAGGTACAGTCACTCTCAAAATTGAGCGTACAGTATGGATTAGTTGACTACATTCAAAAATTTCAAAGGAAATTAAATGGTTGGCTCGATTGTTTTAATGCATTTCAATATTTATCCTTCCTTCAATGTATGCATTACTAAAATGGTTGAAATTTTTTCTCTAAAGTTTATATTTGAAAATCATTTCAAAAATACGCTATTAGATGTGACAAAATTGAGCGTACAGCGATTTTTCTATAAAATTTCTTATTATAAACACGATTAAAGTATTTTTAATAATGTTTTTTCATGATTATATTTATGGTAATCATCATCACTTGCTGCGTATTCAATTAAACATTTCAATTTAAATAACCATTTTTTGAGGTCAAAATGACGAACAAGTGAGAGTAAGAACATTGTTAACAATTCAATTGGGCAAAATAAGATGCTTTAATTTATCCTTATGCTACAACGTATTGTCATATATATGATAGATAATCGAAATCGAGTGAGACATACGATTAATTTCAAAATTCGGTCGGTAAATGATGAAAACAGATTAACAAACATGAAAACGACAAATGTTGGAATGATATAATTCAAATTTGGTATGTCACTTTAGCAAATTTGTTTTAAAGTTCGTTGTGTCTCAGGTCCATCATTAAGAGTAATATTGAATCAATCATTCACAGTCAAATTCTAAAAGTACAGAGTGCATATTAAAGGTTTGAACATAAAACAACTTTTTCAACCCCGTGGGAGAACACTTCTGATTGAATATTGAAAGATAAGCAAATCGTAATTTCAAAATTAAATTTGGATTAAACTCCACGATCTGTTTACCATAAGGGGATACAATTGGATGATTTCCATGTGGCGAGTAAAATAAACTTTTTTGAAGTTCGGCAGCTTGTTAATGATATCTTTTTGAATTTAAATGATTCAACCAAATTTGTTCCTACAGTGACTGAGTCTTCAAATATAAAATGACATCTTATAAATGTATCCGTGTACTGCTCTTTTATTGATATTATTATTAATGGTGTCCCTGAAACATAAGCTACCTATACATCAAACTTTAAATAAAGTTATACTTAATTTGAAATATGCCATCCCCAACATTTGTCGTTTTCTCACATATTTTTTACATCTGTGTTCATCCTTTAACGACTAAATTATCCCAAATTTATCTATGTCTCGCTCATTCGATTATCTATCGCTATATAAGACACGATGCCGAGGTGAAATCCCATATCTTAAGCATCTATTTTGCCCAGCAGCATTGGTGTTAAATGGCATTGTTACATCTTACTTGTTCGCCATTTAAATTAAAACGTAGTTTAATTTCAATATATTGAATGTTTAAGTAGATATTTATTATAAATATAATCGTAACTATTAAACTCCCATAAATCGTGTTTGTAATAAGAAATTTTATGAAAAATTAACTGTGCCTTTCAATTTGAATGCATCAATGGTACGGATTATTTTCAAATAAATGAACTTTAGAAAAAAAATCAACAATTTTATGTACGCATACAATGAAGAAGGGATGAACGAAATGCATTGAAACCAACCGTCATTCCTTTAAATTTTCGAATATGTTACATCTAATCATGCTGTATCAGCTATTTCAGTGACTCTCAAGTTAATACAATCAGTTTATACATATCATACATTAATTAGTATATCAGTATCCAGTATCACCATACGAACGGTGTCGAGAAAACAGTTTCCTCAGTTTCCAATTTCTTCCCAGAATCAATTGCAACAACTATTGAAGTGAGCAAATAAAGCATTTTCATAATTGTTTGCTTGTAGATTAGTCATATCATGTCAATGAAAGTTGAAGTCTCAGGAAAGTAAATTGAAACCCAACTGGAAATTATTGTGTTTGCAACCTCGTTTCCTCAGCCATGAACTGCTTGATTTGACCCACTAATGTTACTTTTTATACCAAACTTTAAAACTATTCTATATTTGATACCAAAATAACATGATAAGTTTCAATATTCAGGTTAATATTTCTCTTTCAGCAGTAAATATCAAAAACTCTTGCATAAACCATGAGCACTATCGACTGTGAGCAATTTACTAAGGTTGTAATATGTTATTTTACATTTTTCGTAAATAGTCCAAGAAAATCAGAAAAAAAAGATGAAACTTTACCAATTTTTACCATATCTCTGCAAAATAGAAGGTATACAACGGTGTCTTCGGCAACCACAATTATTTTCCACGTTCTACAACTTTGCCGAAGACACCAAAATAAACCGTAAAACAAAAAAGTTTGTATTGCAGCGCCACCTGTGCGGCGAAAATTTGAACTAATGCTCGACGCTGGAAGCATATTTTTCAAACACGACACTCTTCCGACACCACCTCGAAACACCACACCAACTCAAAATTACGCCTCCCCTAAGCTCCAAGGTATTTTGTCAGGCTAGCTCCGCTCCATTTAATGTGCAGTGTGGGGATGTATTCTCAAAAGAAAGATATAAAGACTAAACACGGCCTCCCTAGATGGCCAAAGGTATTTTACTAAGTCGAGGTCCATCACAGCAAAGCTCTTACGAATGTTGAGAAAAGGAGAAGTGATTATATAAACACCAGGGTTTGAATCAAAAGTAGAATGAAAATCTCTCACTTCCTCATCATGCACTCTCGATGAAGGTAGCATTCCGCGAAAGTTTTGGGCAAGGATATTGATAATCTGATGCTACGATAATGGGCTGGTTCGAGGGCACAACCCTTGATAAATTTCTTTAAAGATCACTCCTCACGGAACCCAAGTTTCAAAGTTCTCGCGTTCAGGCGCACCACTCGATTCAGGAAGCAACGGTTTGACAGTTGTACCATTTTATTTATTTACGCTAAATCAACAAAATTACAGTTATGCACTCCGTATCGAATTGATATGCCCCGAAACGCAGGCATAAAACGTTCATGAAGTAATCAATCATAATAAACCCCCAATTGCGGTTGCACCGGATCTGATGATGCATTTCAACATGTTTTACAGCTGTGCGAAAAAATGCTGGTCCCCCAACATAAAATGAGCGGGAACAGCGTTTTATCAAACCCCTCGGTAGCGTACTATGGGTGTTTTCCAGCATATGCAAGTGCACGTTTTTTTACGATAGTTTTTAACTTTCATGGCACATGATTCAGAAGAGGTTTAGCCTCTCTTTTATCAATTATACGTTATCTATTAGGAGAGCGATTTCTGCAGTCCCTGATAAACACTGTATATAATTTAACAGCAGGAACCATTTAGCAAAAAGCGAAACAATGAAAATAAAGTTACAAGCGGACTGAATCCGACTCTCTATTTATAAGCCAGTAGCGCAACCGCTAGACCATCAGTTCGTCAACTCCTACCTTTAACGTTTATAATTATTCCGAAAAAATCATTTCATAGTTCCAGTTATCCTTGCTAACTCCACTACTTTCCCCACTATTTATCTCTTTTCTTACCATTACACATACACATCTACTTATCCCGTATTGTTCTACAGGTAACGCATTCATAGTGAACATAGCGCTCATGATTTGCCTAATCACTAGCGTAGTGATGCCAATCCTACTATTGTGCTCTGGCTGGCATCGACAATTCGGACACAGAGTATGCAAATTTCAGTGGTTTCCCCAACTGCTTGCTCGTTTTTGGTTAACATTTCTTCTTGATAAGTATCCTGGGATTTTCAACAGCATTATAAGCACTATTAAACACAGGAAATACGTGTGTACTGTTAGAAGTTAGTTGCTTATTATCATTGTTTGGCTTATAGAATTGATGTAAATATTGCGTATGTAATTGGTGGTGCAGTAGCTATTTAATTTAGTAATTGGTAGAATCATAGTTGATCAACAAACTTGAAGAAGCTCGTTATGGAATTTCCGAAAAGGTAAGATAAGCTTTGTACATACTCACAATGTTAGATTAAGTACTGGTAAAGCCCTTCAGATAGCAATTATAACATCAATCGAGCATTTGATCAGAAAGAAATTTGTCAAGAGACGGGTCACAAAATGGTTATCTTTTTTACTCTTTTTTATTTCGTTTCTACAGTTCTACGTCAACGAAAACTTATAGTAGTTATAATAAAATTTTGTTCCAGTGTTTATAAGTAATTCATTAAACATATCAGCGACTTGAAAGTTTCTCGGTAAAGAAGTAAGGTCAGGCGTTTTTCCGAAATGACGTTGCCCTAACCAATCGCAAGAGACTTCGTGCAGCAGAACCAGGCCAAATTGTGGTGAACAATCTGTGAATCAGATGTACACCGTACAACATCAGATACTGCAGAGATATTGCGAATACAACGTGTCCACAGCTCATTTCACCAACGAGCAAACCATGCAAACTATCATACAAAGAAGTTATCGAAAGGAGATGCGCATGAGGCCCCAGCTATGGCAGATATTGCACGAATAAGGACTTCCGACTACACAGATACAGTTAGTCAAGGTGGCGATGAATCGAGTGATTCATAAGTCGAGTTTTAGGGACGCTCTCAAGTCTTCTTGAAGTACGCAGAGGATACGACCACTCATTCACTCATAATTCCTAAGTTAACTAACCTAACCTAAAAGGTCCCCATTCTAGACGGTTGCACACTTTAGACTTGACCTGTTGAATATATCTTTGTTGTGACTTCTTTGGCCCTGGATCTGCCTCTGCACTGTAAGCATACACTGCCTCTACCCTGCAGGATTCCATGCAGTGCTTGCCTCCAAGATATTTTAATGTAAGTTTTGACCACACTTGAAGGCTTCCAGGCCTCTTGAAGGGGAGCTTTGAGCCTCTTGAAGGAGGCACGGGCCTCTTGAAAGGAGGCTGGCCTCTTGAAAGGAGGCTTCCAGGCCTCTTGAAGGGGCTTCCAAGCCTCTTGAAGGCTTCCAGGCCTCTTGAGTGAGGGCTTCAGGCCTCAGAAGGAGGCTTCCAGGCCTCTTGAAGGAGGCTTCCGGGCCCTCTTGAAGGAGGCTGGGCCTCTTGAAAGGAGGCTTCCGGGCCTCTTGAAGGAGGCTTCCAGGCCTCTTGAAGGAGGCTGAGGCCTCTTGAATGGAGCTTCCAGGCCTCTTGAAGGAGGCCGGAGCCTCTTGAAGAGGCTGAGCCTCTTGAAGGAGGCTTCCGGGCCTCTTGAGGCTGGGCCCCTCTTGAAGGCTTCCAGGCCTCTTGAAGGGCTTCCAGGCCTCTTGAAGGGGCTTCAGGCTCTTGAAAGGCTTCGAGCCTCTTGAAGGAGCTGAGGCCTCTTGAAAGGCTTCCAGGCCTCTTGAAGGGCTTCCAGAGCCTCTTGAAGGGGAGGGCTTCCAGGCCTCTTGAAGGAGGCTTCCAGGCCCTCTTGAAGAGCCCGGGCCTCTTGAGAGGAGGCTTCCGGGCCTCTTGAAGAGGGAGGCCCAGGAGCCTCTTGAGGAGCCGAGGCCTCTTGAAGGAGGCTAGGCCTCTTGAAGGGGCTTCCAGGCCTCTTGAAATGGGGCTTGGGCCTCTTGAAAGGAGGCTTCCGTCCGAGCCTATTTGGAAGTGAATATATAGCCTTTTCGTTGCACCTTGGTGTACGAGAAAAGCAAAAAAATAACACAATTATCAAAAGTTTGTATTTGATTTATGGCCATTTCTCCATGCATTTTTTGTTAGAGTGTCTCCCTAGGGCCGTAAAGGTACCCCCAGGTGTACATGTACCCCAACTTGAGAACCGCTGAACCGAAACTTTATGTCATTTTCCGTGCTTGCCTCTCAAAATGCTCAAATAATGAAACAAAAAAATGGATTGTACTTGATGTTATACAAAATCGTCAATATAGCCTTGCCTCATTTTATTAAATACATCGATTTATAGACAGATCAAGTTAAAATGAAGAAATACACAACAATTATTGAATTTTACCCAGATCCTACAGCCCAGCATAGAAGATCATTTTAAGGTAGCGCTAAATTCTAGACAAAGTGTAATTAAAATCTGATTGATGTATGATACGGAAAGCAGTGTGCAGTAGGATCTGTCAAAGTTAACACTGTCGTGTATCTTCTTCTTATTTACTACCCAAATTCGAACTATGAACGTGATAAAGAATCTACAGAATTTAGTTTTGTATCCTAATTTTCCTTTACAAAACATTTTCATAAAAAAACGCGCTTTATTTAATGAAAAGAAAGCAAAGTTGAGCAGATTCAACCATACATTCGACGGGTACCTCTTTCGATCCGATACAGACTTAAAACACATTTGCATTTGAAAGTATGACTAAATGTACATTCGATGTTTGTACCGAGAGACCTATGCTTCCAACAGTCCTCGTTCTTTCCCCACTTCTTCCAGATAATGGCCATCGAAACTAACATCTGAGGCTGTGTATGAACCAGAATGAGCACAGTTGGATTCAAAGCAGGAACCAGCGTAACCGTAATTCTGTTGGCGATTTGGATCGTTGCCAACTTATTCTCGGCATGCAGTTCATGTATGATATCGACTTTGACTACTGCGACCGAGTCAAGCATAGTTCCACCGGAAGCCGGCTGGATTGGGCTGATGGTGCCTTCACCTTCTACTGGCATTCCTGACTCACATACGGATCGCATAGTCGATGTGAAGCGCAACATGAGCCTGTGAACTGGCCAAATCTAAGCCTACGTGGGACCTCTCGTTGAGTTGGACCAACTTCTACAGCTTCATATCTTCGTCCTGTTTTGGTTGCCCGTTTCTCATCCCTGGCAGGACCACCAAAGAGTCATATCAGACAGGTGTTCTACCTTTGACCTGGATCAGCCTGTCAAGTCACACTTCCACAGTAATCTACTGCTTAACGACCATCACTTCCGTAGTGCGTACGTGAGCCTGTTCCTTCACTGCTGCAAGACAACGGTAACCGTATCGCGAGACAACCTTAGTGGACTGACGGAAACAAACCGACCGCGGACGTCCGTGCCGCACATCATCCCAGGCTACAATATGTACACCAGCCCGCAGAGAGCCGGTAGCAACCACGGACACTGGGGGAAACACCGAGTGCCACGAGTTATGATCGGAAATGTATTTCGAATTGATCAAGGAACTAAGTGGTTTCGATTAATTTACCGGGCGAAAATGTCAGGAACTGTTTGAAAGCCAGCCGCGCATTTAGCTGCTAAGTTAAGGTTAAACGAACAAAACGAACTGAAAAGCAATACATGCTTACCTCTTTCTCTTTCGCTCTTCATAAATTTTGACATTTACTGGCATTGTAGTTTACTAATTTCTTTGCAGTGAGAAAGAGACAAAGCAGCCCGTGCAGTGCCCTATAGTAAAAGAATTCATAATTCCAATTTCCAAGTGCCTAATTTATATCACGCAGATTATAGTCGCATGTTCCTATCAGTTCCCGAAGCTTTGCTTGGATCAATTATTTCAGATGACGTGATTGCGTGACTTCGGTCGGATAGATGTTTCATCTCCAAGGAAATCTTCCCCGCTGTGGTTTTCGACTCGATGGTCAATGTCAAACAGGGCTCGATAAAACATTAAATCCCGCCGGGCTGATAGCTTCCATGGCAATCTCGGCAAAGTAAGCCATTACTGGCTGCCAATTTTGGTGCCAAGCTGGGAAGATACAATATTTTATGTACGAGTTTTTCCAAACGCAGCACGAAAGCAGTACACGCTAAAAATGAACTACTCAAAATTGAGTCGAATCCGACTCATTTTCATTAAAACAGGACAACTCAAAATTTGAGTAAAAGATACTACTTCAATAAAATGATGATTTCGCGAAAGTTAAGCTTTGGCCTTCCATCAATTTTTAATACGACAGATGCGAATCAAGTTTATCTATCTATCTAAGTGCATTTTACGACAAACAGAATCCTAGTTTAAGTGCAATCATCATTTTATTGAAGTAGTATCTTTACTCAAATTTTGAGTTGTCCCGTTTTTAATGAAAATGAGTCGGATTCGACTCAATTTTGAGTAGTTCATTTTTAGCGTATACTTTGCGGTCGTTGTCTGTGACATTGTCGCCGGTGTCGGATCGGCTTTAGCTACAAGGAAAACGTCGAAAGAAAGGGAAAAACTCAACTCCTAGAAGGTCGTCGCCGGTATCCGGTCCATGTTAGCAGTCGAGAATTCGCACCGCACCGTAAAAAGTACAACAGCTGCTGGAAAACGATGCATATTGGGTACAACGCAGACGAAACGGTATGTGGTTCAGGACGATGGGAGTCCCGGAAGGTTAGTAGTATACAGACGAGCTGCATGTATAATAATATTATGCCTGTAAGTCTAGGAAAGGCCAATCCAATATGAACCGCCTTTTATATATTGCGGTGAGCTATAAACTGAAAATTTGAACAATTGAACTACATAATATCAGATTCATACCAATACCTAAATTTAAAAGCCGGTTTCTATGTGTATGTGTTGGCATTCATTTACTTCTCCGTTGATCACATAGAGCTTATGCAAATATTTTGAACGTCTGAGGTAGCTTGATAATGTATATCATTGCAACATTATAATACAGAAGACTTGGTTGATTGCATAGATCTTATGATTTGAACTCCAGGACATTCCCTCTACTCTTCTCTTCTCTTCTTTGCCATTACACCCCCCACTGGGACATTGCCGCCTCGCAGCTTAGTGTTCATTAAGCACTTACACAGTTATTAACTGCGAGGTTTCTAAGTCAAGTTACCATTTCTGCATTCGTATATCATGAGGCTAACACGATTATAATTTTATGCCCAGGGAAGTCGAGACAATGTCCAAACCGAAAATTGCGTAGACCGGCACCGGGAATCGAACCAAGCCACCCTTAGCATGGTCTTGCTTTGTAGCCGTGCAACCTTAAAAATCTGCAAATTTCTACGTACATTTAGAGATCAAAATTGTATGTAATCTGATTCAGCGTATAGTACACAAATGATCGATTTAAAAAAAATGGTCATAGTTCAATTAGCATAGCATAGCATAGTTACGGTGTACTTCGTAGATTGGACACTAGTGATACTCATGTTTTTCTTTTGAAATCCTTATTCAGATTGCTATCAGAAATCAAGGTGGGTGTGCTCCTTGATTTCAATCTAGGATAAAAATCACAAAAGCATGAGGATTACTACTCCTGGCCACGCCCATCTTCACCATAACTTGGGAGGGGAAGGAAGTGTTGATGTAGTACTTACTTAACGAGAGGCCCCCGACTCAGCGACACCCTCATAAGTACCACGGAGTAGGATATTGGGGAAGGTATTCGTTGGGTCAGGAATTGCCTGTAGCTGACAATGTGACCGTGGTAGATCTTACACCGTAACACACCACGCAAGAGTAACTACCCAGCGTTACGGGGGATTTAAAAAAAGTAGTTTCAATTCGGCTTAAACTTCACATTGTCCTTATATGGTAAAAGTTCTATTTTTTACGGAGAGAATGAGTAAGCCATTGAAAATACAATTGCATAGGTACTGACTTGATGTGTTTCAGCGCTCAGCTCAATATTTATCATCTCATCCGAAAAACTCAACAGGGAATCCGTAGATTAGATTCAACTAGTGCAAGATATATCGAACTAGTGTCAATATTTCATCAAAATCGTAACCCGAAAAGCATGAGATCTAGTTCTTGAAACTTGGTAATTTTGAATGCAAAACAGCTGTTCGGCACTTTTTCTTGCCTATGCGTGCCTAACACGCCTAGCTGGTTGCAGTTCCACATCCGAGCAAGAATAAAAACCCAGATTAATCCACCTAGCGTTGGTGGTGCCTTTCTCGCATTTAATTAAGACACCAACCTTATGCGGGGTTTAAATGGTCCGATGTACCATTTTCTTCATAACTTTTAAATGCAATGACCGATCGTTATAAAATTCAATAGTGATCAACAAGGCTTTGTCCCCTGCCGATTGAAACTTGTTGCGAGAAAATCGGTTAAGGTTTACTATACGAAAAGTTGTCTAATGTTTTTTATAGCTTTTGTGCACACACATACACACATACATACACACATACATACACACGGACAGACAGACATGTGTCGATTGGTATATAATACTATGGGTCTCAGAGGCTTCTATAAAAAGTTCGTTTTCGGAGTGAAATGATAGCCTTTCGGTACAACTTTGTTGTACGAGAAAGGCAAAAAAACTTAGATTTCGAAAAATCTAGACGTAACAAAAATATTAAAATTGCAAGGAGAATTGTGAATAATGGTTTTTAACAACTTCTATCAAAATTGCAGTTAACATATCTGCTGAACTCAGGGCCAAATACAATTCTTCGAAAATAAAATTGAAGTTTTAAAGATCTCCCTACTATATCGTAAAACGGTGCATAAATTTTAAATAATAAAATATTTTCAAAATAATCTATTTCATCGATTAATCAATTAATCATTTTTTTCCTGTTCGAGTGTGCCACTGCGACCAGTTATTAGATCTATTGTAGCGCTACACGTATCCTTAGTGTTTAAGTGCATGTCGAATTACTCCATTACTAGGGGAGGAGGTTCGGTTGTGAGCACCCTTTTGTCTTTGGTCTATAACTTTGGCCCTGGTTGATCTTATGCCGACATTTGTATACCAATGGAAAGCTAGACAAATAACCCTACTATTAGTGAAGAAATTATATTGATTTCGACGATTTTAGAAATCAGACCGCATCGTGCTTTCGTGCTGTGCGGTTCTTTCTCTCTTTGCGGAAGGAAGTTTTTAATACTACCCGAAGCTATTTTAATTTCAACGGTGCTTCTTAGCGCTATTTGTACCCACTGATCCCGTTACGATCTTTGCAAGGACTCGTGCCTTCGTTTTACGTTGGACCCGTTTGCGGAAGTAAAATTCCGACAAGCGGTGGTAATCCTGCAGGGACACCGTTCTGGGAAAAACCTATTAGAAGGTCACGTCTCCACGCTCAGCAATGAGTATTAACAAAAACAAGAGGAAGGGGAGTCTCTGAATTCTCCACTTCGTTCAAAGAAACAAGGTTTAGGTTTCAAGACCGTCCTGCCCAAGCGCGGAAAAAATAGAAGGAAGCTGGAGACTTCAGATATTCCTTCTAAATCTAATGTTGACATTGTTTCTTCTCCTATCGAACTGAGCAATCAGTTCGATTTGATTAATGATGAAATTGAGCAAATCGAATCTACCTTTAGCCCAGGTGATTCGATTCATGCGAAGAAACAAAGGATTCCGCCAATTGTGGTATCTGTTGCCGAGTTTTCTGGCTTTCGGAATGAAATCTTGAGTAACCTTCAGGGGATCAAGGTTTCATTTCAGATTGCTAGGAAGGGTGACTGCCGCGTTTTGCCGGGATCTTTTGACGATCGCAAACTGAGAAGCGCCATAAATTCTTCACATACGACGACAAAACTGAGCGATTGTTAAAAGTCGTCTTGAAAGGTCTCCCCAGTGATGATAAATCACTGGATGAGATTAAAATTTCTCAATTACTTGGATTTTCACCAGTCCAAGTAATTAAGATGAAAAAGAAATCCCACCCTGGTTCTTCCCAGAGAGGCATTTCTCAAGAATTTTATTTAGTTCATTTTAACAAAAGTGAACTAAATAATATGAAAAGTTTGGAAAAGGCCTGTATTATGTCCCATGTCCGTGTTACATGGGAACATTTCCGCAGGCCTGGGGGAAATTTCCAAAACCCCACCCAGTGCCGTAAGTGCCAAAAGTGGGGTCATGGAACCAAACATTGTCACATGGATGCTAAATGCATGATTTGTGGTGGAACCTCTCACGCCAAGGACGCATGTCCTGTGAGAGAAGATTCCAATAAATTTAAGTGCGCAAATTGTGGGGGCAATCATAAATCCAATTTCTGGGAATGCCCTTCACGCAAAAAAGTTTTGAATTCCCGTGCAAAATTGATGACAGGAAATTCCAATCGGATCCCAGATTCGACGGGTAGAAATTTTTCAAACGCTCAAATTTCGAAACCGGTTACCGGTCGAGCAATTCATACCCACCACAATTCACAAACAAATTTTGCCGCTCGTCAACGGGTAGCAAGCTCTTCAGTAAATTCCAATTTTTTCAATGTACCTACGTATGCAAACATCGCTACTGGTAGACCAAATTTCTCTTCTCAAAATGAGGTTTATACCCATGTCCCAACGGAAAATAACGGTCATGTTGCCGATTCAGGTAGCATGACTGCTTCCGATTTTGATTTTTTAACTGAACAATTGCATCACATGATTGATGCAATGTTCAAAGCAAATACCATTCCTGAAGCTGTTCAGGTTGGTATAAAGTACACACAAAACATTGTTATCGGACTCCGTTTCAATGGATCCAAATAATTGTGTGAAAGTACTAAATTGGAATGCCCGCTCTTTAAAGGGTAAGGAAGATGAATTATTCAACTTCCTATCAGTTCATAATGTGCATATTGCCATTATAACTGAAACCTATTTAAAACCAGGACTCTCCATTAAACGAGATCCAAATTATTTTATCTACAGAAATGATCGTCTTGACAGCGCCTGTGGTGGGGTCGCCATTGTCATTAATAGACGTATCAAACATAAATTATTTTCTTCGTTCGAAACCAAAGTTTTTGAAACCTTGGGAGTTTCTGTTGAAACAAATTTTGGACAATTTTCCTTCATTGCAGCCTACTTGCCTTTTCAATGCAATGGGCAGCAAAAGAATTAGTTGAAAGCTGATCTTCAAATTCTGACTCGCAACAAATCAAAATTCTTCGTAATTGGTGACTTCAATGCCAAACACCGTTCATGGAATAATGCTCAAAGCAATTCCAATGGTAAAATTTTATTTGAAGATTGTTCTGCGGGATACTATACTATTCAATATCCCAATGGACCAACTTGTTTTTCCTCCAGTCGTAATCCTTCTACAATTGATTTAGTTTTAACGGATTCAAGTCAGCTGTGTGGCCAATTGGTAACTCATGCTGACTTTGACTCTGATCACCTTCCTGTGACGTTTGAAATCTCAC
Source organism: Armigeres subalbatus (assembly GCF_024139115.2). Classification (NCBI taxonomy): domain Eukaryota; kingdom Metazoa; phylum Arthropoda; class Insecta; order Diptera; family Culicidae; genus Armigeres; species Armigeres subalbatus. Next base: position 194,454,982 of record NC_085140.1, on the reverse strand, counting down.
AAGAAGCCATTTATAATCCAATCAGATCTACTTTTAATTATCATAGAGCTGATTGGGATTTATATAAAACGTATATCGATAGGAATTTTGATGTTGATATTCCTCTCGATACCAAAAGTGATATTAATAATGCTCTCGTATCTTTGACAAATTTAATTGTCGAAGCCAGAGGCATTGCAATTGGGTTGTTTAGCAAAGAAAAATATGAGGTTTTGTATAGTTTAATATAAAGAGCATGCTTTTCTGATCTCCAACATATTTTTATTTTTTTTTGTAAACTTTTTATTTTTATTTTTATACAGCAAACAATAATCCATTTCAATCGATAGAATGACACTAACATTGATAGAATGACAGTTGGCCCATGCAGCATAAGAACAAATTTTTAGTCCCATATAAATTTAAAATGTAAATTAAAAATAGTTCCGGGGCTCCAAAAATTCTGTGAAAATGGGGTTGGGCTCAGTTTTTTATGCAGATTCATAATATGTAAAAACATATATACCCCTAAACAACCCAATTCCGAAATGTGAAGTTAAATTCAACTCCATTATTATTGACGACGATCTTCAGCTATTGATCCGTCTTAAAAATGTGAGAAGAAGGCAATACCAAAGAACTCGCGATCCCGCGTTGAAAGTTATTTGGCGAGATTTGCTAAATGAAATTCGCTATTCTGAGAAATACTAACTTTGAGAATAATGTCTCGAAGTTGGATCCCAGTTCGAAACCCTTTTGGAAATTAACAAAAATTCTTAAAAAAAACCTCAAAAGCCAATTCCAGCGCTTAAAGAGGGAAATAAAATTTTATTAACAAATGGCGAAAAGGCTCAAAAACTTGCTCAGCAGTTCGAGAGTGCCCATAATTTTAGTCTAGGTCTCACTAGTCCAATTGAGGATCAGGTTACACGGAGCTTCGAAGACATTCTCAATCAAGAGAATGTTTTTGACCCTTCGTTGGGAACTAATTTGGATGAAGTGAGATCTACTACTAGAAAATTTAAAAATATGAAAGCCCCGGGTGATGATGGTATTTTCTACATACTTATCAAAAAACTTCCTGAGAGCTCTTTATCCTTTTTGGTTAATTTATTTAACAAATGTTTTCAATTGGCATACTTCCCAGATAAATGGAAAAACGCCAAAGTTGTTCCTATTTGGAGCCGGACAAAAATCCAGCTGAGGCTTCTAGTTATCGCCCAATCAGTTTGCTTTCTTCAATAATCCGCTGTTGAATAAGGATCAGGGAAACGGCAGCTCTTGGCTCTTCAAGTTTCTACCTAAGCAATAAAGTAATTAAGTACCAAATAAGATTAGATTAGGTACCTAGCGTAGTATAAATAGTGTAAGTTGCGATTGTTTTCTTCAAGTCGAGTCAAGTACAATGACACTGAAGACGACCACACAGTTGTGGTCGAAATACGTATCTGAAAAAATAACGAAAATTAACTGGTGGAATTAAATGGACAGAAATAAAATCAGTCAAAAAAAAAAACGATTTTAGAAATTTTATAGACAATTTCGCAAATTTGACATTTTTGGACATTTCAATTTTGTAGTTCGGTTGTGGGCATCCTTGAAAACTTGGCAGAGAATTAAGAAGAAAAAATCAAAACCACCTGAATTCAAAGAAAATGAATAATTTGTTTATTCTAATAGCTAGGAGGCACTAAAAAACTTAAATCAATCCACCTAGCAGTGATCATGCCTCTCTCGTGCATTAGGGAGGATATTGAAAACAATCACATAAGAAAAGATTAAAATTGCACTTTAGGTAAATGGATTTCATATTTTCCATTGATTTACGTTTATTGCATTAAAAAACCAGATTAATCACCTTAATCGTAATGGTGCCTTTATCGTTTATTATAAAAAAATAAGATTTTGGCCATAAATTTTGATCCCATAGTCCAATTTGACCAAATTTCAACAGAAAGCAATAGGAAAGGATTCCTCGCAGAATGAGTATGAGTACAATAACTAGACATACCCAATAAATAAAAATATAAATTAAACTCATTACATATTTCTATCAATTATGCCCAAATAATTATAAAAACTAGTTAAAAATGTCATTAAAAATAAGTTAGGGGACAACTAAAGCAATATTGATTAATTTGTCAATAAAATGAGGGTGCCCACAACCGAACCAATAAAGGTGCCTACAACCGAATTTCGCAACTTTTTTGGAAAGCAAAGAAAAAAATTTCGCTCTCGAATTTTGATGGCAATCGTTATTAATCCTCAAAGTAGATGTAACTATAGCAAACAAATGACGGTAGTCAGAATGACAGCATCTGTTATCTGTCAAAACATACGTAGGGGTGCCCATGGTTAAAATTTTTGTCATTATTTTTCGGCTGTCGGAATCTTCTGCTCAAATTATTCCTTCTTCCCCAATGTTACGAGATCATTCTTTTTAACCTACTGAAGCACAAGCTATAAATCTTTCGAAGAAAAACGAAACGTCACCGTTTGCCCAACATCGAATGGACTGAATGTGGGACACTCCATGCATTATTCTCTAGAGGCCGATGCGATCTTCGTTTGGAAGAATTAATAGATTTTTCGCTGATGCTGAGCAGTAATCGAATATGAAATCTACGTCTGAGAAATCAACTTTTTGATGCTCTGGATCCGATTATTGGGCTGAATCCGAAGTGCTGCGAGGGCGGTTTGAAGCGAAGAACATGGCGCCACCCTCAAAAGACATACACAGGAAGATTTCCCGGAAACTGCCATAAAGCGATGCCTAGATACGGATTTGTACTCGGATGGGCTGCTGGCTGCATGAAGAAGATTCCCGGGTTTCAGTTTTGGTGAGATCGATCCTTTATATTCCTTTGAATGATTGCACTATTATTAATGAATTGTTGCATGAATGTTATTTTTCCACAGCACTATGTTGCCCATGAAAGGTTTCGATAGCACAGTCGATACTGTTACATATTTATGCATAATTTCTGTTGCATATATATATTACACAAACATATATCGATTAGTTCGTTAACAAAGTTAACGACGAACTGTAGAAATTTATCCTAGTCCCTATGAGTTTATTCCTCATTTTCTCCATTTGATGTTTTTTTCTTATATGGGACTAATATGCGAAAGTTAAGGAATACCATAAGTTCAATATTATTTTATTTATTGCTTATTAACTTACGCCCTATAATTTTACATTATTCAAAGAGTTCTTTTGATAAAAAATCAAAATAAAGAGTCCGTTGTATTGTACCACACACGCATGATCACATATCATATTAAATAGAATTTCCCATAAAAATATAAACTAAAAACTGAATAAAAATGTGTTAGCACATCGTTGTATAACAATATTAATTGTATATCTGACGGTTACAAATAATAACAACAATTTAATTACAGCATTAGGAGAACGCATAACCATTGCCAAAGTTTGTTGCTAATATATCTGTCTTTCTTTTTTTGCTTATTGCAAACAATTCTAGTTTATATGATTAATGCAATTATAGAAGTTATGTACCTATAAACATTTCATATTATTATGCATATATTTATTTGATAAATATGTAAAAAAATTTGAGCCACTCTATTATGTTTTAAGGAATATTATAATAACTTAATATAGGAGAAATTCTTTCAAATTACTCCAATATAGAATAAGTTCATCTTATCACGAAATTCATATCACAACACATTATATATACATTATCTGTATTTGTTATTGAGTTTTGTGGCTTATTAAAATCTCCCCTTGATTTTTTTCCAATCTACGAGGAGTTTTTAAACGGAGACCGGAGATAAACGAAAATCGGCTTTCTTGGTGATTTTTTCTTTCGTTTCTTCATTTTCACTCCCCATTCACTTTTCGCGAAAATTTGTGGTAAGCAATTTCAATAAATTGTGTTTTGACGGGAGTAATTAAAAACGATTCCAAGCCCGGAAAATTTAGAGATGTTGTAAGTAAAAATATGATATAATTTAATCGATTATGAGTTGACGCTTGTTTCTCATCGTTTTTGTTTCTTTTTCTTTTTCTCGTTCCAGAGAGCGAGTAATGGCGCTTAAACCTAGGCCTATATGTACACTGATGTACATTAAGTATTTGTCATGTTTTCATAGTCATCTGTCTGAATTTATGCGAATACTTTTGCCCATCAGTGTATAAGCCAGGGCACCAGACTAAAAACTGTGTCCCATCCCAAGACGTCGAGGACCCAAGGAGTGTACATTAATCTTCTTAGCAAAGTCACTCCCAACGATACGTCAATCATCTTTCCCTCTGAATGTGAAACGGTTGGTACGGCTGTCCCCGTTTCTTCCTTTCGTAGATTCAGAACTCTTCGTTGATCATGTTATTATCTATATATATAAAAACCAATCTATGTATGTATGTTCGCTAACTACTTCTGAACCACTTGGCCGATTTCAACCAAATTTGGTACAGACATTCTCTATCCTCAGAGGAAGTTAACAAAGGGGTGGGATGGTCATGTAGAAAAGGGGAGGGTGGTGGGAGGGGTTTTGTTCAGAAAACGAACAATTCTGTGTAACTTTCAACTCCCAGGACCGATTTCAACCAAATTTGGTACAGACATTCTCTATCCTCAGAGGAAGTTAACAAAGGGTGGGATGGTCATGTAGAAAAGGGGAGGGTGGTGGGAGGGTTTTGTTCAGAAAACGAACAATTCTGTGTAACTTTCAACTCCCAGGACCGATTTCAACCAAATTTTGTACACATATTCACTACGAGGAGGTAATCATATGGGAGGGGATTAGGGAAAGGGGGAGGGGTGGTGGGAGGGGTTTTGTTTAGAAAACGGGCAATTCAAAGTAAATCATGAACCCCTGTACCGATTTCAACCAAATTTGGTACACACATTCTACATCATAAGGAAAAGATAACAAAGGGGATGGGATGGTCATTGGAAAAAGGGGAGGTATAGGGGAGGTGTTGTCTTTGGAAAACGAGCAACTCAGTGTAACTCCCAACCCCAGGACCGATTTCAATCAAATTTTGTACACATATTCACTATGAGGAGCCGATCGTACGGGAGGAAATTTGGATAAGGGGGTAGGGGTCTGAAGGGAGGGTATTGTTCAGAAAACGGGCAATTTAGTGTAACTTCTGAACCCCTGTACCGATTTCAACCAAATTTGGTACACACATTTTCTATCCCTAGGAGAAGATAACAAAGGGGGTGAAATGGCCGTTGAGAAAAGAGGAAGGGTAAAGGGAAAGCGGTTGTCTTTAGAAAACGGGCAATTCAGTGTAACTCCTGACCCCCAGGACCAATTCTAAGCAGATTAAATGATTAAATCATTCAACTCTATGATTAAAGATTATGATTAATGAATTATAATTTTTGAAAATGATGACTGATAATGATTAATGATTAAATTCATTTTGACAATAATTAACGATTATGAATAATAGATGAAAAAACCGTTGGATTATGATTAACGATTACCGATCGTGATTAAATGTTGACACACTATGTGTATGGTTAATGATTAACGATCGATATGATTAATGATTGATGATTATGAATGATCAAATTGCATAGTGATCCATAATCGAGTAACCTTTATTCCAAATTTTAAAAGGTATGATAATTATATGATAATGATTCAAGATTAATAAATAAAAGCAAGGTATGCAATGATCCAATGTTCCAGCATAACTTCTGTACCCTTGCCCGATTTCAACCAAATTTGGAACAAACATTCTTTTTCTTAAGAAGGCGAAGATGACAGGGATCGATCAACTCAACACTTCATCGAAATCATGGTTTGCCCAGAGAAAAGCAATGATTAAAGTGTTTCCTTCTGGACGGTAAATGTGATCATTTCTTTAAAAATAGACGTTTTTCCGGAATAAGGCATCGGTGTATGTTTTTCCTTCTTTAGAAATAGACGTTTGCCCGGAATAAAGCGATTTTGGGTTTGATCCCATTTTCAAAATCAGTCAATGTTTTCAAATGTAATCTACCTTCTTTTAATCAAATGATGAAATATCAATAAGAAAACACAATTATCCTTTTGACCTATTCCAATTCCGATGGTGAAAAAAACTGCGAATTAAACTGGCAACTCCGAGCAAGGCCGGGTACATAAAGCTAGTTACTAAATAATCTTATTGCCGGGGAGTTCTGGATTTTCTCCCAAATTCAAGCCTGCACGGTGGGCCTGGCCGTTTTAATACTTGTGTCATATTTATGATATGCTGCAAATATTAATGCAGACAAGAAAATGCTCGGGGATACAACCGACATTTCCAGGATGCTTTTCAATACTGGCTGTGCGTGTGCTAAGACAAGACAAGACAAGACAAGACAAAACATACGTAGGGGTGCCCATAACCGAACAGTGCCCACAACCGAACCTCTTCCCCTATTGATAAGCAATGGAGTATCGGTTTCGATACAGTTGTTGTTTTGTGTTCTCAAGAGCACCATGACAGGGTCCCGCTATTTAGACTCTTCACAAAGAGCAATCCCATTGAAGGCGCGCCCCTTATCAATAGAAAATCAACCCTTTCTTGAAAAAATAAAACAGTAAAACAGAACACCAGGTCATGAAGAGTTAGTACGTATTTAAACCCCTAACTCGATTTTTCCAGCAGCCCAGTTCAGCCCAGTTCAGTTTTTTTACTATTTGCTTGAAAAGTTGTTTCCGCTTCAAACAGTTCAGCCTCAAACAAGAGGAATTCGAGTCTTTCAACTGTCTGCAAGGTAACATTAATTATGTTTTATTCCTGAGACTGCTGTTGGTAGCGGGGTCTAAATACTTACTTACTTACATATGGATCCTGTACACCTCCGGTGGTGCAAAGGGCCGACTTGAAAGATCTCCACCCTGAGCGTTGTCCCGCTATCGCTTTAGCTTGTTGCCAGGTTAAATTTCGGACGACTTCTTTTACTTCTTTATTTCTTTATTAAGGCTTCGCCATGAGCCTCTGGGTCTGCCTCTGCTGCGATTTCCCGCTGGGTTCCAGTCTAATGCTTGTTTACAGATTTCGTTTCCGCCCCTACGTAGAGTGTGACCGACCCAGCCCCACTAAACCTAAATACAATGAATCTTTAATTACCACAAATTATTGCCCTAGCTAGAAAAATGGATTAAGCTAGGGATCTTTTTGGTAGATCTTACTCCGTAACACACTACGTCAAAGTGATCTTCCGTGTTACGGGAAATCACATAATCATAGATAAAAATTTGCACGAAAAAATAATCGATTTCTCGTTAATCCATTAATTGCAAAAATAGGGTATCCCTATTTATATCATTTTCTGTTATAATACTGTTATGCACATTTGATCGGAAACTTCAGGAACATTGAATGGAAATTAAATGTTTGAACGTCAATAAATTTCAGTGCAGCTCATAGCTGCGTATGATTTATTCCTATTCACATTCCGGCATGCAACTACGTGGGGTAACCCAGCGGGCCCGCGTTTTAATTCCAATCAACGCCCCCTTAGGTTTTTCTAAGATGAAAAATATCTGATTACGCCCTTCCCTCTAAAATAAAAAAAATCCGGAAATTTTGGCACATGTGCTAATGAATCCAACGTGTAGTGGATGCAAGTATACGAGTGTCGTCTTTCTGGCGCCGGTGGTTGTAACTCGTTAGCCAATTGGCCTGGAGAAATCAGGCAAAACGGAAACAGCATCTATAAAGCACCCAATCCTATCGTGGCAAAATATGTATCATTACGATTCACACCCGAATCAGTTATATTAGTACGATAATGTCGAATATAGAAATTCCAAGATATCATGTCATTAGACGAGACGTAATGGAATGATCTAATTTTGCATAATAGTACGTACGGTAATGGATATTCTTCACGGCGAAGACGATGCTTTCATGATATGCATAGCTTATCTTATTCACGGCAAGATTCGATAAATGTTATAGATACATGCTTGTACATGAATCATCAAATACTATACAAATTGATGTAATTCGATTTATGTGCTGCCGCAGCGTACTCGTTACGGCGGTGATTCAATTGTCGTTTGGATCGCTTTTATGCGTTGCTTGTAGGCTCACTTAGTGTGTGGGTAACGTATGTATAATAAGTTTGTATCATGTTGGTAAATGGTTGCAAAGGTGATGGTTTTTCGTGCCAGCTAACGCGTGCTTTTTCCAGTTATTTTTTAGGGGGAGAAAGACATCCAAGACCTTCTGTAGACTGCGTGGTTGGCTTTGTGAAGTTATACACTGAGCAAAATGGAGACTTTTTTTTTTAAGAAAATTATTTTGAGCTTTTTAGTGGAATGTCTTCACTTGTCATAAGACGAGTTTGTACAATCCCCTTGAATTCCACCACTTAATTGTATAGCACTGAAGACGGCCTTACTGTTGAGGTCGAAATACGTATCTGTCAAGATACAATTAAGTGGTGGAATTCAAGGGGATTGTACAAACTCGTCTTATGACAAGTGACATCTTTTTTGTTTGACAACTAAAAAAACAACAAATATTGAATACAGGAAATGAGATCAATATTTCAAATAAGTATTTAAAAACCATCCGGTGTGACAACTGAACTGATGCGACATATATGTTGGAGACGCAACACATGCTATAGAGTGTAATTTAGTATGGGAGTTTCCCCGTTTGTTTTAAAATATTGTTTTTAGGTGTTTGGAAGAAATTTGGCTGAGTGAATATATCTTCTCAACCAAATAAAAATTATTATAAATAATACCATCTGACATCACCTTGTCGTCGAACGTGCATATTTTTGTTTACGTCGCATTTTCTACCGTCCCGAGAGAAAATAAGAGATTGAGATGTTGAGAGATTGAGTGAAAATCGCTTTTGCCGAGAATTGAACTTAAGTATGCCGGAAAAGCAATCGCTGTGACTGAAATATGTGCTACACCTCGTTAATTTAAATCAAATAAGGGATTTTTCAAACGATGTTTAGCAAGAATATCTATTTTTCAAGCAGAAGTGAACCCCATTGCAGTACTATACGGCCCACAAAGTTCAGAAAAAGTTGCTTCCCGTCATACATATCAATTAAACAATGCAGTCGTACCCATGTATGGTATATATTCTATATCACCAATATTCTCATTTATAGCGTTTAATACTTAGCAGCATTCTATCAAAATTACTTGATTTTTGGAACATGGCACAATGGTCAAATTCTTCAAATTTCACGACATAAATCGATAACTTGAAAATCATCAGCGCTAAGGTTTTGACATCTTCAAAATAATACAAAAAGTGATCTATTTTTGGTGTTGCTCTTAGGGTGGCTCTTTTGTGAAAAACTTTTTGAAATGTATTTTTTTTTTAATCTTTTGAGTTAGAAGATCATATTATTTTACAAAGTTGTAGAGAATTTAAGTCTAAGCATTTTTGCTAAATAAACATTTATTTTATCTCATATAGGTAATATTTATGACAAAATTACTAAATTTAGATAGGGTGGTCCCGAAAAAAAATTGTTTTTAGCTTCCACTTTCTTTAATTCAAATTATTTTCAAAAACTACCATAGTAATGTGACATGCTTCCTTGGTAAGATGTGCGACTACGAAGTAACGCCATGCTGAAGGTGGTTGGGTTCGATTCTCAGTTTGGTCACGACAGTTTTCGAGTTTGACATAGAAGTATCATCGTGTTAGCCTTAAGATTGGGACATACCAAGTGAACAATAAAGACAAAAACGAAAATAAATAGCTAGCTTTTGGTATACAACAAAATCTCTTCTGATTTCAACCGTAAAAAGTGACATGCATATAAACAATCTAATCTAATCATATCGCTGCGATGTGTAGTTGATGAGAATGCATGTTTAATCCAAATAAGCAAAATCATATTACTACAAATGCGGTGGCTCTTTCAAACAGTAGCTTAATATTCACCCCATTTGTTATATCAAATACCAACACGCCACTTTTTTATTACATATATTGCATTGAGTTTGGGAGAAATACTAGGTAGCATACCGTAAGAGACGTTTTTCGGTAGCTGTTACGATAATGAACTGATTCAGGGGGCAAAAACCCATGATAAATTTTTTTTAACAAGCCCCAATTGCGGGGGGCGCCGGTTCTGATGATGCATTTCAACTTGTTCTACACAGCTGTGCGAAAAAAATATGATCCCCAACATGAAATGAGCGAGGACAAAACGTTTTATCAAACCCCCTTGGTGGGGCCGCCTTTCCGAATCAGTTTTTACAAAAGATATTTTAGTTACTAGATAATGCGGGCTTGGTAGTCATATGGCTACTACTTCTGCCTCATACGCAGGAGGTCGTGGGTTCAATCCCAGGTCCGTTCCATTCTCCTACTTTGTATCTTTCTCTATATTTCTCATGTTCTAGCAATCGCTAGAACTGGAAATGGACTTCCATACTGTTTCCATCTCAATTCCTATACTTTCAACTTGAATATTCTAACAGTAATCTGCTAGAATTGGAAATGAACTATAAAAGCGCGTTTCCAAACATACAATTAGAAATTCCATCAGTTGCTTTCTCCTCCTTTCTCCTATCACATTGGCAGATCGTTAACCAAGACGGACCTCCGCCTCTGGAACCTAACCCAAAACATTCCAACAAATCCCGCATGAACTCGTGGCAACTGCAGAGGTATATTCGGCTTGCAGTGGGCGAGCGATTGCATCATCATTTCCTCCCCTTTCCCTACATTGACTTGCATTCTGACGTGGCAGGCGCCAGTATGACCTAACAAATGAGATCACCAGTACTTGTACATTGAAGGTAGTCCCAAGAGCTTGTCCCAAGCAAACATCTGTTGGTTCCCTGTGCAAGAACAGCTAATCTGGTCATAATGGAGTAGCAACTACGAGCAGTCAATCAAGCTCAAGATATTTTAGTTACTAGATAAAGATTGTTGCTGTCGTCGCTGTCCGGAACATCTTTTGCTGGCGAGGATAGGGGAGTTAAATGTCAAAGAAGGAAAATCCATACGATTTGACAGCTTGGTAACCAACATGTTCCGGACAGCAGAACAAAGGAAACCGAAGCGACAATCTTTATCTAGTAACTAAAATATCTTTTGTTTTTACCAACTTGTATACTTGTAAGGTACACTGGGGGAAGTGGAAAAGGAAAAATCGATAGTGCATGTTTGAATTAGTGTAAAACCAGTTTAAATAATTTAGATGCGTTCAATCAAAATGGGTTATCAAAAACAGTCAATTTTGCATTAACTGTACGGTAATTCGTACCATTTTGGTCGCTTGAAATTTATGGAAATAGATTTTAAAATTAGGAGTTGTTTTTCCACTTACCCTAGTGGGATGGGGTAAGTGGAAAACCCATGTTACCTTGACCTTGATGATGAGTAGTTACATACAACTAAAATCAATACGATAATTGCTCTGAGTATCTTTTGTGGAATAATTTCATTACCTTAACGGAATAGATCCTCAAGGAATTCTCGTTATAGCTAGGGGAGGGCTGGTTTTGCCTTCTCGAACACTTAGTGTACGTAAAATCTATATGTTCGCCCCAAAGATGAACTTTTTAAAGGAAAAATGGGACTTACAGGGTTATAAACTAATCAACTTAGTTTAACGAATTGAGATGATGTCTGTATGTGCGTATTTGTATGTATGTGTGTGCGAAAGCACGTACAAAATTATCAGCTATTCTTAAGCTTGACCAATTTGTTCCCAAAAAAAAATGCATTCAACAGCGAAATTTGTTATGAATAAAAATTAATGTGAATAATACAATATATTTACCTATAAGTGCTACACTGCCAAAAATATCTATATAAGATATATGTGTCGCCGTTATAGATTTTTGCAATAGCTCCACCACGGTGTGTCTGTGACCATTATTAACGAAAAAAATGTCCATCCATTCTGAACTCGCCTTTCGAAAGATATAATATCCAGGCGTCTGCTATGAAAATTTCAAAATCTTAGCAAAATCTTAGAAAGTTATAGCAGTTACAAATTTAATGATTTTTGCGTTCGATATCTCACTAATATGCAACCATATATACCGTGAATTTCCTCCTGATTACATCCAAATAAATTATCATCAAATATGAAATTTGCAACCTCAATCAACTATAACCTAAAACCTATCTTTGAATAATAGAAAAAAAAATAGCAAAGGATGTTAGAGATAACATTGTACAAATATCGATGGCAAAAAAGACAATACAACCAAAATACAGTATTCAAATTACAGAATTATTGCACTTCAACCTCCTAATCATACCAAAGTGTGAATATTGTTTATGACAGACAAGTAACTACACTCTGTATGATGATTCTGCTTTTATTAAATATGATAATAGTTGGTAACATAGAATACCGCGCTGAAACAATGTTGTCTTTCATGGGTACTGGGTAGTTAGTAAGACTAGTAACCAACATTTAAACAACAATGTGCATCATTTGTTGTCAGTTATACAACCATCATCCAGTTCGATTCAAGCAGTGGTACGAAAACGAGTTCAATTTGGAAAAAACTAAAATGGGAAAGGCTAGATCACCCGCGGAAAACCGCCTTTTCCGAGAACGGTAGACGGAAAAAGCATATATGCACCACTTTGGAACGTCTTAACAATTTAACTGATTTGCTGAAAAACGATACATTTACTTCATAAAATAATGCATTTACTACATAAATTAATTTACAATGTTATGAAAACTTATATGTGAATATGTACGTTTTGTGGAAGATAATGAATTGAAAATGTATTGGAGGTAACCACTTTCCCTTCGATAGGATTCGAACCCACGACCCTACAGTACGCTAGACTAGTGCTTTAACCAACTAAGCTACGAAGGACCTCCATCGGCCTTCGCAACCTAGAGGCTACTGAATGAGCTCGAGATTCCTAAATTGGACGCATAGTCAAATCACTCGCAATCCATTTGTCAAGCCAACACTTCCATATGTGTATAGAAGTCCACATTAGAGGAGCGTGAGTATTTAGTCTGTTGACTTGTAAGGTCGTCTTCAGTGTCTCGACTTGAGTCGAGTCAAGTACGAGACACTGAAGACGGCCATACAGTTGAGGTCGAAATATGGTATGTATTTGGTATTTGGTGGAATTAAATGGAATTGTACTAAAATCGTCTCATGACAGTGAAATGTTTCTTAAATAGTTTCAGTCCTTTGAAATTTCTCATTTTCTTACCTGACTTCATGGAAATGCGATGGTTTCCATCTTCTAGTCGGATACTAGTATTCCCTGTGTCAGTTAATTTATGTAGTAAATGTATTAATTTATGAAGTAAATGTATCGTAGTTCAGCAAGTCAGTTAAATTGTTGAGACGTTCCGAAGTGGTGCATATATGCTTTTTCCGTCTACCGTTCTCAGAAAAGGCGGTTTTCCTCGTGTGATCTAGCCTTTCCCATGTTTTTCCAAATGGAACTCGTTTTCGTACCACTTCTTGCATCGAACTGGGTGATGGTTGTATCCCTGACAACAAATGATGCACATTGTTGTTTAAATGTTGGTTACTAGTCTTACTAACTACCCAGTACCCATGAAAGACAACATTGTTCCAACGCGGTATTCTATGTTACCAACTATTATCATATTTAATAAAAGCAGAATCATCATACAGAGTGTAGTTACTTGTCTGTCATAGACAATATTCACACTTTTACCGTGTAAAATAAAGAAGTTTTAAATTCATGAAGTTCACCTGCAAGCCGTATTTGAAGCTTTTCAAAATTTCAATATGTGGTGCTCAAAAAATCCCAGCGGTACATGATGGCGACTCCAGCTCCCTTCGCAACAGGATCGAATCAAGCAAAAGCTCAATCCCCTTCCCCGAGTTTACTGGCTAGAAACAAAATGCTGCATCAACTGAATCTTATTCCGCAAATAATGCAGGAGTCCAAGTCGGGCAATGCGTATCACTTAAGTATCCCTTTTTTTACATTATTTAATTTTTTTTATTCAATTTTGTTAGCTCATGTTAGCATTTTTTTAAGTGAGCCCCTCAAAGTGGTATTTACATTCGTTGTACTTTTCAATGATTTATATGGAAGTTTTTTCTTTTAAACTAATAATTCTGAGAAAAAAAATAGAAACGATATACTGCAAACATATACATATAAGCATTATGCGCAACTGATCATTTGGAAAGTGTCTCTAATTCTCTTGATATGGTTTCAACATTAATTTTATTTTTGATTTCATATGTAATCAGTCTATACTGAAGATAAACAATCTACTTAAATTGTTTTTTTTTTTCGAAGACATAAAGTACACAAATTTCTTAACACCAAAAGTTTCAACACCAAAAGCGGCTAAAAAAGGCGAGAGTTATTTTGTTGTTCTTGCGTAACTTATTTATTTGATCATCTCCAGAACAATGCACATTTGGTCATTATAATAGAAAAAACGCCTTAACTTTGAAGATAATTCTGGAACAGGCGCCTTTTTTCGAAGCAACGTAATTATTTTATTTTATTGGAAATTTCTCAAAAATTAATAGAGCGCTGTTGGGGAAAACAATCAATCTAGAATAGTGTTCAAAAAATTACAATGGAACTGAATCATCACTGATTTTACTTTGATACACAATGCTGATACGCATACTGCAAATTTAAAAAGTGAACATTTCTATCTCGACATCCTCTGTTACTCGATGTGTTTATTATTTGTATTTTTCAAGCATATATCTATTTCATTTTAGGTGTACTATATGGCCTACATTGTATATTGTATGTATTAATATTCATTTTAGCAATAAGGCGTGCAAGTTTGTTCGTGTTTTGTGTTAGACGCAGTGCGGTTATCAACATATCTGATTCTGCTAAGTGGGCGAGTAAATTGGATAGTGAAACAATCCGATCAGTGCAGATTTGTTCGTGTTTTGTATTGGACGTAGAACGATCGAAGATCGCGTCCAGACGTGTTTTTTTAGTAAGCAGAACGATCGGCCGGTAACCGAAATTTTGTTCTGCTTCGTGCGTGTGAGTAAATTAATTAGAAAGTGAAAGTTTAAATCGCGTCCAGACATGTTTTCTTCAGTAAGCAGAACGATCGGCCGGTCATCAAAGTTTTGTTCTGCTTTGTGCGGTAAGCAGAACGATCAGCCGATCACCGAAATTTTGTTCTGCTTTGTGCGGCCTTTCATATTTTTTTTAATTGTTTTTTATTTGTTTTCATCGATCAAACTACACGCTATACACGGCATACCGTTTACCAAAACGAACCCTGCCACACTCCCTACCCCATATATCCAACATCCCAGTGATTTCTCGTGGAAGTGCAGATGACTCGTCGACTTCTATCAAAGCGAGTATCACGTCAACAATTTCCTACCTATTCCCTAATTGACCTGCATTCGGACACGGCCGGCGCTGGTATTGCTTATTTTTGGGTCACCAGTTCTTACACATTGAAGATGATGTTAGTCCCAAACTTCATCTGTTGGTTCTCTGTGTAATTACAGCTGACCTGGCAATAACGGAGTAGCAACCGTGGGCGGTCAATCATGCTCATGCTCATGCTCATAGACAATATTCACACTTTGGTATGATTAGGAGGTTGAAGTGCAATAATTCTGTAATTTGAACACTGTATTTTGGTTGTATTGTCTATTTTGCCATCGATATTTGTACAATGTTATCTCTAACACCCTTTGCTATTTTTTTCTCTTATTCATAGATCGGTTTTAGGTTCTAGTTGATTGAGGTTACAAATTGCATATTTGACGATAATTTATTTGGATGTAATCAGGAGGAAATTCACGGTATATATGGTTGCATATTAGTGAGATATCGAACGCAAAAATCATTAAATTTGTAACTGCTATAACTTTCTAAGATTTTGCTAAGATTTTGAAATTTTCATAGCAGACGCCTGGATATTATATCTTTCGAAAGGCGAGTTCAGAATGGATGGACATTTTTTTTCGTTAATAATGGTCACAGACACACCGTGTCCACCCTAATATAATCGATATAGAACCACACATAAATTGAATAATTGCTAATTCGAGATCACACATAAAGTTTATTTAGATATATATTTTATAAGTAGTTCGCGTGGAGAATGGTTATGTGTGCGCTGATATACATCATAAGTAAATCTATGGGTTTTTGCCAATAAATATGTGTGGATTTGTAGTAGTGTAGTTTTACCTTTCTTATACATTTTTTTCATATGTAAAACATGTGAAAGGCATCAATACCGATAGGTGGATTTATCAGTCATTTTCTCATTTATATGAGTCCAATCACCACTAGAATCACAATGATAACAAAGAAGGAACATATTAAGATTCATAGCTATCGAAATAAACCCTGGAGGGAAGAAAACAACTGCGTAATTAGAACATTATCCACTTCCCCCGCAGTGTTTGACACCCGGGGTAAGTGTAAAATCTTTGAATTATTTGCTTTCTTGGTACAAACCACTACCAATTGAATGGGATTAGTTTAATTGTATTATAATGGTCACTTGTGATATAAATTCACTGGAAAAAAGGACAATTGGTGCAAATAAGAATTGATTTTATGAATACAAAAATCAACTTTTCGCGAAACCTAAAATTACAGTTCAAGCGTTAACCGTGTTAGTGTATGTATTATACAAATTTCAACATAGTATTAGTGTGAGCATCAAAGTATATTCTTGCATAATGTTATGATGTGGTAAAAACTGTAAAGTATGTACAACTCATATTTTTCGAATCGATTTTTACACTTACCCCTTTTTCCACTTCCCCCAGTGTACCTTATATGTGCGATAGTTTTGTTTTCATGGCTTGTTATGATTCTACTATAATTTATTTAATACCAACTGCTTGCATCAACGCAAAGTGTTGATTCAAACTGCTAACAAGAAAATCGATCGGCATTAGACGGAGGCGTTTACCTATAATACGTTCGCAGCAATTCCATTCCCTTGATCACGCATCACACACACGTATTCCACCGTGGATGAACTGAGATTGATACCCAAGCACGATATTATGTGTGTAACTTCTTGTTTGACTGCTTGTTTCGGAGAAAATAAATAAAAAAGTTTCGTCCGGTATTGAAATAAGGACTTAATAATTTAACCTTTATTGCATTAAAAGCCTTTATTGCATTTTAAATCTTTATTAAAGAAATTTCCAGACGACGACTGGCTGGACTAAATATAATGACTTGAGTCGAGTCAAGTACGAGACACTGAAGACGACCTTACTGTTGAGGTCGAAATACGTATCTGTCAAGGTACAATTAAGTGGTAGAATTAAATGGGATTGTACAAACTCGTCTTATGACAAGTGAATGAAGACTATTTGTGTGGAGAAGAATGAACGGATTGAATCTGTATTGGGAATGAAATGGTTACCTGTTAGCGATATCTTCACATTCAACCTTTCTTTAAGAGACAACATGTTACGCGTTCTCGACAAGGCATACATTCCCACAAAACGAGAGTCCTGCGCTTTGTAATGACCTTTTTCGACCCGATGGGATTGATTGCTTTTTTCCTGATCCACGGACGCATTCTACGATAAATAAATAAATAAATAAATAAATAAATAATGCAGAACATCTGGTCGATTGGAATTGGTTGGGATGACCCTATCAGCGAAACAATCTGGGGGCAATGGAAAAAATGGATCGATTTGATGCCGGAGCTAAGTACTCTGCGTATTCCCCGTTGTTATTTCCGCGACGCTGTAGAAAGCATGTAGGGAGCGGGACCATTTGGGCAGCACCCCCTAGACCTGTGCGCCGCCGCGCCGCCGCCGCTGGTGGTTTTACTCACGCCGCCGGCGATTTTGGGTCGGCGCGCCGCCGATCATAATTTTGCCACGCCGATGACTAATCGCAATAAAAAAAAACAATTAACTTGAGTCGAGTCGAGTAAAATAAAAGACACTGGAGATGGCCTTACAGAGACGAAATACGTATTTGTAAGACGATACAACGTGGTGGAATTGATTGGAATAGTACTAAACTCGTGTTATGATTGTTGTTGTTAGTTAGTTGTTAGAATGTTGTTGAGGTGAAACTCGTCAGAATTCAATTTCAAATTTACCTCAAGTGATGGTGCCTCTAAGACAGTGTGGTGACAAACATTGGATAATTAATTGGTTGGTTGAATAGTTGTGAATTTGGCTGTATCTAGTAGATTTAATCTACTAAGTAGAATAATACAAAAAATGTTGAAATGGTCTTTGGAATTCGTCTAAGCCAAAGCCTAATTCAGTCGGGCACCTAAATCTGTAGGCAGTGTTGTCCTACACTCTGTGCAAAAAAATCTGCTCTTTGATTTTACTCCATCCAAACGATTTTACAATCTTAACTAAGTAAGTGCAACTAATAGAAGGCTATTTGAATTTTCTAAATGCCCATCGTTTAGATGGAGTAAAATCAAAGAGCAGAATTTCTTGCACAGAGTGTAAGACAACACTGCCTGTAGGTGACTCGCAAATTATGTTTGTTGTGGCACATAAGCTTTTGTGAAGGCTTGAATACATCCCCAAAGCGCCAAAACCACTTGATATATTTCCTAGTAGATTCCTCCAGATATTCCTCCGAAAAGTAAAAAACCTTTGAAAATTACTTTATGTATTCTTCTGGAAAAGTGTTACAAAATTTCTCCGAAAATTCTTTCAGAAATTCCATTACGGATTTCTTCAGAAAATCCTTCACGAATTTCTTCAGGAAATTCCTTATGGAATGCATACAAAAAAATTGTTTCGGTAATTTCTACGAAAATGTTGTTAAGAATTCCTTAGGAGAATCGTTAAGGAATTCCTTCGGAAGTTTCTTTAGCGATCCTCCGGATATTTCTTAATAAATATCTCAAGAAATTCCATTTCTTCAAAAACTGTTTAGCAACTCTTTAATTTTTTAAAGGAATACCTCCTCATGAATTTCTTCGGCAATTATTCTATGAATTCTTCAAATAAATTTTTCCAGAGATTGCATAAGGGATTTCTTCCAAATTTTCCTAAAGAATTCCTTCAGAACTTCTTCCAGAAATTCCTTTAAAACATTCTCCGAAAATTATTCCAGAACTTCCTGCAGGAATTCCATCGAAAATGCCTTCATGGGTTCTTTACGAAATTCTTTCAGTAATACCTTTGGATTTTTTCAGAGTTAGTTGTCTAATTTATTTGTTTTGTTTTTCCAAAAATTCAATTAGCAACTCCACCGAAAACTATTTAATTATCTAATTAATTTTCAATGGATTTCCTGGAATACATCTAAGAAGGAATCCATGAGGCTTTTCGAAGAATCTTTTAAAGAAATCCCTGGTGATATATCCAAATGAATTCTTGGTGGAGTTTTTTAGATTATTCAAGGAAATTTTTTGAGGAGCTCTTCAATGAATTTTGGAGAAGTTTTGGAGAAATTCCTGGAGGGGTTTGTGCACAAATTTCCAAATGTATTTCCGAAGGCATTTTCAAAAGAGAGCCTGAATGGATTTTCGAAAATAAATCCCGTTTGAACTACTTTAAGAGATTTTGAAAGTATTTCTAAACAACTTCCCACAAACCACGTAGGCCGTATTTTCACATTTTCAAGTCAAGTCTACATTCCAAAAAGTTTGTCGTAGAAATTCCGTAGAATTTCCCGATTGAAACCCTTCAAAGTTTCCAGGTAATACGCCAAAGAACTCTGCGTGATAATTCCGATATTTTTCTTGAATTTTTTCCATTCCGTTGAAATCTCAAGAATTTTTTCTAAATTCCAAAAGTTTTCCCGTTAAAATGTCGAGTAATTTTCCGTGAAAATTTTGAATTATTTCCCGTTGAAACCATGCTAAAGGTTTTCTACGATATTTTGACATTTCTCTTGTAAAGTAGGAGCGATTTCCTGAAGAAATTAAAAAAAAATCCTACGTATATTCCAAAGAGTTTTCTCGGTGAAAATTATAGAGGATTTCAGTTGAATTTGTGGTGAATTTATCGTAAAAAAATAGAATAAATTTTCATGAAAATTACAAACGCTTTCTTGCAAGAATTGAAATTTTTTTTTGTGAAAATTCAGAGTTTTTGGAAGGAAAGTCAAATAATTTCTCGTGAAAGTTTTCAACAATTTCTTTTTCCATCGATAATTCCAAAGAATTTTCATTAGAACTGCCGAAGAAATTGCCATTAAATTTCGAAGAAATTCGCTTATATGTATGTCCAAAGAATTCCTCGCGAAAATTCCAAGAATTTCAGAAATTAAGAAAAATCTCCCGGGGACTTCCCAGAAAATCTTCAAATTTTTGAGAATTTCCCTTACAAGTTCCAAAGAATATCTTTTAAAGATTCCAAAGACTTCTTGTTGGATATTCCAAAATGTTTCCTTTGTAAATTCTAAATAATTTTTCGTCGAAGTGCGACATAATTCCCCGTGGAAATTCTAAAGAATCACTTGTAGTTTCTAAAGAAGTTCCTGCCGAAAATCTAAAAATATTTTAGTAGAATCTACAATGTAATCAATTTAATCCAAGTGGAAATTTTGAATTTTTTTCGACGAAGACTTTTCGTATAGGGGAGGAGGCCCCAAAACGCCCCCCGTCTTTTGTGGTTTCACTCATATTTACTGTCAGTAAGATGTCCGTAACAAAACTAGATCTAAAATTATGTAGGGTAGGCGAAACAAGTTTCAAAATAGTGTATGGGAAGGTCGGAAAAACCGAAAATTTCCACATTTTGAAAAAACATCTAACATTTTGGCGAGGCAAAACGCCCTAGTGGCACTAACCTACAATGTACTTGCGTCTCCACGCGCTATCCATACCAGAATGCTGATTCTCCGACGCGTGGTGCTTTGTTCCCTAGGAGCTGCCAGCTAAAAGGCGTTTTGCCTCATGAGTTTTCCGGCAACAGAATATCACCACTTTTTTGAAATGTGAATATTATCAATATGGTTGAGATTTTTGACAATTTTTTAATGTCATCAACTAGCTATCTTGTTTAACTGATGCATAATGTAAAAATACCCATGAATAGCGTTACAAATAAGATAATAAAGTAGTGTTTGCTTAGCTAGGGCATTTTGACCCCCCCCCCTTCCCCTACCCATGCCCCCCTTCGTAGACTGACGTAGAGTTTTTCGAACCCCCTCCCCCTCAAGAGTCTACGTGGTTTATGGACAACCCCTAAAGGAATTTCTGAAGGAATATTTGAAGGAATTTCCGGAGGAATTCTCAAAGGAATTTATGAAGAAATTTCTAATAGAATTTCAGAGGAAATGTCTACTGGTATTTCTGAAGTAATTCCTAGATTTCTCCAGGATTTTTTTTGCAATTCTCCAAAAAATCTTATGGAGATTCGTCCAGGAATTCCCTCGAATATTACCTCAAGAAGTTCTTCAAAACTCCTCCGGAAAAGAATTCCAGAAAGTCTTTCGAAAATTCTCTCAGCTATATTCTGAAATTTCTCTCAGAAATTAGTTCGGAAAAAAATCCTTCAGAAGTTTGTTTAAGAAAACCTTGGGAAAATCGTTAAGGCGTTTTCCCGAAAATTCTTCAAAAAATTCTTCTAAGAACTCTTTTGAAATTCCTTGAAAAGTTCTAGGACGAAATTTCCTTGAGAATTCCTGAACAAGTTCCTGAAGAAATATCCGTAGAAGTCCCTGCAGGTTTTTTTTCAAAGTAACTCCTGAAGAAACTTCTGACAGTCTTGAATATCTCCGGAAATTCCTTTGGACATTCCGTCAAAACTTCGTTCAGAAATTCGGATATACCTTCTGAAAATCCTTCTTTTTGAAATATCTACTGAGAATGTCTTAGGAGCTTCTTAGGAAATTGTTTCAAAATTCCAAAAAAAGTCTCTAAATTTATGAATGGATTACTTCGGAAATTTCTGTCAGCTTCGGAATTTTGCTTTGGAATTTCTTTGAAAATCAATTTGATATTCCTTCGGAATTTTTTTTAGTAATTCCTCTAGGAGTTCCTTAGCAAGTTCCTTGACAATAATTGTTCCTGAACAATTAACAACAATCCTTGACAATAATTGTTCCAATAGGAATTCTTCCAAAACTACTTTAAGCAATTTAATAGAGAATTTCTCAGGGTAATCCTTTGAAAATTCCTCCAGAAAATTCGTTTGTAACTTCATGAAGCTACCTACAGACACTGACAAAACTAGCTCTGTACACATCGTTGATTCGTCCAGTCGTCCTGTACGGCCATGAATCATGGACGTTAAAAGATGCAGATTATCAAACTCTCAAAGTGTTTGAGTTGAAAATACTGTGCTCAATACTTGGCAGCTTGGTGGAAAATGGTAAATGAAACAGACGAATGAATGAACCACGAGTTAAATCAAGTATACAAAAATGCAGACATAGGCAGGTTGATAAAATAAGGCAGATTACAGTGGGTTGGACATGTAGTGCGTATGCAGGAAGAGAGACCAGCAAAAGAACTTGCAAAGAACCTGGAACAGGACGTTGGCTCTGATGGAAGCAGCCGCTGATGCATTTTGAAATACTTTTAGGAATTCCTTCGAAATGTCTGTGGGATTTGCTCAAAATTTTCTTAAAAGGTTCCTACTACACTTCCAACACTACTTCAGTTTTATCGGAAAGTCCTTTAGAAAATTCTGAAGAAATTTCACCAGAAAATAGTTCATGCTTTAATAAATTTCCGAATGAATTCCTGCAGGTATATTTTATGTTTTACTAAAGGAATTTCCCAAAGAGAAACTTAATGGATTATTCTTTCTAAAATAGAAAAATTCTGCAGACATTGTCATACGATTTTACGAAGGAATTCCTAATGAAATTTACTGAGAAATGCATGTATGAATTAAAAAAAATCATAGGGTATCTGTTCCCATATTAATAACAGCCCGTATAATAATCCCAATCGTCGATAAGCCAAATAAAAAATCAATTTAATTACAATTTGTCACATCGTATGTACACAATAATGGATGGAACACCTTCTTGAATGTTTGGAATATTATTCAAGATTTTCGTTGAGTAATGTTTTAATTCACAAGAATTAAATTATTAAAAGATAAAATTATAAAGCACTTTTATTTTCATTTTCCTACCTCTGAACTGATGGTTTGATGCACTGCTCGATTGCTACTAGCAGATTCATCTGTTTTCACGCCGTTGTTTTCTACTCAATTTCAAGCTAACACAAATGTATCCTTTTAAAATTCACTTCACAACATATAAAGCACATCACATTTTCACTATAAGTATAATTATATTTGAAAAACCAACGCGATTTCCTATAGTTTGATATAGGTTTATTTCGAACAACGTCTAAATTATCCTTGTCCGTATTCCAAACTGTTTACATGGCTTGCAGTACTCTCAAGGGTTGCCAACCTAGATTTTTATTTCAAAAATGCTTGAATGAACTATCACTGTGAAATTCAACTCTTATGTTTGTAAAATAAGGTATATCGAAAAGATAATCTATGACAAACATAATATTAAACTGATAAATTGAAAAACTTCAACAAAAACTGCAATTTTGTAATTGTATTTCAACTCAAATACAAAACATTGAAGAATTCGGCATCACTGCAATCATATCGTAACGTGTGTGTATAAGTAATAGTGTGCGTATTTGATGTTGGAAACAGTATTATTGATATAGGTACAAGCATAGGATTACCTGTTTTTGAATGTTATTGAAATAGGTACATGGCGGTGATGATGTTTTTTAGCTAAATACAATAATGTGATAATAATTTCATTTTTGAAGTTTCCAAATTGTTTTCAATAAAAAATTACATGAGCTGAGCATAATTATGCTAATGTTTCTTTATTATTGGGTGTGAAATCAATGCATTTTATAGGCGCATTGCCATATTGTTATTGATATAGGAACAGATACCCTAGTTTCCTCCAGAAATTCTTTCAGAAACTCCACCAAGAGTTCTATGACACCGAAATCTAATTCTTAACACTTAGGGGTCACGAAAAAGTGAAGCAGGATTTATTGTTAAAATTTGATTAATCAATATAGTGGTAATTCAAATAACATTTTGAATGGTATTAATTAGTATCGCCGGCAATTGACTATTTTGAATGTGTTGTTTGATGATCGGCGAACGCAGAATATTGCAATTTTAATCCACTGAAGTCGGTTTTTATACGGGCGATTCCTACCGTGTGAATCAAGCCGCGTTAATCCAAAAATCCACGGTAAAATTGATTTTTTCAGCCATTGATTTTTTCATCTACGCCGGTTCACGCCGCCGCCGCCGATAAAAGTCAACGGCGCGCCGCCGTGACGCCGCCGCCGCCGGGGCAAAAGTGACCACCACGCCGCCGCCGCCGATTATATGACCGGCGCACAGGTCTAGCACCCCTATTCCCGTCCGCAACGTTTTTGAGGTTTTTGCCTCTCTATAGTTGTTCGTTATCTATTGAGAGAGATTTCTGCAGACCCTGTTAGAAACAATTATTTTCACCCGAAATTAATTACTAATTAAAAATTTTGTCCACTTTTCATTTTATTGCCGCATTATTGCTATTGGCAATCACTTTCAATAACGTTTAATTATTTGTTCAAGCCAAATACGCTCAACATAAAACGCAAACACGAAATATGAATGATCAGAACCAGGATAGTTTCGTGAAGCATTTTCAAGAGTTTGGATTTTTTGTATCGTGCTAAAGGGATGATCTAATGAAAAGAAAATTGTCTAACATCTCACAATAGATAACCAATCAATAAAAATCATAATCCTGCTCTACGCATCAAATGCATTTTTAGACAAACAAATCATTAGGTTTTCAGAAATCGTTATGTCCTGAGTGTCAGAATCCCATCGTTTTTCAAACTCTAACAATCAATTTGTAAATTCAAATACATCTAGACTCCTTAGCCATGCGGTAAAACGCGCGGCTACAAAGCGAGACCATGCTGAGGGTGGCTGGGTTCGATTCCGGTGCCGGTCTAGGCAATTTTCTGATTGGAAATTGTCTCGATTTCCCTAGGCTGCAAAGCGGCTCTGTACCAGTGTGGGGATGTAATGCCAATAAGAAGAAGAAGAATAATTTCTACGTACTTACATTTCAATCCAAAAAGTGTAACAAAAAATGAAACCAATTTTTCAAGGAGAGGTTGCCGTTAAAAAATGCCAATGGGTTCAACCCTTGCAAAGCGGTAATGTTTGCTAGCCAGATGTTGAGTTTAATTATTTCTGATCCGTCAAGCTTCTACGCATTTGAGCCTTTGAAATTAGGTTTAAAAAAAGAACATGAAATATATTCATGTAATGAATCTATTAAGAATAGTTAAAAAAATAAAAGAAATACTCAACTCGTAAGTGAATGGCGGCTGGTATCAGATAAGAATGTTGGTTCCGTTTGGAAAAAAAATGTTGTTTGGGACCCCTCGGTAGATTTTTTTTAAATACCCAGGAAATGAAAGATAAGAAGCTATATTTTCACGTAGTTGAAATTTAAACGATGTTTTTTTGTGATAATATTGTTCTACTGAACACGCCGTGATGTACGATTTCCTGCCACGATGCTGAATTTCTCTGCTGGTATCGTTATTGAAGGTCACCAGTGAGCCCAAGTACACGAATTCTTCAACCACCTTGATTTCATCACCACCGATACAAACTCGTGATGGATGGCTTACATTGTCCTCTCTTGAGCCTTTTCCTATCATGCACTTCGTCTTCGACTGCCGCTAACCGCAAGTCGAGTACATCTGTATATGCCATACAGATGTGCTCGACTAGCGGGTAGCAGCAGTCGACGTATTGATGACTAGTCCGATCCGTTTTACTTCCCTCTTCAGTCCAATGTAGGTTTCGTCCATCTTCTCAAAGTTGCATGCCGAGATATCACCCGAGTAGCACAGATGTTCCAAGTCGGTTACCGCAAATTATATGTTACTGAATTTGGTCACAATCTAGTTGCTGCAACCAAAAATCATTTAAAGTGCTACTCGGGCAATGTCGCCGGCGGAACCAAATAGCCCTTCATATTACTCCCTCCAAAGCGATGTTGAATAACAGGCACGAAAGACCATCGCCTCGCCGTAACCCTCTGAGCGTTTCGAAGGGACTCGAGAATACCCCTGAAACTCTAACTACGCACAAAAAAAATATTAACCCTCTCCCGCCCATGGTGTCTGTAGAGCACCATCAAATTTTTCACCTTCCAACCTTCATCGAATTGTTTCAACAACAAAAACCAATAATATTTGATACATCTTTATGGTTCCATTAGACTACAAATATAATCAATTTTGGGTACCAATAGTGAAACTATTGAAAACAAACAAGTAACTATTCTTTACAATTAGAAAACTTTTTTTTTTTTTTCGTTTTCCACTAATTTTAGCTATGCCAAATAACTTTTATTCTAGCATTTTTCTCAAAGTTGAATTCCTTCCTATTAAAATCTTTGAAAAAAATTGGGGGCGGGAAAGGGTTAAGGTTATGTCGCCTTTCGGTCGGACTCTGTTGTGATGTCCAGCTGGTCAGGTGGTTTTTTATTAGAATTAAGATCTCTAGCGCCTACGTGTTAATACACTGATGCCCACAAAGAAGTCGGTCAATATTCCTCAAGTTGTGTGACAAAATACCTTAGGGAACGTCAATAAATTACGTAACGCTTAGAGGGGGAGGGGGTTGAGAAAAGTGTGACGATCCATACAAATAGTTCAGATGTTTTGTACATAAAGTGGCACATAGGGGGGATGGTCGATTTTTGCGTTACGTAATTAATGGATCTTCCCTTGTGTAGAACATATAGGTGCTGCGAAAGCCATTCCATATAATATGATTTACCTAACTCGTATAACGAGATTTATGAGTTATGATACGTGACTGCTTTCGAGTAAACTTCTATTTCATGTTTGATTAGAGTGCAAAACGTACAGCCAGATTTCTTAGATTTTCTGTACTCCTTGCTACATATTATACGTGAAATGATCCGCCAAGCTGAAGATGAGTCTCTTCTGATTATAATTAAATCTCACAAACGTACTGCTCCGAATACTAAACTGACTCAAAAGCTTGCCGAACTTTTCGACTTTTGGACAGACCAACGTCGTTCGCCTCGAGGCAAACTTTTATTTTCCATCCTATCTGTTTTCTACGTGAAAAGTTTCCTACCAGAATGGCACTTTATGTTGATCTCTTACGCCGCAGGAAGAAATCGCACCTTCCCCTCTGCTGGAGTACTACTGTTGGATGAGAACAATCAAGAAGACTATGCAAAAATAGCGTGAAGTTAATTAAATATTCCACCACTCATGACAGTTTGGCTCTCGTCTTAGTGCGGAAATTGTGGAATGCAGAAAGTTTGAGTGCAAATACAGCAGCGTGCGGTGATTGGAGTTTAATGAAATTCAACTCCCATCGAAAAAAGAGAACGTGCTTCAACAGTGAAGAAGCAATTTTGCAACTAATGGGAAAGTTGTGTTCACCTGACGCCAGAAGGGTTCGTTCTAATGCGTTCGATAGAGCTTTATGTCATCGAAAGATAACCGATGTGGTGATATTTGCGTAATGCGCCACGGTACTAAATCATTTTAGTTAGGGGAGAAGTCGGAAATACGTATGATCTAGATGAAGAAAGCATGCTATTTAGTGTTGAACTTAATCTAGAATTAAAAATACGAGAAAGGATCTATAATAAAGTTTAAAAAAAGCATGCTGTTGGTTACCTCCAATACATTTTTCGAACTAAATCTTTCACATGTCCGTATATCCAAATCGAGTTTTCAAACATTGTTAATTAATGTTTGTATAAGAATATAGCAATTATGATTATGGCAAGATTTCATTTAGGTTTTGCTAGCATAAATGTAAGAAAATCTGACACCGACTTACTTCAATTCATCCATAAGTGGGTGTGTTAGATGGTGTTGCTGTGGGTGTTAATGTGGTCCATGCAATGGTAATGAATGTTCATTCACAACCATATGAAATATTCAACTCACCATTTGTATTACACAATCATGGACACAATAATCAACCAGCGTAACAATCTAGGGAAGGAAAATCAATAAACCATTTCTCATCGTCCTTTGAACCCAGCCACAAGCCAAGAAACGTGGAACCAGAAGCGGATCCGAATGACCGAGCACTATAATTTATTTAATACCAACTGCTTGCATCAACGCAAAGTGTTGATTCAAACTGCTAACAAGAAAATCGATCGGCATCAGACGGAGGCGTTTACCTATAATACGTTCGCAGCAATTCCATTCCCTTGATCACGCATCACACACACGTATTCCACCGTGGATGAACTGAGATTGATACCCAAGCACGATATTATGTGTGTAACTTCTTGTTTGACTGCTTGTTTCGGAGAAAATAAATAAAAAAAGTTTCATCCGGTATTGAAATAAGGACTTAATAATTTAACCTTTATTGCATTAAAAGCCTTTATTGCATTTTTAATCTTTATTAAAGAAATTTCCAGACGACGACTGGCTGGACTAAATATAATGTCTTGAGTCGAGTCAAGTACGAGACACTGAAGACGACCTTACTGTTGAGGTCGAAATACGTATCTGTCAAGGTACAATTAAGTGGTAGAATTAAATGGGATTGTACAAACTCGTCTTATGACAAATGAATGAAGACTATTTGTGTGGAGAAGAATGAACGGATTGAATCTGTATTGAGATTGAAATGGTTACCTGTTAGCGATATCTTCACATTCAACCTTTCTTTAAGAGACAACATGTTACGCGTTCTCGACAAGGCATACATTCCCACAAAACGAGAGTCCTGCGCTTTGTAATGACCTTTTTCGACCCGAATAATAACTCGACCGCGTTCCAACCAAATGGCTTGATTGTTTGTACATCACTAGATATTGACAGAAACTAACCATGTACTGTAAAACTTCTTTTTACGCTCCCTCCGTTTACGCTCCCTCCTTTTACGCTCCCTCTTTTTACGCTCAAAATTCCAAATAACGCTCCCTCTTTTTACGCTCCAAATTCGAAATAACGCTCCCTCTTTTTACGCCCTATAGGAGCGTAAAAAAAGTTTCAAGCATTTATATGAGGCAAATTTGGATTAGTTTCGGAGGTTGTTTTTAGATGATCTAAGTACTACGGATGTTCTAGAAACAGAATATAGGCTTGCATGCGAAGTGGTATTAGCTGTTGTCATGATCTACGAACTCCACACAGTCAAGATCTGTTGATCAACCTTCGTAATGGAGACAGTTATTGGAGAATAAACAAGTTGTGTAACCCCTTCTTGGTATATGTTTGTATTCCAAGTAGTTCTTGTTGTTGTTGTAGGCTCCAGGTAGTCTACGAACTCCACAGAGTCAAGGTCTGTGGATCAACCTCCGTAATGGAGGCAGTTATTGAAGAATAAACAAGTTGTGTGACCCCTTCTGGGTATATGTTTGTATTCCTAGTAGTTCTTATTGTTGTCGTGGGCTCCAGGAAGTTTACCAACTCCATAGAGTCAAGGTCTGTGGATCAACCTCCGTAACGGAGACAGTTATTGAAGAATAAACACGTTGTGTAACCCCTGCTTGGTATATGTTTGTATTCCAAGTAGTTCTTGTTGTTGTCATGGGCTCCAGGAAGTCTACGGACTCCACAGAGTCAAGGTATGTGGATCAACCTCCGTAATGGAGGCAGTTATTGAAGAATAAACAAGTTGTGCGACCCCTTATAGGTATATATTTGTATTTCAAGTAGATCTTGATGTTGTCATTGATGCCAGGTAGTCTACGAACTCCATAGGGTCAAGGTCTGCGAATCAACCTCCGTAATGGATGCAGTTATTGAGGAATAAACAAGTTGTGTAACGACTTCTTGGTATATGTTTGCACTCCAAAGGGTTCTTGTTGTAGGTTCCAGGTAGTCTACGAACTCCACAGAGTCAAAATCTGCGGATCAACCACAATGGAGGAAGTTATTGAAGAATAAACAAATTGTGTGACCACAACTTGGTAGATGTTTGCATTCCAAGTAGTTCTTGTTGTTGTCATGGGTTCCAGGAAGTTTACCAACTTCATAGAGTCAAGGTCTGTGGATCAACCTCCGTAACGGAGACAGTTATTGGAGAGTAAACAAGTTGTGTAACCCCTTTATGGTATATGTTTGTATTCCAAGTAGTTCTTGTTGTTGTCATGGGCTCAAGGAAGTCTACGAACTCCACAGAGTCAAGGTATGTGGATCAACCTCCGTAATGGAGGCAGTCATTGAAGAATAAACAAGTTGTGCGACCCCTTCTAGGTATATATTTGTATTTCAAGTAGATCTTGATGTTGTCATTGATGCCAGGTAGTCGACGACCTCCATAGAGTCAAGGTCTGTGGATCAACCTCCGTAATGGAGGCAGTTATTGAAGAATAAACAAGTTGTATGACCCCTTCTGGGTATATGTTTGTATTCCTAGTAGTTCTTGTTGTTGTCGTAAGTTCACCAACTCCATAGAGTCAAGGTCTGTGGATCAACCTCCGTAACGGAAACAGTTATTGGAGAATAAACAAGTTGTGTAACCCCTTCTTGGTATATGCTTGTATTCCAAATAGTTCTTGTGGTTGTCGTAGGTAGAGCTGTGCGCCGCGGCCGCCGACGATTTTTAAGCGCCGCCGCCGCCACCATTTTTGACCGGCGCGCCGCTGCAATTTTTTGACCGAGCCGCCGGTGAATTTTAGGCGAGCCGGTGAAATAATTCGGCCTTGGGGATTCATATCCCTCGATTTGTTAGAAGAAAAATTCCGTTCAAACCC
The DNA here is from genome assembly GCF_024139115.2 of Armigeres subalbatus. Taxonomy (NCBI): domain Eukaryota; kingdom Metazoa; phylum Arthropoda; class Insecta; order Diptera; family Culicidae; genus Armigeres; species Armigeres subalbatus. Next base: position 194,424,363 of record NC_085140.1, on the reverse strand, counting down.
TTATACGTTTGAAAAATTTCGGCTGCGCCGCTGAAATAACTTGTACATCAAACCTCTTTTTACGTCACTTATTGGGAAGATGTAAAACTAATAATGATGAAGTTCATATTACTTGTTTTTCACTTAATGTGTGGATCTTTTGATTCTATTAAATATGATACTACGTCAACTAGTTGAACTTTTGTGGTGAATATGTTATCGCTAATATATTTCATTCAAGATAACCCAAGAATTCCCTCAAGTATAGGCCTTATCGCATAACGAAAGATCAATTAGCTCCTTTTAGTAACAACATTAATGAAACATGCTCTTAGTGATCATTTGAATCAAATTGGCTTTTGTTTCATTCCAAGAAATCCAAGAAGTCCAAGAATTGAAGTACAGTACAGTACAGTACAGTACACGTAACGAAAAATCTATCAGCTCCTTTTAGATATGGAACATGTTCTTCATTTAAATCAAATTCTATATGAATTGAGCTTTCCGGTCAGGACTTTTTATTTGCTTTATCGATTCTATCATTTATTTAAGATCAACTTTTCCAAAGAATATATTTTCTAACTATTTTTAAAATTTAAAACAAAAATCGAAAAAGTGCTGTTTTTCAAGTTTGGGCTAGCATTTGCCCGATCTGTTCAACATCAGTTTAATTCTTCAGACCGGTTCATACGTGCAGCACTTTTTCATCTTTTGGTTTCGATTTTTAAAATAGTTAAAATAGGGTTAAAAAATGAGTTCTTGGGAAAAGTTGACCTTAAATAAGTCAAAGAATCGACTGAAACAATAAAAACGACACTCAAGGAAAGGTCAATTGAATTCCTGTTCCATTCCAAGCCAAAATTTTCTAGAATTGGAGTCCAGGTCTAAAGGCCAATACGCATAACGAAAGATCTATTTGCATCTTTCAGAAATGAACATGCGGTTAGTGATCTTCTAATTAGCATTACATATCTCACTGGGGCATTACCGACTCGCAGCTTAGTACTCATCAAGCACATCCACAGTTGTTAACTTCGAGGTTTCTAAGCCAAGTTACCATTTTTGCATTCGTATATGAGGCTGAGACGATAATACTTTCATGCTAAGGGAAGTTGATAAAACAAAAAAGTTTCCTAGACCAGACAGGAAATCTAACCCAACCACCTTCAGCTTGGTCTAGCTTTGTAGCTACGCATCTTACCGCATGGCTAAGAAAGACCTCGCTGTTTGTGATCATTTGAATCAAATAGCATTTGACTTCATATTTAAGGCTTATGCAATTTAGTGATATGGATCATAAAGAGCATGAACCATCTTTAGAAAAAAAGAGGAAAAAAACTGCCAATAGAGCGTATTATACTCCAAGGAATATCTCAGAGGATCTGGAAAAATATACTTTTCGAGAGCATATCCAATGTGGTTCTATAGATTTCTTAAAACGTGGTACGCTGGAGACGGTATTCAAAATCCTACAAAACGGTATAAATGTTTCTAGGGTAACCCCACTTTTGTGTTTGTTTTCGAAAACATCTCGTGGGGTAGATTGGCCGACTTGTGTGTGGTCTGTTTGGTCGAATTGAAAACTTTATCTACCAATCGACACCATTTTTTACCGATTCCCCAATAAAAGCAGCATTGAAGGAAGAGAAAATGCTCTAGAAAATTATATCAAATGCAAGTATACTCTGGCAGAGGAAATGAAAGTAGCGAGAGTTGAAAAAAGTTCACTAAAAATATTTAAAAAAGACTAAAAAGTAAATAGTTAAGATTTTTTCACGTGCCTAAAAATTACAAAACTAATTGATTTGATGTGTTTCACATATTTTAACAAACTCGGCCAATCTACCCCAGCCCTGGGATGGTTGGCCGAATTTTTCCGCTGTTTTGTTATAACTTTTTCCTCAATTTGTGTTCATCGATGAGAATATGTCACAGATGTGCCCAAGACTTGTATATTTATGACAGTAAAAACCGTTTATTGAAAAGTCGAACCAGAATTAGTACAGACATTCCGAATGGAAAATTCGGCCAACTAGCCCCGGTCTCCAGTGAATTATTGTTGAACGTTCATCCAATTCAATTAAAAAATAACACAATCAACATAAACGATTTAGAAAAGCTAGCAGCTCTGAAGGAGGTCAAGACCTGTTCAGGGAATTCTTATATGAACTGGGATGCAATAAATGTTGGAAGAATATCCATTTTTATTCTATGTCGGTAGGGGCGAATCCTTTCAAATTATTCGTGAAAATTGGGGAACGGTACTTTGTGTTTATTATTTTATTTGCTCGAAAGAAGCTAAGGAAACGAAAAGCCATTTTATTTGAACGACGGAGGTCACAATGTCGAGCTGAATCATAACTCTTAATTGCTTGATCGAACTCAATACAAGAGTTCCCCCCTCTCCCACAAGAAAATTTTCTCGCTATTACACTAATTCACCAGATATGGTATCTTTTTTATGGAATATGGAACCATTTCACATAGAAGAGCTAGAAATCAGTAAACACCTTTTTATATAACTAGTACCAAACCAGAAAATCTTCCTGATACCAATTTTAAGGGAATGTGCAAATTCTCCCCCAGTACCCAGTACACCTTCGGATATCATGGAGAATTCTTCCTCCAAGGATTTTTGGGAACTTTGGACTCCATCAGACTGTAATTTTTTCCTTGAATTTCGTACAAATTCTTCCTCAGGAATTTTAGAAAATTCGTGTTCCTTGAATTCTGGGAAACTGATTATCAAATCTTCTTGTTTTTTACATATTCAAAAATTCCTCCTCATGAGTTATAAGGACTTACCCCATCCGGAATTATGGAAAATTATTTTTTATTGATATATTTCTGCTTTAGAATTTTAGAGATCGAGACGAGCCAGCCCAGGGCTAAAAATCTCGCTAATAAAGACAAAAAAAAATTAGAGAATTTAATCTTCAGAACTCAGAGAATATCATCTTACAAGAATTTCTGCTACGAAGATTTTCCGGAATACTCATTGAAAAGATTTTGGGAATGGTTCTTCCAAAAGATCATGCCAATCCCTCTAGCTAGAATTTTAAAAAATCTCTTCCCCAGAAATTAAGAGGAATTTCTCCTTCCGGAATTTGGAAAAAAATATATATCCTCTTATGTTCCTGGTGAATTTCGCACCATGAGCCAGATAATTCTTCTCTGTGATAACTCTAAGGAATTCCTCCCTCACGAATTATGAAGGAACATTCTCCTATGAATAATAGGAAATTCCTTCAACTTGTCTTCTCAAAAGTTTCTTACACAAAAGTTACTTTGAAACTCAAGAATTCTAGGGGACCTTATTCTCCCAGATTTTTTTATTCACTACAAGAATTCCTTACCTAGGATTTTTAGGGATTCCCTTATCCAGAAGTTCTGTGGAATGAATTAAACGTATATTAGATTTTCTGATAAGAAACACATGGAAAAGTTCTCAGAAAATGTCTTTAGGATTCTCACGTATGTCCTGCTGACAGTTCTCATCTGAACTTTTTGGTTGGCATTACATTCCCCATTTGAACATTGCCATGTCGAAGCTTAGTGTTTATTAAGAATTTCCACAGTTATTAATTGTGAGGTCTCTAAGTAGACTAAGTAAACTAACACGATTATCCTCATAGGTATCAGGTATCAGAACGTTGGCTCCAGGGGCACGTTCACCTCAATTCGGGAGATTTGTGCCATTTGTGAAATGTGAATTACACAATCTCCTGAACGAACTATTGAAGAATTAAAAATGAATAAAATTCAAGAAAAATTTCTGGATAAATCACTGTAGGAAACCGTAAAAAATTGGTGAAGAAAGTTTTTGAGAGAATTTTCTAAGGAACCTAAGGATTCATCTCATGCTATTCCCGAAGGAGTACTTTACAATGTATGTACAATATAAACTATACTTATTGCGATTAGGGCACGAAGACCAAATATTTAAAGAAGGTATTTTCGTCACCCACCGACGAAATGTTTGAAGGATAATTTTGAACCGCGCCGATCCGAGCCGCCGCCGCCGCCGAGAGCAACCGCGGCGTGGCGCCGGCTAAGCCGCCGCCGCCGTTAGCAAATTGCGTTCACGCCGCCGCCGGCTCAAAGTAGATCGGCGCACAGGTCTAGTCGTAGGCTCCAGGTAGTCTACGAACTCCACAGAGTAAAGGTCTATGGATCAACCTCCGTAATGGAGGCAGTTATTGAAGAATAAACAAGTTGTGCGACCCCTTCTTGGTATATGTTTGTATTCCTTGTAGTTCTTGTTGTTGTCGTGGGCTCCCAGGGTTTTTTTGGATGACCATGAACCTATGCAATGGGCGCATTCAATTCTATGTACCACAAGGGGGTCGTACCACTTTTGAAACAAGCCGAAAGAGCACTGATTACGCGTGTAAATTTTAAGGCCTATTCCAGAGGTTTTTTGGGTGACCATGAACCTATGTAATGGACGCATTCTATTCTATGTACCACAAAGGGGTTGTACCATTTTTGAAACAAGGCGAAAGATTTCTGGTTACGCGTGTATATCCTAAGGCCTATTCCAGGGTTTTCTTGGATGACCGTGAACCTATGCAATGGACGCATTCTATTCTATGTACCATAAAGGGATTTTGGAACATAGCAAAAGATGTCTGGTTACGAGTGTAGATCTTAAGGCCTATTCCAGGATTTTCTTGGATGACCGAGAACCTATGCAATGGACGCATTCTATTCTATGTGCCACAAAGGGGTTGTACCATTTTTGAAACAAGGCGAAAGATTTCTGGTTACGCGTGTAGATCTTAAGGCCTATTCCAGGGTTTTCTTGGATGACCGTGAACCTATGCAATGGACGCATTCTATTCTATGTACCACAAAGGGGTTGTACCACATTTAAAACAAGGCGAAAGATTTCTAGTTACGCGTGTAGATTTTAAGGCCTATTCCAGGGTTTTCTTGGATGACCGTGAACCTATGCAATGGACGCATTCTATTCTATGTACCACTAAGGGGTTGTACCATTTTTGAAACAAGGCGAAAAATTTCTGGGTACGCGTGTAGATTTTAAGGCCTATTCCAGGGCTTTCTTGGATGACCGTGAACCTATGCAATGGACGCATTCTATTCTATGTACCACTAAGGGGTTGTACCATTTTTGAAACAAGGCGAAAGATTTCTGGGTACGCGTGTAGATCTTAAGGTCTATTCCAAGGTTTTCTAGGATGACCGTGAACATATACATTGGACGCATTCAATTCTATGTACCACAAAAGGGTTGTACCATTTTTGAAACAAGGCGAAAGATTTTTGGGTACGCGTGTAGATTTTAAGGCCTATTCCAGGTTTTTTTTGGATGACTATGAACTTATGCAATGAGCATATTCAATTCTATGTACCACAAGGGGGTCACCACTTTTGAAACAAGCCGAAAGAGCACTGGTTACGCGTGTAGATTTTAAGGCCTATTCCAGAGTTTTTTGGATGATCATGAACTTATGCAATGGACGCATTCTATTCTATGTGCTACGAAGGGGTTGTACCATTTTTGAAACAAGGTAAAAGATTTCTGTTTACGCGTGTAGATTTCAAGGCCTATTCCAGGGTTTTCTTGGATGACCGTGAACCTATGCAATGCATGCATTCAATTATATGTACCACGAAGGAGTTGTACCATTTTTGAAACAAGGCGAAAGATTTCTGTTTACGCGTGTAGATCTTAAGGCCTATTCCAGGGTTTTCTTGAATGACCGTGAACTTATGCAATGGACGCATTCAATTCCATGTACCACAAAGGGGTTGTACCATTTTTGAAACAAGGCGAAAGATTTCGGTTTACGCGTGTAGATCTTAAGGCCTATTCCAGGGATTTCTTAAATGACCGTGAACCTATGCAATGGATGCATTCAATTCTATGTATCACAAAGGGGTTGTACCATTTTTGAAACTAGGCGAAAGATTTCTGGTTACGCGTGTAGATCTAAAGGCCTATTCCAGGGTTTTCTTGGATGACCGTGAACATATGCAATGGACGCATTCAATTCTATGTACCACTAAGTGGTTGTACCATTTTTGAAACAGGCCAAAAGATATCTGGTTACGCGTGTAGATATTAAGGAATTACTCCAGGGATTTCTTGGGTGACCATCAACACATGCAATGGACGCATTCAATTCTATGTAACACAAAGTGGTTGTACCATTTTTGAAACAAGGCGAAAGATTTCTGTTTACGCGTGTAGATCTTGAGGCCTATTCCAGGGTTTTATTGGATGACCGTGAACCTAGGCTATGGACGCATTCAATTCTATGTACCACAAAGGGGTTGTACCATTTTTGAAACAAGGCAAAAGATTTCTGGTTACGCGTGTAGATCTTGATGCCTATTCCAGGGTTTTCTTGGATGACCGTTAACCTATGCAATGGACGCATTCAATTCTATGTAACACAAAGTGGTTGTACCATTTTTGAAACAAGGCGAAAGATTTCTGTTTACGCGTGTAGATCTTGAGGCCTATTCCAGGGTTGTATTGGAGGACCGTGAACCTAGGCTATGGACGCATTCAATTCTATGTACCACAAAGGGGTTGTACCATTTTTGAAACAAGGCGAAAGATTTCTGTTTACGCGTGTAGATCTTAAGGCCTATTCCAGGGTTTTCTTGGATGACCGTGAACCTAGGCTATGGACGCATTCAATTCTATGTACCACAAAGGGGTTGTACCATTTTTGAAACAAGGCGAAAGATTTCTGGTTACGCGTGTAGATCTTAAGACCTATTCCAGGGTTTTCTTAGATGACCGTGAACCTAGGCTGTGGACGCATTCAATTCTATGTACCACAAAGGGGTTGTACCATTTTTGAAACAAGGCGAAGGATGTCTAGTTACGCGTGTAGATCTTAAGGCTCATTCCAGGGTTTTCTTAGATGACCGTGAACCTATGCAATGGACGCATTCAATTCTATGTACCATAAAGGGGTTGTACCATTTTTGAAACAAGGCGAAAGATTTCTGGTTTCGCGTGTAGATCTTATGGCCTATTCCAGGGTTTTCTTGGATGACCGTGAACCTATGCAATGGACGCATTCAATTCTATGTACCACAAAGGGGTTGTACCATTCTTTAAACAATGCTAATGATTTCTTGTTACGCGTGTAGATTTTAAGGCCTATTCCAGGGTTTTCTTGGATGACCGTGAACCTATGCAATGGACGCATTCAATTCTAAGTACCATAAAGGGTTATACCATTTTTGAAACAAGGCGAAAGATTTCTGTTTACGCGTGTAGATCTTAAGACCTATTCCAGGGTTTTCTAGGATGACCGTGAACCTAGGCTATGGACGCATTAAATTCTATGTACGACAAAGGGGTTGTACCATTTTTGAAACAAGGCGAAAGATTTCTAGTTACGCGTGTAGATCTTAAGGCCTATTCCAGGGTTTTCTTGGATGACCGTGAACTTATGTAATAGACGCATTCAATTCTATGTACCACAAAGGGGTTGTACCATTTTTGGAACAAGGCGAAAGATTTCTGTTTACGCGTGTAGATCTTAAGGCCTATTCCAGGGTTTTCTTAGATGACCGTGAACCTAGGCTGTGGACGCATTCAATTCTATGTACCACAAAGGGGTTGTACCATTTTTGAAACAAGGCGAAAGATTTCTAGTTACGCGTGTAGATCTTAAGGCCTATTCCAGGGTTTTCTTGGATGACCGTGAACTTATGTTATAGACGCATTCAATTCTATGTACCACAAAGGAGTTGTACCACTTTTCAAACAAGGCGGAAGATTTCTGGTTACGCGTGTAAATCTTAAAACCTATTCCCGAGTTTTCTTGGATGACCGTGAATGCAATAGACGCATTCTATTCTATGTACCACAAAGGGGTTGTACCATTTTTGAAACAAGGCGAAAGATTTCTGGTTACGCGTGTAGATCTTAAGGACTATTCCAGGGTTTTCTTGGATGACCGTGAACTTATGCAATGGACGCATTCAATTCTATGTACCACAAAGGGGTTGTACCATTTTTAAAACAAGGCGAAAGATTTCTGTTTACGCGTGTAGATCTTAAGGCCTATTCCAGGGTTTTCTTGGATGGCCGTGAACCTATGCATTGGATGCATTCAATTCTATGTATCACAAAGGGGTTGTACCATTTTTGAAACAAGGCGAGAGATTTCTGGTTACGCGTGTAGATCTTAAGGCCTATTCCAGGGTTTTCTTGGATGACCGTGAACCTATGCAATGGTTGCGTTCTATCCAATGTATCACAAAACGCAGGTCCAAGCTCCAGGAGGTTCTTGTAAAACGTGAAAACGGTGATGAACATCTTACTGTGCGTTATCAAGGATCTGCACCACTCATGACTTGTTGATTTTTTGGCGTACCAAGAACATCTTAAGGCCTCAGCATTCAAACAATTGAACGACCATGATAATGGAAACAATTTGGACGACCCTAATACCAAAATTTGTAAAAGACACATCTTAAGACTAAAAGTGAGTTAAATATCAAATTTTGCTTACCTAAAAGATTGCAAACTTTTTTTACGCTCCAAATTCCAAATAGCGCTCCCTCTTTTTACGCTCAAAATTCCAAATAACGCTCCCTCTTTTTACGCCCTAAATTCGAAATAACGCTCCCTCTTTTTACGCTCTGATTCCATTTACGCTCCCCCGTTTTGGGCGCAAAAAGAGGTTTTGCAGTACTAAAAAACAAGTGATTCGGTTGAAATGCGCTCGAGTAATGAACGTTGCTGACGGGAATAGGGGGTGCTGCCCAAATGGTTCTCTACCCTATTCCCAGTTGCAAGTCCACGTGTTTGTCTATGCAAGTCAGTATGCCTACGCATGCGCGGTGTACTTCAGAGTGGAAACATCTAGAGGTCCAGCGGTGCCTTGTAGCAGCGAAATCAAAAGTTGCGCCGCTGACGATACCACGGCTTGAATTACAAGCAGCAGTTTTGGGATCCCGTCTACTCAATACTGTAATTTCCATGCATGCAATCACAGTAACCAAGCGTGTATTATGGTCCGATTCAAATACTGTTCTCGCCTGGATTCGTTCCGACCAGCGACGGTATCATCAATACGTCGGGTTCCGGATCGGTGAAATTCATTCGATGACGGATGTCACAGAATGGAGGAAGGTTCCTGGAGAGCAGAATGTAGCCGATGATGCGACCAAGTGGGAAAAGGGTCCACATATCAGTTTCGACAGTCGGTGGTTTCGTGGATTGGATTTCCTCAGAGAAGCAGAAGAGTTCTGGCAGATTCGGTAAATGGGAGAAAATGCATCGTAGTATAGCGTACGTGTATCGATTCATCCAGAATACTTAACGGTCTAGGCCAGCGGTTCTCAACCTGGGGTACATGTACCCCTGGGGGTACCTTCGCTGGTCCTAGGGGTACCTCGGACAAAAATGCGTAATGGCGGACATATTACAATTTCAATCAAAATTCATTGATAAAGTTTTGAGAATTGTGTATTTCTATTTCAAAAAATTTATATTGTACATAATATATAATGCGATCAATAAATCCCAATTGAATCATGCCTTCCACAACCAGCACAATGTATGAAGGACTGCGGAACAAAAGATCAAACGAACAAAATGATTTTTTTTTCACTTTTCGGTTGCTGCGTTGCAAGAGGATTAGAAGCATCCTTTTACGCCTCTCGGAATTCTTCTTCCAAGCAGCTCGAAGCCTCCTCTCAAGAGGCTCGGAAGCCTCCTCTCAAGAGGCTCGGAAGCCTCCTCTCAAGAGGCTCGGAAGCCTCCTCTCAAGAGGCTCGGAAGCCCTCCTCAAGAGGCCTGAAGCCTCCTCTCAAGAGGCTCTGGAAGCCTCCTCTCAAGAGAGACCTCGAAAGCCTCCTCCTCAAGAGGCCTGGAAGCCTCCTCAAGAGGCCTGGAAGCCTCCTCTCAAGAGGCCTGGAAGCCTCCTCTCAAGAGGCCTGGAAGCCTCCTCTCAGGAGGCTCTGAAGCCTCCTCCCAAGAGGCCCGGAAGCTTCCTCCCAAGAGGCCCCGAAGCCTCCTTTCTAGAGGCCCGGAAGCCTCCTTTCAAGGCGCCCGGAAGCCACCTCTCAAGAGGCCTGGAAGCCCCTTTAAAGTGGTTAGGCTGCCCTCTTTCAAGAGGCCTGGAAGCCTCCTTTAAAGTGGTTAGGGCTGCCCTCTTCAAGAGGCCCAGAAGCCTCCTCTCAAGAGGCCCGGAAGCCTCCTCCTCAAGAGGCCTGGTAGCCTCCTCTCAAGAGGCCTGGAAGCCTCCTCAAGAGGCCTGGAAGCCTCTCTCAAGAGGCTCAAGGCCTCCTCTCAAGAGGCTCGGAAGCCTCCTCTCAAGAGGCCCGAAGCCTCCTCCAAGAGGCCTGGAAGCCTCCTCTCAAGAGGCCTGAAGCCTCCTCTCAAGAGGCCTGGAAGCCTCCTCTCAAGAGGCCTGGAAGCCTCCTCTCAAGAGGCCTCGAAGCCTTCTCTCAAGAGGCCTGGAAGCCTCCTCTCAGAGGCCTCAGAAGCCTCCTCCTCAAGAGGCCTGGAAGCCTCCTCTCAAGAGGCCTGGAAGCCTCCTCTCAAGAGGCTCAAGCCTCCTCCCAAGAGGCTCAGAAGCCTCCTCTCATGAGGCCTGGAAGCCTCCTCTTAAGAGGCTCAGGAAGCCTTCTCTCTCAAAGGCCTGGAAGCCTCCTCTCAAGAGGCCTGAGCCTCCTCTCAAGAGGCCTGGAAGCCTCCTCTCAAGAGGCCTGGAAGCCTTCTCAAAAGGCTCGAAGCCTCCTCTCAAAAGGCCTGGAAGCCCTCCTAAAAGGGTCGGAAGCCTCCTCAAGAGGCCTGGAAGCCTCCTCTCAAGAGGCTCTGAAGCCTCCTCTCAAGAGGCCTTGAAGCCTCCTCAAGAGGCCCGGAAGCCTCCTCTCAAGAGGCCTGAAGCCTCCTCTCAAGAGGCTCTGGAAGCTTCCTCTCAAGAGGCTCAGAAGCCCTCCTCTCAAGAGGCCTGGAAGCTTCCTCCTCAAGAGGCTCGGAAGCCTCCTTTAAAGTGGTTAGGCTGCTCTCTTTCAAGAGGCTCGGAAGCCTCCTTTGAAGTGGTTAGGCTGCCCTCTTTCAAGAGGCTCGGAAGCCTCCTTTAAAGTGGTTAGGCTGCCCTCTTTCAATAGGCTCGGCAGCCTCCTCTCAAGAGGCCCGGCAGCCTCCTCTCAAGAGGCCCGGAAGCCTCCTCTCAAGAGGCTCAGAGGCCTCCTCTCAAGAGACTCGGAAGCCTCCTCTCAAGAGGCCTCGAAGCCTCCTCCTCAAGAGGCTCAGCCTCCTCTCAAGAGGCCTCGGAAGCCTCCTCTCAAGAGGCTCGGAAGCCCTCCTCTCAAGAGGCCTGGAAGCCTCCTCAAGAGGCCTGGAAGCCTCCTCCTCAAGAGGCTCGAAGCCTCCTCTCAAGAGGCCTGGAAGCCTCCTCCAAGAGGCCTGGAAGCCTCCTCCTCAAGAGGCTCCGGAAGCCTCCTCTCAAGAGGCCTGAAGCCTCCTCTCAAGAGGCCTCGGAAGCCTCCTCAAGAGGCCTGGAAGCCTCCTCCTCAAGAGGCTGAAGCCTCCTCTCAAGAGGCCTGGAAGCCTCCTCCCAAGAGGCCTGGAAGCCTCCTCTCAAGAGGCTCAGGCCAGCCTCCTCAAGAGGCCTGGAAGCCTCCTCTCAAGAGGCTCGGAAGCCTCCTCTCAAGAGGCCTGGAAGCCTCCTCAAGAGGCCTCGAAGCCTCCTCTCAAGAGGCCCGGAAGCCTCCTCAAGAGGCCTGGAAGCCTCCTCTCAAGAGGCTCAGGCCTGGAAGCCTCCTCCAAGAGGCCTCAAGCCTCCTCTCAAGAGGCCTGGAAGCCTCAAGAGGCCTGGAAGCCTCCTCAAGAGGCCTGGAAGCCTCCTCAAGAGGCCTCAAGCCTCCTCAAGAGGCCTGGAAGCCTCCTCTCAAGAGGCCTGAAAGCCTCCCTCTCAAGAGGCCTCAAGCCTCCTCAAGAGGCCTGGAAGCCTCCTCTCAAGAGGCCTGGAAGCCTCCTCTTAAGAGGCCTGGAAGCCTCCTCAAGAGGCTCGGAAGCCTCCTCTCAAGAGGCTCCAGCCTCCCTCTCAAGAGGCCCGGAAGCCTCCTCTCAAGAGGCCTCAGAAGCCTCCTCCAAGAGGCTCAGGAAGCCTCCTCTCAAGAGGCCTGAAGCCTCCTCCAAGAGGCCTGGAAGCCTCCTCTCAAGAGGCCTGGAAGCCTCCTCCTCAAGATGCCTCGGAAGCCTCCTCTCAAGAGGCCTGGAAGCCTCCTCCTCAAGAGGCCTGGAAGGCCTCCTCTCAAGAGGCCCGGAAGCCTCCTCCTCAAGAGGCTCAGGCCTCCTCTCCAAGAGGCCTCGGAAGCCTCCTCTCAAGAGGCCTGGAAGCCTCCTCTCAAGAGGCCTGGAAGCCTCCTCTCAAGAGGCCTCAGGCCTCCTCCCAAGAGGCTCCCGGAAGCCTCCTCTCAAGAGGCCTGGAAGCCTCCTCTCAAGAGGCCTGGAAGCCTCCTCCAAGAGGCTCAGCCTCCTCAAGAGGCCTGGAAGCCTCCTCTCAAGAGGCCTGGAAGCCTCCTCAAGAGGCTCAGCCTCCTCCTCTCAAGAGGCCTCAAGGCCTCCTCTCAAGAGGCTCAGGCCTCCTCTCAAGAGGCCCAAGCCTTCTCTCAAGAGGCTGGAAGCCCTCCTCTCAAGAGGCCCGGAAGCCTCCTCTCAAGAGGCCTGGAAGCCTCCTCCAAGAGGCCTGGAAGCCTCCTCTCAAGAGGCCTCGAAGCCCTCCTCTCAAGAGGCTCAGCCTCCTCAAGAGGCCTGGAAGCCTCCTCCTCAAGAGGCCAAGCCTCCTCCTCAAGAGGCTCGAAGCCTCCTCAAGAGGCCTCGGAAGCCCTCCTCAAGAGGCCTCAGGCCTCCTCAAGAGGCCTGGAAGCCTCCTCTCAAGAGGCTCCGGAAGCCTCCTCCAAGAGGCCTGAAGCCTCCTCCTCAAGAGGCCTGGAAGCCTCCTCAAGAGGCCTGGAAGCCTCCTCTCAAGAGGCCTCAAGCCTCCTCCTCAAGAGGCCTGGAAGCCTCCCTCTCAAGAGGCCTGGAAGCCTCCTCTCAAGAGGCCTGGAAGCCCTCCTCAAGAGGCCCAGAAGCCTCCTCTCAAGAGGCCTCGGAAGCCTCCTCTCAAGAGGCTCGGACCTCCTCTCAAGAGGCTCGGAAGCTTCCTCTCAAGAGGCTCGGAAGCCTCCTCTCAAGAGGCTCGGAAGCCTCCTCTCAAGAGGCTCGGAAGCCTCCTCTCAAGAGGCTCGGAAGCCTCCTCTCAAGAGGCTCGGAAGCCTCCTCTCAAGAGGCTCGGAAGCCTCCTCTCAAGAGGCTCGAAAGCCTCCTCTCAAGAGGCTCGGAAGCCTCCTCTCAAGAGGCTCGGAGGCCTCCTTTCAAGAGCCTTTCTAGAGGCTCGAAAGCCTCTTTTCAAGCGGCTCAAAAGCCTTCTTTCAAGAGGTCCCGAAGCCTCTTTCCAAGAGGCTTGGAAGGATCCTTTCAAGAGGCTCGGAAGCCTCCTTCCAAGAGGCTCGGAAGCCTTCTTTCGAGAAGTTCAAAAGCCTTCTTTTCTAGAGGCTCAAAAACCTCCTTGCAAGATGCTCGGAAGCCTTCTTTCAAGAGGCTCGGCAGCCTCCTTTCAAGAGGCTCGGAAGCCTCGATTCAAGAATCTCAGAATTCTTCTTTCAATAGGCTTGGAAGCATACTATCAAGAGGCTCAGAAGCGTTCATTCAAAATGCCACGGCTTCCGTTTAAGCCAAAAGCTTCCGTTTAAGTGGCTCGAAAACCGCCTTCAAGAGGCTCGGAAGCCTCTCTACAAGAGGCTCAGAAGCCTCTAATAAAAAGGCGCGGAAGCCTACTCTAAAGGGACTCAAAAGCTTAAAGGAACTTCCCTTCAAAAGGGCTCGTAATTATGTTTTCAAGAGGATTGGAAGCCTACCTTCGAGAGGGGGTACCTCAAATCATGCAAAAGTTCGAAGGGGTACCTCTCAAGAAAAAGGTTGAGAACCGCTGGTCTAGGCGAAAGGAAATTCTAGTTTCGGGACATTTAACACAAGAGGAGTTGCTGGACTCCGAAAGAATGATTTGGATGCAAGCGCAGGTTAACTGTTTTTCACCTGAAATTGAAATACTGGAGAAGTCGAAGGGAATGTCAGAAGACGTCCATGGCATTCTACCAAAGTCAAGCTCACTGTACAATTTGTGGCCGTTTATGGACGAGGCTGGCGTCATGCGAAAAAGAAGTCGACTTACGACCGCTGACTGGCTGCCATTTCATACTAAGTATCCGGTCATTCTACCTCGACAACATCAGGTCACTTTTCTTCCACCGTCGGTTTTGTCACCAAAATCGTGAAACAATAATTGTAACAATTATTGTTAATGAGATGCGGCAGTTCTACGAGATCCCGAGGCTTCGTTCGGAGGTTTTGGAGACAGTTGTGATAGAGGCGGAGGGCAATGATCAACTCGCGTCCGCTGACTTACATACCGTTAGAATCGGCGGATCAGGAGTCTCTAACGCCAAACCATTTCATACTAGGCAGCTCAAATGGAGTGAAGCAGATGCCAGTATTACCGACAGATTATCGATCGTCGTTGAGAAACGGATGGAAGCTTGCACAGCATTTATCGGATAGTGTATGGAGAAGATGGATCAAGGAGTATTTGCCGGTGATATCCAGAAGGTCAAAATGGTTCGAGGAAGTGAAGGAAGTGGCTGAAGGGGATTTAGTGTTGATCGTTGACGGTTCGATACGTAACCAGTGGATAAGAGGAAAGGTAGAGAAGGTGGTACAAGGAAAGGATGGAAAAGTACGACAAGCCTGGGTACGGACGGCGCCGCGGCGAGCGGAATTCTGAGGAGACCAGCGGTGAAGTTGGCGTTACTCGACGTCGTAAAAGGAGAGAAACCAGAAGTTGGCCACGATGGTTTACGGGTGGGGGGATGTGACGGCGATTATCACCATACCCATCTCGGTATAAGAAAAGAATCATAGGGCATATACGAATAGCTACCGGCAGGCCGAGAAATGTCATGGGAAGTCCATGTCACTGTAATGTCATGTATCGATATCATCGAAAGTGCAAGTAATACGGTAGCTCAATCAGTAAAACCTATTTTTTTTTTCCAATTTCGTTTATTTGGTAGGCTCAGGCGTGTATAACACTTTACGGAGCCACGTTTCTTTGAGATATGTGCAATCGACATAATCTTATTATTAAATTAATAAGAGATGGAAATAAGCCAACGTACTCGTGGTGACTCGAGGTTAGGTTTACAATGTTTAAGGATGAACGGGGATTAGGATTCGGGAATCAGGGAATCATCATAATCAAGGAATTTCAGCTGCTCATCCGGTCATTTGGCGTCGGGGACGATGTGGTGTGTCGTCGTGCTCGAAGAATGGTTCGAATGGGGCATCTTCTGGACGGCCAGAGCTACGGCGCTCTACGGGACAGACAGACAGAGACAAAACAAAAAAAACTTTGAAGAAAAGAAAAAAACAAAAGTATTAGACTTTTATGTCAGAGGAACAAAGAAAACTATAAATGGCTTGCATATAGACCACATCACGATCCCCCAAAACACCTCTTATCTCCTGGAAGGGTTGTTTACCTCGGGCCACTAGGGTATCCAATAATTGCTCTCTGGAGACGTCGTTTTCCGAGCAGAACCAAACTACGTGATCGATGTCATCATAACCGGCTCCGCACCTACATAAGTTGCTATCGACAAGGTTTATTCTGTACAGATGTGCGTTTAGTGAATAGTGATTAGACATAAGTCTCGACATCACGCGAATGAAGCCTCGACTTAAGTCCTCACCTCTGAACCACGCTCGCCCAGAAACTTTTGGAACTATAGAAAATAGCCACCGTCCAAGTTCGTTGTGTGTCCAATTTCTTTGCCAACTTTGAAGAGTACTCTGACGGACTAATGGGAAAAACTCGTTGCTCGAGAATTGTCTATCATAAACCTCACCTTCCTGTGCGCCCACCTTTGCCAGCGAGTCTGCCTTCTCATTGCCGTAGATTGAGCAGTGAGAAGGGACCCAAACAAAGGTAATCTTGAATGATCTTTCGACCAAAACACGCATCTGCTCTCTTATGTTTGTAAGAAAGTAAGATGCGTGCTTAACAGGTTTCATCGACCGGAGTGCCTCGATAGAACTAAGACTATCCGAGAAGATGAAATAATGGTCTACGGGCTGATTGGAAATTATCCCCAAAGCGAAGTTAATTGCTGCCAGCTCAGCAACATAAACCGAACACGGTTCCTGAAGTTTTCGGAAGGTGGTTGAAGTTACATTGAAAACACCGAAGCCAGTGGATCCGTTGATGCGAGAACCATCAGTGAAATATCTGTTGTTGCAATTGACATGTTCATATTTTTCAGAAAAAATGGAGGGAATTGAAAGATTTCGAAGATGATCTGGTATTCCTTGAATAGCATGTTTCATGGACAGATCGTATTCAATCGAGAAACTGTCATTGGTGTAGTTAACTCGAGGGGGAGTATAACATGGAAGACAAAGATCTGACGATATGTAGTTAAGATAAACTCTTAAGAATCTTGACCGATGAACCAGTTCAAGCATATTATCGAAGTTGTGTAAGACAAGTGTGTTAATTGTTCCACATTTGATTAGTATTCTTAATGAGAGCTCCCAGTAACGGTGCTTTAAAGGAGTGACTCCAGCAAGCACCTCCAGGTTTCATGTTATGCGTTGAATGCATACAGCCAAGGGCAATACGCAAACAACGATATTGAATTCGTTCCAATTTGATAAGGTGGCAATCAGCTGCTGAGAGGAAGCAGAAGGAGCCGTACTCTAAAACAGAGAGAATAGTCGTTCTATAGAGTTTGATGAGGTCTTCCGGGTGAGCACCCACCATGTTCCGGAGATAGAACGTAGAAAATGGATCCTTTTTCGGCATTTCTCTATCAAATACTCAATATGAAGTTTCCAGGTACATTTAGAATCAAACACGACCCCAAGGTATTTAGAGGATAAAGATTGATTGATGTCATAATTCAACAGCTTTAGTTTCAGTTGAGCAGGGTACCGCTTCCTAGTAAACACAACCAACTGAGTTTTTTGCGGTGAAAACTCGATCCCCAAATGTCTGGCCCAAACAGTCAGATTATCTAGGGTACTTTGCAATGGTCCTTGCAAGACAGCTGCACTTGGACCTCTTAGAGAGACCACGGCATCATCTGCAAGTTGTCTGAGCGTGCATTGTCCTTCCAAACAATTGCCAATATCTTTAACGTAGAAATTATAAAGCAAGGGACTTAAACATGAACCTTGGGGAAGACCCATGTAGCTATTTCTGGAAGTTGTCAGAGTGCCGAGTGTAAAATTCATTTGTTTTTCTGACAACAAATTGTACAAGAAATTATTCAAAATAACGGGCAATCCATTACTGTGCAGATTGTCTGACAGCACTTTTATGGAAACTGAATCAAAAGCGCCCTTAATATCCAAGAACACTGAAGCCAATTGCTCCTTGTGCGCAAAGGCCAGCTGTATATCTGAAGAGAGCAACGCTAGACAATCATTTGTTCCTTTCCCTTTTCTAAATCCAAACTGAGTATTTGAGAGTAATGCATTTTATTCGACCCAATGGTCGATTCTTGAAAGGATCATTTTTCCAATAATTTTCTCATGCATGAAAGCATGGCAATCGGTCGGTAGGAATTGTAATCAGACGCTGGTTTCAGGCTTTTGAATAGCTATTACTTTGACCTGTCGCCATTCTGGTGGTACGATGTTGTACTCCATGAAACAGTTGTACAGGTCAAGTAACCGTCTTTTGCGATATCTGGGAGATTTTTAAGAAGATTGAATTTGATGTTATCGCATCCCGGAGCAGAGTTATTCGATGAAAGAAGAGACATAGAAAGTTCCAGCATTGAGAATGGCCCATCCAAAGAACCGGGATCAGTGACTGATTCTCGAAATAGCGGTTCTGCTGGTACGGAATCTGGACAGACCTTTTTGCGAAATTGAATATCCATCGGTTGGAGTATTCTTCACTCTCGTTGGTGGAAATGCGGTTCCGCATGTTGCGGGCCGTTTTCCAAAAGTGTTGTCATTGAGGTTTCTCGCGATAGTCCCTCGACAATACGTCGCCAGTAGCTACGTTTTTAGCCTTGAGAAGATTTTGAGCTTTCTTTCAAGCCTCAAATACTCTTCAAAAAGCTCGGACCTTCCGTGTTTACGAAAGGCCTTGAAGGCATCAGATTTCTCAGAATACAACTTAGTACATTCATCATCCCATCCAGGAGTGGCTGGTCTTCTTATGACAGATGTACTTGGAACGCGTCGTTTCTGAGCTTCCAGTGCGCTTTTATGAATCAATTCGGTAAGAAATCGATACTCATCCAGTGGCGGAAGAATATCAGTTGATTCAATACCAATTTTTACCGCCGATGCAAATTTTTGCCAGTCAATGTTCTTCGTGAGATCGAAAGGAACATTAACTGGCTCAGATTCTTGATAGCCACTTTTAATGGTGGTGGCTATCGGCATATGGTCACTACCGTGGGGATCTTGGATAACCTTCCACGTGCAATCTAACGATAGTGAATTAGAACATAAAGACAGATCAATACGGCTTTGTTGACCATTTGGTCCTATTCGAGTTACTTCACCAGTGTTCAAAATATTCAAATTGAAATCGTCACACAAATCATAGAAAATAGGCGCTCTATAATCGTCATACGTTTCGCCCCATCCAATACCATGTGCGTTCATATCACCCAATATCAATACTGGAGATGATAGGAGGGAGACTGCGCTCCAAAAATGTTGACGATTAATAGAGGCATTTGGAGGAATGTACACTGAAGCTATGCAAAGATCTTTATTCTTCACATTTACTTGGCATGCGACGATTTCTAAGCCGGGAACAGTCGGAATGGGAATTCTGTAGAAGGAGTAGCATTTTTTGATCCCCAAAAGAACGCCACCATAATGATCATCCCGATCTTGGCGAATAATGTTAAAATCGTGGAAGTTGATTTCATCTTCAGAAGAAAGCCATGTTTCACAGAGAGCAAATACATCACAATCGGAATTGCGAATCAAAAACTTGAACACGTCCAATTGCAGCACAGTGATTGTATCTTGTATGGCCGTATTATCCATCGAAAGATACAATTTCTGCAAGAAGGGGCCATGAAACAGTCAATTGCTTCAGATAAAACTGTTGAAATAAAGAGGTCAATGATTGGCCTCAATGAATCCGGAATATTGAAAAGATTCAAAAAGCGGTCCACGACGTCCTTAAAGGATATCAATCCTCGCTTGGACGAGATTCTGTTTTCGGAAGTGCGAGTAGCATTTTCCTTTTCATTGATAATCCTAGCCGGATGTTTCTTAGGAACATCGGTTTTAGGCAATGGCGGGAATGTCTTAGAGCAGCAGGGATCTGCAGTGAAGACTGGTTGCTTCAGGATTTTAAGTAATCCCCATTACCTTCAGATTTTGCCAAGCCTTTATGGATGACTTTTGTTTTCTTTCGGCGCGATCCCGGGGAAGACGGTTTGCTTCCTCTTTTCGGGCGCGTGTACCTCGAAGAATCATCCATGTCGGCTGCGTCAGAGTCCGATTCATCAATGGAGATGGAATCATAATAGTCACTTACTTGAACGGCAGCTGAAAAAGCAGTCTTGGCGGTGGCAGTGGCGGATGTGTCTTGCGCTTTAACCATTTCCGCATAAGACTGCTTGGAGCGCTGTACCAACGAGCGCTTCACTTTTTGGGTGCGCTTTTTGTACACCGGGCAATCTTGCAAACCATGGGCAGGATCCAAACCACAATAAGCACATTTTGTGGCTTGTTGCTGGCAGGTATCCTCCTGATGTCTTTGAAACATTTACCACAAAGTGGTTTGTTGTCACAAAACTCGGCAGTGTGACCTAATTGTTTGCAGTTGGTACAATTAAATACCCTTGGTACAAACAAACGCACCGGAAACAACATATTCTCGATATCTACATATTTTGGGAGCATCGAACCGGCGAACGTCACCCGAAGCGAGCCTGACTTAGCATATACCTTTTTACCATCTACTGTGGTTGCTGAATGCAATTCCTTGCAGTCCAGGATATACACGGTAGATTGCAGGGCATTCTTTAAGCGACCTTTCCCTGCAAGCACATCCTTGCAAGTTAAGCTCGCTGCGTTGATCACACCTTCTATTTCGACCTCCCGCGAGGGGACAAAATATTCAATGTTGTACGCCCTGTCGCCAGCAATTTCATTCGCCACCTGGTATGTAGGTGCGGTGATGCGTAGCTTGTTTCTGTTGATTTGATTGAATTCAAACTTCGTAAAACGACGCGTCAAGTCTCGTTTGATGCCGAGAAAATCTAGGCTTTTCGCTTTCTGCCGAAAGTAAACAACCCAAGGGCCAGGCGAAGATGCCTGGTAAAACCAAATGTGAAAGCTCTTTTGGTGGCTCACCACCTCCCATAGTCTCTGCTTCCATTCTCACCCCGAGAGGTGGAAGGACAATTCTGTCTTATACTAACTTAAAACTATTAGCGAATCAGAAAAAAAATAATAAGAAAAAAAACTAATTCAATTGATTTCAATCAGTCCCGCTCCAAAAGGGAGAACAATAAAACAAAATCTGCCACTTAACTGTGCTGCTGCTGTAGGTAGCAGCAGAAACAATAGCCTGCTTTACTGGCGTCGCCAGAAGCAGCTACTTCGCTCGCCGACAGTGATCGCCTTGGATCCGTAGGTAGGCACCACACAATAGACTCGCACTACCGAACAACACCCGCGATGAGACACAGCACACACGTCTGGCTCGTTCGAACTATCGGCACGGAATGAGTAAAACCTAATTATCTACAATTAATCCTAAATCTAAAACTATATTGAATAAGTAAGAGAATTTGTGGAATAAAAAAAAAGCTTATAGTAAGTAGAATATTATGAACTAAAAATATGTTGCTAATTTATGTATTTACATCTAGTTATCTACCTACTTAATCTCGAGCTTAATCTAAAGTTGATAAAACTAAGGGAAATTAGAAAGGAGAACACTGATAAAATTGTAAGTACACTATGCGAATTGTAAAACTAAAATAACAAACGAATTGAAATTATAATAAATTTGCAGCTAAAGCTGTTCCCATCCAACCTCGGGTTTCGTGGGACGCTAAAAGAAATCATCTTCGTAACAATCTTTTTACCTTCAACCTGTTGTCCTTCTGACCTTTTTCCTTTGACGTTTTGACCTTCGAACTTATGATCGTGTTGCGGTCAATATGCAATAACCTAATTTATACAATATGCAAACCATCTATGTCTTTCTTTGATCTTCTGACATCAAAATTTTTTTTTTAACTAATTTTATTTGCTAATTATTTTATACATGCATTCATCTCTTAGACTAGGTGTTCCGTGTTTTCTTAACACTATCATCCTTTCTTGCTTATTACATTTTTAGTTATTATTAATATATTTCAATTGCATCTGGCAGTAAGAATTTTTCCTCTGGTTGAATTGGACCATGTAGAAATTTTTACCTAATTTATACTAAGAGTAGCTGCTTAATCGTTACAATAGGAGATTGCAACTATTTTTGTCTAAAATTAGAAATTATTTTGTTGGACATTTGTTGCAATGTCTCAATATTAGAAATTCTATGAAGTTCATTGGTACTATACCACGGAGGTAACTTAAGAATCATTTTCAAAATTTTATTTTGAATCCTCTGAAGTGTCTTCTTTCTGGATCAGTTTAATAATGTACAGAGGAAAATTAAAATTCATCAATTTTACAATCAAACTTTCATGCCAAACACTGTCAAACACTAGATTAAGATATGCTACACCTTTGTTGAAATCAAACGCTCGAATGAGCAGCTGAAATCCACATAGCCTAAATCTTTGTACTATGTATTGTCTAACAAAAAAAAAACATTCCAGAACTGTACTTATTTTCGGGTTTCTTTCGAATCAGTTATGTACAACAGTACCCTCGGTGATATTGTGAGTTATTTCGAACCAACTGCTCCAAAGTTTTTGCACAACGTACGCTTTTGTAATCACGAATCACGATGTGAAACATTTTATATGCATATTTATAGCCTTTGCATTCCATTTCTCCTACATTTCAACGTAAGTAATAGCAAAACCGTTACTACAATGTCGAAGCAAATCAATCGATAGGAAAATTTTCTCCCCTCTCCTCCCCTCTGCGGCGAAGAAGCCCAATAATGCGAAACTTCTCCAGCAGTAATATCAATACCAAGACACATCGGTTTACCGAGAACTCTGACCGGAATTCCGAGAAGGCTTGCAGTAGCAGGCGGTAATAGTCCTTCCGGTTTAGACCGTCTACTTCACGTTATCGCTATCGATGTAGGTCATCAATGGAGGTCCACTGGCGCTGATGGGCACGGGTTAAGGGGATACATGAAAATATATATTTTTCAAATATGTACCTATACAAAATAAACAATCATCCATCACATGGTTATGGACATAACCCATGCTTCAAATAAATTTTAAAACTTTATTCATACAATAAATAACTACAAAGCGAAAAATGTAAAAGTCGAATACTACTAATAATTGAAGACTACTATAAATACGAGAAATGGATGTCAGACCCCCTTGTGTAAAACAAACTACGCCAATGCACTGCAACGATCATTGCATACAAGCAATAACCCTTCTCGGGGGGCTTCTCTATGTGTAAACTTGCTAAACGTCACAATCGAGGTCGGCGCATAATTTATCGTTTGTAAATTTCAAGCCCGGAGAAAGTTTTAAAATTGCCTTTTGAAGACTCCCCCCACTTTCCGTTTACGTAATGGCAGCCGATAATATGGGAACTAATCGAACCGCGTGTCGTGGTCGGAACAGCTGTTATTGCGATTAAATTTTGATTAGGTAAGAAGGCTTGCGGGTAGAGTCGTTGGCATAATGTTTCGAAACCTATGAATTGTGATCCTACCAGTCAGTCAGTTGAGAGGCTTGAAGTTTATGAACAAGTTTCATGGGGGAGGTTGAAAGTGTCTATAATGGTGGCGAGCTTTTACTCACCTTGGAATTCAAAGGGCATATCATGGATTTATTTTGATTAATTTTAGCTTTCTTGTACTTTTTGGTCATGTTCTGGCAGGGAGTGGGGTTTATTTTTCTTACGGTGCAAATCTTATAAAGCGTCAGTTCACAGAGGAGGTACGGCTTTCTGTACCGACATTCAACTGGTGAATATGAACTGCTCTTTTCCGAAAGCCAACTTAATGAGGTGGTAGTGTTTATTTTTATAAATTAACCTTAAAGATCATTCATCCCTATCTAAGCTTAATGTGACAGGACGGCAACGGAAAGTTTCAACAGTAACACCCTTTACAGACGTTATACGCATAACTGTCCCATGTACATAGGAAATCCCAATAAACATGGGACGAATATGCTTATGACGGCAGTTTAAGTCCCCCCAAATGCTCGTGACGAGACTGTGATTGTCTGTCGCGTTTATATGGAAACGGTAATGGAAACGTGCATGTTATATCTGAGCGATGATGTCGCGACGATAGCGACACTCGTGTCACGTGAGTTTGAACATGAAACGATTTAATCATACAAGGGAAGCTATCACAACCCGACAAAGAGGCGCGGCGCATGAAGCTCGACAGCTCTGGGACACACAAATTTCGATATAGGTAGGTACCAGGCGCCTCCAGAGTCCACATGCATGCACGAACTATTCGTACATGGGCCACAAGTTTTCCGGAAATAGAAAATAATCAATTTTGAATGCGACAATTATCAATATTTTTGAAATTTGTTTACAATTACATTGCAAATACCCATAAAATCACTGAAATTTAAAAAAGAGTCTGCTTAACCCTAGGCTTAACTGTTCATGTGAATTTTGGTAAAAGCTAAAAGCCGTTTGTTAATCTTTGGAAAACAAAAACTACCGTCGTGGCAGGTATTGTTGTTGTATTCCAGTATGCGAGGTGACAACGCTTCCCGGTACCGATGAGTTTGTTTCCTTCTTATCGCATAGGCACAGTAAGTGACGCCCATCATGGGAATTTATGGGCGAGTAATGCTGGTCGACAGTAAGAAAGTATTCGGGATTCTCATGTTTCGCATTTTCCGAACGATCTCCGAAATCGATTGGAGAATGTTGCGAATAGATTGATTTGGTAAATTTTGAGATAATTAGCCCATAAACCAATAAGGGGTTCGTCGCTTGAGAATTTCTTCGACGTTGATGAAATTTGCATGATTTATTATATAGGTTCGTCTTCTTCTTCTTATTGGCATTACATATCCCCTGGGATATTGCCGCCTTGCTACTTAGTGTTCATTAAGCACTTTAACAGTTATTAACCGCGAGGTTTCTAAGAAAACTTACCATTTAGAGAGTCCATTTCCCGGCACTTTTTCATGTCCCGGGATTCGGGATTTCTGAAAGAAAAAATGTTTCTGTGGTGGTTTGATACCCCTGCCCTCTGGCTTGGCTGGCTGGCGTGGCTGCGGCGTGCACTATTTTTTTAAGAGTTTTTTTTAAGAATTAAAATCGTTACATGACTGATCAAATAGTTTCAATTTTGTATTTAAGCACCATTCTTAAATGCCCTTTAATGTACTTTTGCGCGCCTCATTCAACATCCATTGACTGTTATTTTATAATATGCTGGGGTTAACCACAAAGGATCTAAATATAATTTGAAACACATAATTTTCCCTCCCAAAAGCCTAATGAACACTCAAAACGATGTCACATTTAATAAAGTGCTGATTTACGACTGCATAATTAATTTCAAACCCTTAAAATTGGAGCAACAGTGATTAAATAATTAAATTTATAAATAAATTATTTTGCTTTGGCACACCCGAGGAACGATTGGTTGGATGACATCCGGTGGCTACGTTGTGTATAAAGCAGATAATTATTGCAACAGATTGGAGCTCAGCATTTCCTTCCATCCGAATCTTATACACCCATTGCCATATCCACTGGAACTCCCGCTAACGAATTCAACAATCGTGCTCATAATTTTTCGGTGCTACTCTCATCTGTCGACTGCACGCTAACCAAACCAGAAGCAGGTCCCCGCCAATGCCAATGTTGTTGAGGTCGAGGATGATGTAAGCAGCTATTTCTGCTGCTAGAAGAGCTTTGGGACAAGGATCAACACAACGCGCATCGTATATTCGCCCGCTCTCTGTATTCGTTTGGTAAACCAACCGGAAAATTGGAGGGATGCGAAAATCCTAGAAGAAGCCAACTTCAGATTCAGCTGCGTCGTAGTCGTTGGTGGGGATTTTGTTCGTACTGTTGCTGAGTGCCGGTGCTTATTAGTGCGTTATTGACGTCATTTTATAGAGCTGGAATGTTTGTGTCTGGGATTCGCCGATTATTCCGGGCTGTGATGTGGGAATTTTACCAAGCAGAACATGATGTGACACTCAATTAACTACTTGAAGCTTGAAAATAGCTACGTAGATATAGTCCATGTTGTCAACTTGATGCTTTGCAATCAAATTATAGTATGCATCTATGTTTAATTTATTTTTTTGATTTGATGTAGGTAAGTCAAACGGGCACAGAACAATCAAAACTCGATTTTCAGGAGAAACCAGCAGAAGATCGTAAAGAGACGCAGCAACTGTATTGCACTAATAACGCACCAAAACTCTATGAATAGTTAAACCGTTTTCTTAAGGATCACGTGCGACAGCCCGACATGTGTAAAGACATAAACGGGAACCTTCTTATATAATATATTCTTATATATATATAGCACTAGCGATTTGTCGTATATCGATGGCGATATGGTGACGAACCTGGAAGCACTCGCGCAGGACATATTTTTTTCTGTTCCGGATATCCAGGATTGGTGAAGGTCCCTGTTGTTGACCAACTATCAAGGGAACTATTTAAACAGCAGTGACCAGTCGAAATCCAATTGTCCAATGATGAAGTGCGCTGTTCTCCGGAGATGAGGCTACCACAGCCAGTTGGACCTCAATTCGATGAATAACATCATTCCATAGCCCACTAAGGAAGGGAAGACAGTTCGAAGGGTTTTCATGATTTTTTTCAGAGCAGTGAGTTTCTGCAGGACCGATCAAAGTATCAGTGACACAGATTTTTCAGATCGCTAATTAAAAGAAAATACATAGCGTCGCAGAACGTGAGGACTCTGAAACCGATAATTTTCGTGTTCCTGGGGAACAGAATGGAGCAATATGAAACGAAGTTGAGAATGAAACCTTCCCAACTGATCTTGTTGTAGGTATGATTGAAAGAAGGTTTTTGTTTACCCGGTTTGAGGTGCCTGGGTAACTTGGTCACTGGGGAGGGTGGAATGATAACCCTGAAAACTCAGGGAGGCCCAAGCTGGCATATAAATATTGTGCTTCAGCCCTGTATGTTTTATGGATCAGACACTAGCAGTATCATCAACTAGGGCGTCACGAATACTGGAGGGTATACCGTAGTTCGACATGAGCACGGTGTGTTTGTCCGAAGAGGCTCAGTATCTCTAAAATACTCACTACACGAAAGTATAGGTTTTCCTCTTTCACGTAGGTGCATTTTTTTAATGTTCTATCGGGGGCCATTTTTCCATAAATCGGCTATCATTTGAGATTTCTATGGAGTTTGTTTATTTGATTTATTTTTCATCTGACTCATTTGTGGTCTTAATGAAAATTTAAAATGTTGACAAGGAATAACAAAGAAAACGTACTACATAAAAAGAACAAACATCATCGTCTTGAACAGAGTCGTTGTCTAAAGGACTGGGTCAAACTATTAAAATCAAACAGGTAAAAGACTACATTAAAAGTATTGCACATATATTAACGAGTCGTGGCTCGATTTAATTCAAAAAAATATATTTATTTAAACACTTCTATAGATCTTAACACTACGCGTACACGAACTGAACTGAACTTGATTAATAATTGTATAGACCTCGAAACCTCACAGCCTATTCTAAATCTGCTGACTCCAAAGGGTCCGAAGTTCGATGGTCGATGGTCATTCGATCCACTTGCTGACGCGGCATCCGTCCACTGGTTGCGTGGTGTAGGTTGTTGTCAAGCTTAACTTCTGGGTCAGCACATTGGTAATTGGTGCCAACGTAACTATATATCTAATAGGATCATGTTGTCCATATTCTACACTTCGTGCTCCAAGATGAAGGAAAGCCCGACGTCGTAGTGTCCTCTCCGGAGCGTAGATGTTGATGTCGGAGAGAATAGTCGGGGCATCAATTTTGCAAAGAATACAGCTTGCGCGTTTGAACGTCGTCGTTCGAGAGTTTCTAATCCGAGAAGTTGACAGCGTTCCCCGTAAGGTGGCAAATTGGCAGGGTTGTTCCACGGAAGAAAGCGACGGGCAAACCGAACGGTTTTTTCTGTATTGCTTCAATTCTGGTAATCCAATGAACGTGAAAAGGACACCAGGATACAACACTTGACTCCAGAATGGATCGCACTAGCGAGCAGTACAGGGACCGCAGGCAGTGTGGATCTCGAAACTCTGCAGATATTTTAAAGATGAACCCAAGTTGCTTATTGGCCTTAGAAATAACATCACAATAATGAGCTCGGAATGTGAGCCTACTGTCAAGCTTTACGCCCAAATCTTGTATTTGGCTTACCCTTTGTAGGGGCTTAGCATTAGCATTAGCATTGAGCAATTCGCACAAATTCGTAGGTGGTACAAGCCAAGACTATTGTATGAGAGTAGCAACACTTTCATCCGTTATTACACATATTGATTTGGGACTAATCACAATCTCTTAGATGGAAGCAATGCACTCTCCAATAGTAGAGATCTGTCCTGGCCACGTCCTTGCGAATGCTAAGGAAGGGAAAGGATGGTTAGTTGGACACCTACTTAAGAAAGATGCAGAGAACTCTACGACCTCTCATAGGTGTCACGGAATGTTTTGGGATTGTGTGGAAGGTTATAACATTAGGAATCGTTTTTGGTAGAACGTGACACAGAAAGAACTAAGATAGAAATACAAAGTAGGAAAGGGACGAGTCTGGAATAGAACCCACGACCTCCTGCTTATAATGCAGCAGCGGTAGCCACTAGACCACCGAGCTCGTCTTGGCTTACCCTTTGTAGGGGCTTGCACCAAAAATAGTGGAAAAAAATAAAAATGGTTCTAGATCCCCCGATAGAACATTTTAGTTTACCCACTATATGAATTATTATTATTTATTTATTCAGACTAAGGCCGAAGTGGCCTGTGCGGTATATAAGAGTCTTCTCCATTCGGCTCGGTCCATGGCTACACGTCGCCAACCACGCAGTCTACGGAGGGTCCGCAAGTCATCTTCCACCTGATCGATCCACCTTGCCCGCTGCGCACCTCGCCTTCTTGTGCCCGTCGGATCGTTGTCGAGAACCATTTCACCGGGTTACTGTCCGACATTCTGGCTACGTGCCCGGCCCATCGCAGTCGTCCGATTTTCGCGGTGTGAACGATGGATGGTTCTCCCAACAGCAGATGAAATTCGTGGTTCATTCGCCTCATCCACGTACCGTCCGCCATCTGCACCCCACCATAGATGGTACGCAGCACTTTCCTTTCGAAAACTCCAAGTGCGCGTTGGTCCTCCACGAGCATCGTCCAGGTCTCGTGTCCGTAGAGGACTACCGGTCTAATTAGCGTTTTGTAGATTGTCAGTTTGGTACGGCGGCGAACTCTATTCGATCGGAGCGTCTTGCGGAGTCCAAAGTACGTACGATTTCCAGCCAATATGCGTCTCCGAATTTCTCTGCTGGTGTCATTTTCGGCAGTCACCAGTGAGCCCAAGCACACAAATTCTTCTACCACCTCGATTTCGTCACCACCGATGCAAACTCGCGGTGGGTGGCTCACATTGCCTTCTCTTGAACCTCTGCCTATCATGTACTTCGTCTTCGACGTGTTGATGACTAGTCCGATCCGCTTAGCTTCCCTCTTCAGTCTGATGTAGGCTTCCTCCATCTTCTCAAAGTTACGTGCCATAATATCTATGTCGTCGGCGAAACCAAATAGCTGGACGGACTTATTGAAAATTGTACCACTCGTGTTAATCCCTGCTCTTCGTATTACCCTTCCAAAGCGATGTTGAATAGCAGACACGAAAGACCATCACCTTGCCGTAGCCCTCTGCGGGTTTCGAAGGGACTCGAGAATGCCCTGAAACTCGAACTACGCACATCACCCGATCCATCGTCGCTTTGATCAACCGTGTCAGTTTATCCGGAAAACCGTGTTCGTGCATTAGCTGCCATAGCTGGTCCCGATCGATTGTATCATATGCGGCTTTGAAGTCGATGAATAGATGATGTGTGGGCACGTTGTATTCGCGGCATTTCTGCAGTATTTGGCGAATGGCGAACACCTGGTCCGTGGTGGAGCGTTCGCCCATAAAACCCGCCTGGTACTGCCCCACGAACTCCCTTGCAGTTGGTGCTAGTCGACGGCATAAAATTTGGGAGAGTACCTTGTAGGCGGCGTTCAGCAAAGTAATTGCGCGGTAGTTGCTACAATCCAGCTTATCGCCCTTTTTGTAGATGAGACACACGATACCTTCCATCCATTCCTGCGGCAAAACTTCTTCCTCCCAAATCTTGGTAATGACCCAGTGCAGTGCTCTAGCCAGTGTCTCACCACCATGTTTAAATAGCTCTCCCGGTAATTGGTCAACCCCAGCTTTGTTGTTCTTTAGCCGGCCAATCTCCTCCTGGATTTCCTGGAGATCCGGAGCCGGTAAAATTATGTCCTGCGCGCGTTCTCCCAGGTCCATCACCATACCGCCATCTTCGTCTGCCACATCGCCATTCAGGTGTTCTTCGTAGTGCTGCCGCCACCTTTGGATCACCTCACGCTCGTTCGTACGAAGGTTCCCGTTTATGTCCTTACACATATCAGGCTGTGGCACGTGGCCCTTACGTGAACGGTTTAACTTCTCATAGAACTTTCGTGTGTTATTAGCGCGGTACAGTTGCTCCGTTTCTTCACGGTCTCGATCTTCCTGCTGGCGCTTTTTCCTCCGGAAAATCGAGTTTTGTCTGTTCCGCGCCTGTTTATATCGTGCCTCGTTCGCCCTCGTGCGGTGTTGCAGCAATCTCGCCCATGCTGCATTCTTCTCTTCCACTAACTGCTCACATTCGCCGTCATACCAGTCGTTTCTCTGATCCGAGGGCACCGTGCTTATTGCAGCGGTTGCGGTGCTACCAATGGCGGATCGAATATCTCTCCAGCCATCTTCAAGAGACGCTGCGCCTAGCTGCTCTTCCGTTGGAAGTGCCACTTCCAGCTGCTGCGCGTATTCTTGGGCTAGTCTACCGTCTTGTAGCCGCCCAATGTTAAGCCGCGGCGTCCGACTTCGACGCGTGTTGTACACCGTCGAGAGTTTTGAGCGCAGGCATACTGCAACGAGGTAGTGGTCGGATTCAATATTCGCACTGCGGTAAGTGCGGACATTCGTGATGTCGGAGAAGAATTTACCGTCGATTAGAACGTGATCGATTTGGTTTCCGTTTCTTGGTTAGGTGATCTCCATGTGACTTGTGGATATTTTTGCGGGGAAAAGAAAGAGGATAGGATATGAAAGAGGTAGCATATACCTTCACGGGGTTTGGTGTTTCAGAGATACTGATTTTTGAAAAATAATGTTTCCCCATAGAGATACCGTGAGGGGCACTCGAATTGCGGGCAACACCAAATTACGGATTATTGGACTCCACCGACTTCGCACACTATCCGGAAGGGCCTCCCTCTAAAACTGTGCGAGAGTCTGGTGTGGCCGCTACGGAGGTGGGAAATAATTTACTGGTTCTTGAGTCTAGGTAGATTGGTCAAAAGAGCCGTGAATCCTTTAATTCTTAGAAGTTGGGTGGTGTTGGTAGCAGCCTATTGCTGCTCTCAGTCCTGGTTGACGATCTTTCTTACCCATGCTTTGAAATCGGCCGGGGGACTGATATAGTGTACCGTGGGCCTCGATAACCGACCCCAGCAAACATGTCCGCAGTGACGTTTTCTGTGCCCTGGGATCGAAGCGAATGTGATGGACGTTGGCACGCAAAAATGGCCTGGATTCATGGATGTCGCAGGAAGTGGATGCGGTGATCAGTAGTCTTACTTTTGCTTGTCTTGAGACAGATCCGTCGGGATAGCTCCTAGTTTTCTTTTTTTTTTTTTGGAGCGCATCGCGATGGAGTGGTTTACGGTTTACGTTGGCTATAGGGGAGGGCCAGCTCCTCGCTGTATGCCAATGGACCCCGCCGGCCATCGTGTACAGAATCCGGTTGGTTGGCTCTGTTATTAGTCGAATTTTCTGATAGGAGGTCCAGAGACGCATAATGTAATACATCAATCGACTTAGCTCGACGAACTGAGGTGATGTCTGTATATGTGTATGTGTACAAATTTTGTAGACACATTTTGAAACTTAGCATTATCCGAATTATTCGCTATTGAAAGATCGGACTATGGGATCATAACTTATGGCCAAAATGTTATTTTTATGCCCAAAAAACGCAAAAAAAAATCTCATTTATATTTTTTAGTGTTTTGTGCACTAGAAAGGCATCAACATAGGCATATGTGGATTATTCAGGGTTTTTCCACTTATGTTCGGATTTTCGAAAATATTCCGGGAGAAATTCCCGAAGGAACTCCTTCAAATGTTCCTGAAGAGATTCTTGCAGGAGTTTCTGAAGTAATTTCCGAAGAGAGAAAATTATATAAAAATAATAATAGGTATTTGTTTGGAATGACGACTGCGGTGGGCCGGGCACGTAGCCAAAATGTCGGACAGTAACCCGGTGAAAATGGTTCTCGACAAAGATCCGACGGGCACAAGAAGGCGAGGTGCGCAGCGGGCAAGGTGGATCGATCAGGTGGAAGATGACTTGCGAACCCTCCGTAGACTGCGTGGTTGGTGACGTGTAGCCATGGACCGAGCCGAATGGAGAAGACTCTTATATACCGCACAGGCCACTTCGGCCTTAGTCTGAATAAGTAATAATAATTTGGAATGTCCATTAGAAATTCATTCGCGGATTCCTTTCATAATTCTTAAGAAAATTCCTTGAATATTTTTTTAAGAAAATTATTTAGATTTTGTTTCGACAATCTTTTCAGGTCGTTCTTCGAAAATTCCATCAAGAATTTATTCTGAAATTTCTCCCGAAATATATTTGGAAATTCCTTCAGGAATTACATCTAAAATTTCTTCAGAATATTCTCCAGAAATTCTCTCGGGAACTCCTCCAGGAATAATATTTTATCAAATTCCCTCAGTAGTTCCTATGAATATTCTTCCTGTGATTCATTCGGAAAACCTGCAGAAATCCCTTTACTGAAACAATATAAAATTCCTTTCTAATTTCCTGAAGGAATCTCAAAAGGAATTTCTAAAGGATATCTCGAAGGTCTATAGAAATTTCTGGAAGAGTTGCTAATAAAAACTTCCGGAGGAATTATTTATGGTTTTACTGAAAGGAAAAGGAAGTTCCGAAGGAATTTCCTGATGAATTTACAAAGGCCTTTCCAGTGGATTTTCCGAAGGCATTCCTGGAGTAATTGGAGAAATTTTCTAAATTATTCCTGGTGCGGAAAGAATTTCTGAAGGATTTTCAGAGGAAATTTCCAAACAAACAAATACCTAATGGAGATTTTTTTGAAATTCTCGAAGTAAATGTGAAAGAATTAATAAAGAAACTTTCGACGGAATTCTTATATGAATTCACAAAGGAATTTCCAATTGAATATCCGAAGCAATACATACTGGAATTTCCAAATAATTGCCTATATGAGCTTGAGCTTAATTGACTGGCCGTAGTTGTTAATCCATTTTGACGAGCTGTTCCTGCACAGAGAACCAACAGATGTTTGCTTGGGACTAGCACTTATCTTCAATGTACAAGTAGGGTTTCTTTCTTACCCCATTCCCGGCCTAACATGCGTACGACTGCATTATTTAATTGATATTTATGACAGGAAGCAACTTTTCCTGAATTTCGTGGGCCGTGCAATACTGCAAAGGGGTTCACTTCTGCTTAAAAATAGCTTTTCTTGGTGAACATCGTTTGAAAAAGCTTTCATTTGATTTAAATTAACGACGTGCAGCACTCATTTCAGTCATAGCGATTGCATATCCGGCCCCCTTCCAAACCAGTTCCCGGTCTAAGCAAAATTTCGCTCAATCTCTCAACATCTTACTCTCATTCTCTTTCGGGACGGTAGAAAATGCGACGTAAACAAAAATATGCAAGATCAACGCCGACATATTTGGTTGAAAAGATATATTCACTCATCCAAATTACTTCCAAACGCTTAAAAACTATATTTTTTTCCTTTTTTGAAATCGAGAGAATTATAAATAACATGATAGCGTCAACGTTTTAAATAGTTTCCCTAAAAACGATGAAGGATTTTTTTCATACTAAAAAAGACTCCTGGCCTTTTGGCAGCACGGTGCGGCTAGAAGTTCTTATGCCGAGGTGAAATTTTGTTCGGTTTGAGGATTCATTTTTAAATGTATTCTAATATTTCTAATATGTTTATATTAGTTCTAGTGAAACAAACAAATAGAAAAGAATAAAGTGCGTGAGTTTAGAATTATTGTGTGGTATTTAAAAGGTTCAAGCATTGATTGTATCGAGAACTGTGACGATTTTCAGGTAGGGTTAAGACAGGCATTTTCGTCTGTTCGTCATAGCCAGAGTGAAAAATAATCAAAAAATTTTAGTGAAGTCCATTTTTCTTCATTTGTCAGTTCACTTCCGACACATTCATAGTCGGCTCTGGACAGTCAATATTCAGTTGAGTATTAGTCATTGAATATTTATGCACATTTTACAAATTGATAAATTATCTGAAATCTGAACACGTTTCAAATGAGTAAAGTGATTTATACTCCTACACAGGACTGAATCCGATTTTCATCCGCGAGGCACTTTCAGCGGTAAACATCAACATAAACAATGCTAATTATGTTTTTTCTGCACATAGTAAACACATTCAGTGACAGTCGAATGAATGAGTTCATGGAGTAGTCGTCTGACTATGTCATTCTATGTTTTGAATATTCTTGCGATGTTTGTCAAAATTTGGACCGAAGTTGCTTCATGAAGATGAATATTTTAAGCTCTGGTCATAGCCTCGAGGGGCAGCAGGGACTATGTCGAAGGGCTTGACGATCCCTCCCCAGGCCATCTGCGAGTTGTGGCGCCTGCCTAGGATGTGGTGGGGTTTGACAGTGGGCCCTGTTAAACCTCTATAAAAAGCTGCATGTATCCGCAAGTAGGCTCCGCCAAAGCGACCGTGTGCCGCTCAAAGCGCACAAGCCCAAGTCCTGGTTTTTTTTGTTAAATATCTTGGCTGTGCATATGCACAGCATATGTTTCGAAATGGACAAATTGATATGAAATTTGCGAAAAAGAATCCACGTGTCTTGGAGGGACTCGAACCCTCAACCTCCTACTCTCTAGATAGGCGTGATAACCCCTACACAACAAGACCACTTAAAGGTCACGTTTGCGGAAAAGCCATCAGAATCCGAGTATCAACCTCCACCGCGGCTAGCTCTCTTTTTTGCAAATTGAATATCTTTCGGATGCTTGATTTGTCCAATCTCCACATGTGCTTTACTATTGTATACCCACAGCCAAGCGAGTGCACATTGTTTATTAAACGAGAGGATCGCACTCCATGCCCCCCAGTAACTGTCTGGGCGGGACGGTATAGGGGTGTAGGGGTTATCACGCCTATCTAGAGAGTAGGAGGTTGAGGGTTCGAGTCCCTCCAAGACACGTGGATTCTTTTTCGCAAATTTCATATCAATTTGTCCATTTCGAAACATATGCTGTGCATATACACAGCCAAGATATTTAACAAAAAAATGGTTTTCGTACGGCCGAGTTGCCGAATAATATGCAATTAATTCCAAGTCCTGGTGTTAGGTGGGACGCTAAACAGCCCTGACACGACGGCCCTCCGACGAGACAGGAGGTTTGCGCAGGCCCAATAAGCCGCCTTTAAAAACAACTATTACGAACGACATAGAAGATAATACGACTCGATACAATCGGCAACGACCTAGGCGACGAATAAAGGATCACGATTGGAAGCTCGACTGGTATGACGGCGAATGTGAGCAGTAGACTGGCCCAACTTGGTATGGGGAGAAAAAATGTTGTCGAATTCCACGGGGCACCCCCCAGAATTGTGTCTTTGGGTGAGAAAATCAATCTCTGAAAATTTCAGCTCAATCGCTTGTTGCATAAGCTGGCGCATTTGATTTGAAGTTTGTATGGGGATTTCAGCCAAAATGTATAGGAAAATACACCTTCGTCACTCATTCGATCTGGAAATTGGTTCTGATTGCTCGATTGACCTCAGAATTGCAAAAACGGCAGTTGGTATGCTACAGAACAATTTCACAGAACATTGCATGATGATTAAATGAACTTTTATATAGTTTTCGGCTGATTTATTAGGAGCTGATTTGTGAATTTTTGGATTTTTTGAACGAATCGCATCAGCCAAAACCTATATAAAAGTTCATTTAATCATCATGCAATGTTCTGTGAAATTGTTCTGTAGCATACCAACTGCCGTTTTTGCAATTCTGAGGTCAATCGAGCAATCAGAACCAATTTCCAGATCGAATGAGTGACGGAGGTGTATTTTCCTATACATTTTGGCTGAAATCCCCATACAAACTTCAAATCAAATGCGCCAGCTTATGCAACAAGCGATTGAGCTGAAATTTTCAGAGATTGATTTTCTCACCCAAAGACGCAATCCTGGGGGGTGCCCCGTGGAATTACACAACTTTTTGTTTCCTGGGCCAGTCTAGTGAGCAGTTAGTGGAAGAAAAGAATGCAGCATGGGCGAGATTGCTGCAACACCGCACGAGGGCGAACGAGGCACGATACAAACGGGCGCGGAACAGGCAAAACTCGATTTTCCGGAGGAAAAAGCGGCAGCAAGAAGATCGAGACCGTGAAGAGACGGAGGAACTGTACCGCGTTAATAACGCACGAAAGTTCTATGAGAAGTTGAACCGTTCACGTAAGGGCCACGTGCCGCAGCCCGATATGTGTAAGGACATAAACGGGAACCTTATTATGAACGAGCGTGAGGTGATCCAAAGGTGGCAGCAGCACTACGAAGAGCACCTGAATGGCGATATGGCAGACAACGGTGGCGGTATGGTAATGAACCTAGGAGCACGCGCGCAGGACATGCGACTTCCGGCTCCGAATCTCCAGGAAATCCAGGTGGAGATCGGCCGGCTGAAAACAACAAAGCCCCTGGAGTTGACCAACTACCAGGAGAGCTGTTTAAACACGGTGGTGAAGCACTGGCTAAAGCGCTGCACTGGGTGATTACCAAGGTTTGGGAGGATGAGGTTCTGCCGCAGGAGTGGATGGAAGGTGTGGTGTGTCCCATCTACAAAAAGGGCGATAAGCTGGAATGTAGCAACTACCGCGCAATCACATTGCTGAACGCCGCCTACAAGGTACTCTCCCAAATTTTATGCCGCCGACTAACACCAATTGCAAGAGAGTTCGTGGGGCAGTACCAGGCGGGACTTATGGGTGAACGCTCTACCACAGATCAGGTGTTCGCCATACGTCAGGTATTGCAGAAATGCCGCGAATACAACGTGCCCACACATCATCTATTTATCGACTTCAAAGCCGCATATGATACAATCGATCTGGACCAGCTATGGCAGCTAATGCACGAAAACGGATTTCCGGATAAACTGATACGGTTGATCAAGGCGACGATGGATCGGGTGATGTGCGTAGTTCGGGTTTCAGGGGCATTCTCGAGTCCCTTCGAAACGCGTAGAGGGTTACGGCAAGGTGATGGTCTTTCGTGTCTGCTATTCAACATCGCTTTGGAGGGAGTAATACGAAGGGCAGGGATTGACACGAGTGGTACGATTTCACGAAGTCCGTCCAGTTATTTGGTTTCGCCGACGACATTGATATCATGGCACGTAACTTTGAGAGGATGGAGGAAGCCTACATCAGACTGAAAAGCGAAGCTAAACGGATTGGACTAGTCATCAACACGTCGAAGACGAAGTACATGATAGGAAGAGGCTCAAGAGAGGTCAATGTGAGCGACCCACCACGAGTTTCTATCGGTGGTGACGAAATCGAGGTGGTTGAAGAATTCGTGTACTTGGGCTCACTGGTGACCGCCGATAACGATACTTTGGACTCCGCAAGACGCTCGATCGAATAGAGTTCGCTGCCGTACCAAACTGACTATCTACAAAACGCTTATAAGACCGGTAGTTCTCTACGGACACGAGACCTGGACGATGCTCGTGGAGGACCAACGCGCACTGGGAGTTTTCGAAAGGAAAGTGTTGCGTACCATCTATGGTGGGGTGCAGATGGCGGACGGTACGTGGAGGAGGCGAATGAACCACGAGTTGCATCAGCTGTTGGGAGAACCATCCATCGTTCGCGAAAATCGGAAGACTGCGGTGGGCCGGACACGTAGCCAGAATGTCGGACAGTAATCCGGTGAAAATGGTTCTCGACAACGATCCGACGGGAACAAGAAGGCGAAGTGCACAGCGGGCAAGGTGGATCGATCAGGTGGAGGACGACTTGCGGACCCTCCGCAGACTGCGTGGTTGGCGAAGTGCAGCCATGGACCGAGCTGAATGGAGAAGTCTTTTATGAGCAGCACAGGCCACTCCGGCCTTAGTCTGATGATAAATAAATAAATAAATCATAGCCTCGAAAACCGATAAATGAGACACTTTTTTGCCAAACTCAACCTTACTAAATCGTAAACTCAGGAGAATCGTTCTGCTATAGTGGAGTTTTAGCAAATGGACGTTGTTTTCGTTGGTTTTAGCCCCTACGACGATGGACGGAAATACCTGCCGTGTCCCTAGGTGTTTATATGATAATACCGTTTTGTAAAAGTGGAAAGATTCACTCTGGCTCAGTAGTGTAGCAACGGAGAGCGAATGTTCGGAATCTACATTTTTATTTTCTATGATTAGACCAATTAGGAGTGAAATAAATGGTTGGAAAATATCGAGTATTGTACGAAATAAATGGGAGACCTTTTCAAAATTATCAATCAAAAGCCTACGGCTTCCAAAAAGTATAAATTCTTAGTTTTCTGTGAAGTGAGCCGGGAATCGGATCCATAGGCCCAAGTAGTGATTTACCCTACAGGTGATCTCATTTGTTAGGTCACACTGGCGCCTGCCACGTCAGAATGCAAGTCAATGTAGGGAAGAGGACGGAAATGATGATGCAATTACTCGCCCACTGCAAGCCGAATATACCTCTGAACTTGTCACGAGCTCAAGCGGAATTTTTGGGTGAGGTTGACGACGGGCAAAGGTTCGTCTTGGTTAACGAGTTGCCCAGCTAATGTGAAAGAAGATAGCAATTGTTGGAATTCTAGGAAACGAGCTTTTCCGTTCATTTCCAATGAATCGCCTGCTTTGAGCGTGCTTACAGCGGCACACTAGGAGTTAACTTTCTGAAATCAGTATGGCGAAAGGCATCTAAGGTTCGATTTCTCAAAATTAAGCACTTTCATCAAAAAAATATTTGGTAGGCATGGTAGCGGACACCATCCTACATAATCGGTACCAAATAGTTTTTCATGAAAAGTTTCTTATTTTGAGAAAACCCGCGTTAGATGACTTTCGCCATACAAATTTCTGGCGGTTAACTCTTGCTGGCTATTTTGCGCATATACTATAGCGCCTGGATGTGACAGCGGTGGGTAGAAAATCAGCCACTGCCAATAATTCATTCTAGCAGTATGGTCCAGCGATTGCTGGAACGGAACGTGAGAAATATAGATAAAGATACAAAGTAGGAGGAATGGGACAAGCCTGGGATTGAACCCATGACCACCTGCGTATGAGACAGAAGCGTTAGCCATATGACTACCAAGCTCGACATACTGGAATTTCCAAAGAAGTTCCTATATTACTCAAAAATTCTTCCGAATATAACTCCAAGAATTCCTTTGAAACAACTCATGGGTTCGATTCCCAGCCCCTCCACCAAACCCTCGTCAGTCGCCGGATTCGCAGCCCATACGGTGGCGTTTAGGGTACGCGCCTTACCGTCACGGTTGCCTGATGACGACTGACAACTTCTCGCGTGATTTTTGAAAACGTCGTAAGTCCAAAAGAGAGGCTCTCTTTGTTTACTTTCTCTTTCGATTATTACAAAGCCATACTAACATTTACATTGGATTTTCCTGCACCGATCTGAAGAAAATAGCTTTGTCTAGTGTGCTGAGGTGAAAATATTGCAACAAATTTTAAACTAGCCTAGATATTATCGAAAGAGAGCGTAATGAAAAAGAGTCTCTCATTTGGACTTACGACGTTTTCAAAAATCACGTGAGACTTGTTCTCGGAGGCATTCCTCCAACGTTATCCGGATAAATGGGAACCGAACAATGCAACGATCATCGGATGGACGACGTAGACAAACGGACACAATGGACTCACGATGAGATGGACTGGCAACGACAACAATAATGAATAATTGAAATCTAAAAATAGATTCTGTGTGGATTTTGTACAGCATTCTGCTGTAGATCTCGGCACAGTAGCGGTTAAGAAACACAGAGTGTCTACCAAATAAAGAAAGGAATAAAACAAAATCCTTTGAAAGTTTCTCCAGGAACAATTAAAATTCTAGGAAAGCCATTTTTTCTAGGTAAAGGTTAATGGACTAATAGAAAATCGCTCAGTGTGGAGATCTTTTAAGTCGCCCCTCTGTACCACTCGAGGTGCACAGGACTTACAAGTTAATACCTATTTGAACTGAGCTTTTCTCCAGCTTTTCTTACTTTTGAGTAACCGAGGTGAGATTGACTGCGCGGTGCGAGTTACTTTCTGGAGTGCTTTTAACTTTTAGAATTTACATTGATAGCTTCGATATTGCGGAAGGTACTCTCGTACTTTTGAAAAAATCTATTTGTTGAAATAAGAGGATTGCAATTCTGAATGGGAAGTTAAATACAAATCAACATGCTCCATCGTGTCTTAGTAGAAGTATTGTATGCTTTTCTGAACAACACGCTTACGGAGCATCGAAAATCATGTTAAATGTCTTAAGAATTATTCTTGATCTACGATTCGCGCCAATATTCATTTCTGTAAACCATTAAATTATTATTTGCTTTAACCCTGTCTCAAGAGGATAAATCCTAATCAGATCCATCAAGACGGGACAATTAAATTAAATTAAAATTTTCTTATCCTTCTCTATCTACAGCTCCCACGCCATACTCCGTTGTCAACGGAAAATCCCAACGTAAATAACAAGGGACGAAAAATTAGCGACGGCTCATTTCCCTGCAAGCCTCTATCGTAAGGAAAGCCAACTTCACGCCACAATCGCCGTAAAAGG
Organism: Armigeres subalbatus; assembly: GCF_024139115.2. NCBI lineage: Eukaryota > Metazoa > Arthropoda > Insecta > Diptera > Culicidae > Armigeres > Armigeres subalbatus. The sequence goes on along the minus strand of NC_085140.1, from coordinate 194,383,961 downwards.
GAATTGTAGCCAGCCCACTCGACGTCGCCCGTCCCATCAAACCATTATCGGCGTCGTCATCGGGCTGGACAACATCCACACGAAAGCTCTCATTTGCGGCCCGGTCACAATTTGACCACTTACCACAAAGGGAAGAAAAACGACCAAACGGAAACGTCAGAAACACAAAACAAGGGGCGCCGGGAAACAACAGAAACGAAAACACTCCAGCCATGGGCACGACATCGATGGCCGGCATACTTGTGGCGGCAGCCGTCTCCATTTTTAGCCTGGTAACAGCCGGGGAAGCCGGAGTAGGGGGAGGCTTCGCCGAAACGGACACGGGCTGCGGCGAAGGAAGTCTTCCGATACTGGCTGCAGCAACAAGTGCCACCAATTACGATGCCGATTTCAGTGAAAATGGCACTAATTTGCTGACGGCGATAACTCCATTAGCGCTGATGTCCAAACACGGTGGCACTTCCGGCGGTGCCAAGCACCAGGAGGATGTGTCTCCGGTCACCCTGTCGACCGAGTGGCCTCGGCTGGCCCGGCTTCTGCTGCTGGCCAGTTTGTCCGTAATTGGCAGCATCGGTAACGTGTTTATGATTTCCTCGGTCATGATCGAGGACCACCTCAAGAAGGCAGGTAAGCATCCACGTGCTCGGCGCTAGATGATGAAGTTTTCTTTTATTCAATATCCGGTTCTAGTGAAATATACGTTTGATGCGTGAGTTTTCAATTTTTATGAGGAAAGTTTTCAACCCTAGGAGAGTGATTAGTACAGCTTTTATCTTTTTCCACTTTAAAAAATAAGACATTTTTCTTCTCTTCAAGTAGCAACTAGAATTTCTTCTTCCATCTTTCTTGTTCGACGACTTCAATTTAGAACCTCGCAACCAATCCTTATTTTAACATTTTTTCACACAATATATCTACATTTTAGACATACATCAGCGTGGAGAGCAGCCGCTGGTAGTCGTTGACGGATATAGATTTATAGCATTTTTAAAACCAAATCATGTTTTTAAATCATTATAGATCTTAAATCGTTGCTAGGATCGTAACGAAAGGAGTATAGAGCAAATTTCTTCATGTGATATTTTTCATTTGTCCCTCTTCAGTCCATTTCCTAATCATAAAAAACTATATAATAATCTATGAGAACTTAGTGTGTGTTATGGAGGAGACTGGGTAATGGAAAATTTAACTGTAGTTGTATCCAAAGTACTGCCAAATACTATAAAAATAATAAAGAGTATAAATTTCGTTTGATTTCGTTTTTTATTTTATTTTTTATATTTTTTTATGGCACTAATGATAATAGTTGCCCCTTTGTTCCAAACAAATAGGAGTTGGGACTCTGCACCTTTTCTCGAAGTGAATGTGGATATTTTTTTTCCAAGATAACTGTTGTACTACACTACGAAATCCCAAACTCGATTCTATCATGATGTTATGTCAACGATTTTCATCATGGTTTTTGTCATAAATGTTTTCTTAAGTGGGACGAACTATAAAAATGACTATATGTGAAGAAAAACACTCTTCGACTTCTTTCATTTCTTTGCCTCTGGGTCTACTTCTGCTGCAATGTCCTGCTGGGTGCCAATCAAACGCTTCTTTGCAGATTTTCTTTCGTCCCCAACGTAAGGTGTGGCCGACTTCCGTTCTTCTTCTTCCTCTTCAGGGCTCTACATTCCAACTGGAACTCCACTTGTCCATTATTCAGCAGAACAAAGTTTAGCCTCGCTAGTGATCCATGAAGGTTATGACCTCTGGAGTTGGTGAACCGGGAACTCCAGTTCATTGCTCACGCCACAAATATCGGTTACAAACCGGTTAGTTTTGCTAATAACGTAATAAACGGCTCTATTCTCTGTCTTGGCAGACAATAGCAGCTTCAGAAGAAAATTCAAATTACTTCCCCACAGCATTTGCATGAACCTTCTTTTTCCAGCTCGTGTGTTGCGTCAACAAATTGGGTTGTGTAGACATGTTGGGCTGCAAAATGGTGGGTTGACACCAAGGAAGGAGCGCCCAACAGAGCTCTGGTCCCCACAAGTCCCTATCTCACGCTTCCACGGGTCGTCCGATGACAAAAGACCGCCAGCTAAAGGTTGTGTACTTAGCTGGTAGTGCAGCCTGGGCACTGTTGTCCTTCTGACATCAGCTAGAGTGAGAAGGTACGCATCGAGCGTCTGTTCACCAGGAGGTGCGGCTCAAACAGCGTCTGCCTGGTACCCAGCGGCTGATTAACGAAATGCTGTATCGCGTCAGCTATACCTAAGGTGGCAGCCCCATCATCGCGATGTAGGTAACGCGACCCCGGTAAGGTAGCTTACTGAAGCCTCTCAAATACCACGAAAAATGGAGATAGAAGAAAAAAAGAACGTTATTTTTGGCAACCGACCCGGCAACGAAATAAGGACTATGATTGGAAACTCGGTACCTGGAATGTCAGGACCCTAAATGAACCTGGACGAGTGAGCCTTCTGGCTCGTGAACTGCAGAAGGTTGGAGTGAACGTGGCTGCTATTCAAGAAGTCCGATGGACTAGATCCGGAGAACGTGAATTCCGAGCCGACCAATACTGCATTCAAGTATAACATCTATCACAGCGGCGGCGAAAAAGCAGAGCATATGAGTTGGTTTCGTAGTAATAGGCAAGCAGATGAAGCGAGTGATGAGGTGGAAACCCATTAGCGAACGAATCTGTGTGTTGTGGATACAGGGCAAATTCTTCAGTTACAGCCTAATCAACGTGTACGCACCGACAAACGATAAATCCGACGACGTGAAGGACACGTTTTAAGAATGTCTTGATAAAGCCTATGGGAAGTGCCCAAAGCATGACGTGAAAATTGTTATCGGAGACGCTAACGCTCAGGTCGGTAGAGAGGATTTTTTCCGTCCCATAATCGGTAGGGAGAGCCTTCACTCCGCTACCAATGACAACGGCCATCAGTAGCACCTACTTCGCACGAAAGAACAACCGAAAGCACACCTGGAGACACCCAAATGGTGAAACTTGCAACCAGATAGACCATGTTCTGGTGAATGGGCGCCATTTCTCGGATGTTATCGATGTGCGGACATTCAGAGGTCCGAACATTGACTCTGATCACTACCTCGATGTCAGTAGAATTCGATCACGGTTGTCAACTGTATCGAACGAAAGATCACAGCGAACGATGCGTTACAATATCCAGCGATTGTCGGCGGAAGGAGTATCGGCTGAGTACCGCCAGAAGCTCGACGAACGGATAAGTGCAATCAACGTTAGCGACAACATCAACGATCTATGGAGTCGATCCGTGGAGCGGTGAGCACAACAGCACGAGAAGTGGTAGGCACTGCACAGAGGCGACCCAGGACGGGATGGTTCGATGTGGAGTGCCAGAGAGTGACAGACGAGAAGAACGTTGCCAGAAGCCGGATGTTGGTGTCAGGTACCCGATCGAATAGAGATCGGTACAAAGAAGCAAGAGCAGCCGAAAACGAACCCACCGCAGGAAGAAAAAGAGTACGAAGAACAAGTGATTAGCGAGAGGCGCAGGAAAAATGGAGCAGAACGATATGCGGAGGTTTTATGAGTCTATCAATGGCGTGCGGAGAAAGGCAGCGCCAGCTCCCGTCATGTGCAACGACCAACAAGGGAATTTGCTGACAGATAAAACTGAAGTGGCTGCCAGGTGGAAGCAACACTTCGAGACTTTGTTGAATGGAGGAAGTGACGGTGCATCGGTGAACAGAATAAATATTAGCGACGATGGACAAGCTGTAGAGTCACCTACACTAGATGAGGTTAAAAAAGCTGTCAAAGAGCTGAAAAACAATAAGGCTGCGGGGAAGGACCAGCTCCCGGCTGAACTTCTCAAACATGGCAGTGAGCAGCTTTATGAAGTTCTGCACCATATTATGTCGAAAATATGGGAATACGAGGAAATGCCTGCTAGCTGGTTGGACGGCCTCATTTGCCCTCTCTTTAAGAAAGGGCACAGACTGGAGTGCGCCAATTACCGAGGAATAACCCTCCTTAATTCGGCGTACAAAATTATGTCCCGTATTCTGTTCAACAGATTGAGACCGCTTGAAGAGTCCTTCGTCGACGAATACCAAGCAGGTTTTCGTGAGGGCCGATCAACGACGGATCAAATGTTTACCCTGAGACAAATCCTTGATAAATTCCGGGAGTACAACTTGCAGACACATCATCTGTTTATTGATTTCAAGGCGGCGTACGATTCAGTGAAACAGAATGAATTATGGCAAATTATGCTTGAACATGGTTTTCCGGCGAAACTGATACGGCTGATTCGTATAACGTTGGACGGATCGAAATCAAGTGTAAGGGTTGCGGATGAAATATCGACGTCATTTGTTACCTTAGATGGATTAAAGCAGGGTGATGCACTCTCGAACCTACTGTTCAATATAGCGCTCGAGGGAGCGATTAGGAAAGCTGGTGTGCAAAGAAGCGGTACCATTATCACAAAATCGCATATGCTCCTGGGATTTGCGGACGATATCGATATTATCGGAATTGATCGCCGCGCCGTGGAAGAGGCTTTTGCGCCTTTTAAGAGGGAGACAGCGAGAATTGGACTCACGATCAATACCAGCAAAACGAAGTACATGGTCGCTGGCAATCAACGTGGGTTCATTAGTGGTGGTGGTAGCGAAATAGTGCTGGGTGGTGGAAAATTTGAAGTGGTAGAAGAATTTGTGTATCTTGGAACATTAGTGACGTGCGATAATGATGTTACCCGCGAGGTGAAAAGGCGTATTGCAGCTGCAAATAGGGCTTATTACGGACTTCGTAACCAGCTTAAGTCCCGTAGTCTGCAAACGAAAACAAAACTCGCGCTGTATACTACTCTGATTCTTCCGGTGGCTTTATACGGCCATGAGACATGGACGTTAAAGGAGGCTGATCGAAGAGCTTTCAGAGTGTTTGAGCGTAAGGTGCTGCGGACAATACTCGGCGGTAAACAGGAGAACGGTATCTGGCGGCGTCGCATGAATCACGAATTGTACCAGGTGTATAAAGGACTGGATATTATTAAGCTTATACAACACGGCAGACTACGGTGGGCTGGTCACGTTGTTCGTATGCCGGAAGAACGACAAGCGAAGATAATATTTAGTAGAGAACCCGGAAGAGGCCGCAGGCTTCGTGGAAGGCCACGTACACGATGGCTTTTTGCAGTTGAAGAGGACCTGAGGGCGCTCAATGTTCAGGGCGACTGGAAGCGATTGGCCCAGGATCGAGTCCAGTGGAGAAGGATACTCCATTCGGCGTAGGTTCATCGAAGAGCTGTAGCCCATCAAGTATCAAGTAAGTAAGACATGCTGGGTTGATTCCCATTGGATACCAGACACCAGCTAGACCAGATGATCTGAACTCCAGAACAATTTGGAGAACCTAAAGGATCTGCAAACCAATTTGGACTGCACATAATACGAAAGGCCTCTTGGGACTTGCATGGGCACGCTGGGTGGATTTCGATTGGATACCAGGCATAGATGGCCTTGTAGACTAATTGATCTAAATTTCAGAACAATTTGCAGAACCTAGAACATCTGCGTCAAACGAATTTGGACTGCACATTAAACAAAAGGGCTCTAAGGACTTGTATGGACGGACATGCTGGGTTGATTCCGATTGTATAACAGGCGAAGTTGACCTGCTAGACCAAATGATCCTAACTCCAGAACAATTTGGGGAACCTAGAATATCTGCATCAAACTAAGTTAGACTGCACATAATACGCGAGTTGACCTACTAAACCAAATGATCTGAACTCCAGAACAATTTGGATAACTTAGAACATCTGCACATAATAGGCAAGGACCCGTGGGGCTTGCAGAAACATGCTGGGTTGATTTCTTTTATGAAGTTGTTTGGAATCGGTAAATTTTACTTATATTGAACATTTAAATACATTTTAAACGACAGCATCTGTACTCCAGCTGATCCAGCAAAAACACTAGGATCCCTAGAAACATAACAAACTAGCAAACTACAGGAAACTAGATGAGGTGGATAAGATAACCGTGAAAGAATTGTGAAAATCGCTTGAAGACGCTCGGGAACCTGCTGTTTGAAATCATGATTTCTTGATCGCAATATTCATCATGTTAAGGTAGCCTCACACCTCGGGAATTTGGTCCGCGGATTTTTTCGCCATGCTTTTTTGCATATGCGATGTTTTCGGGATTTGGGCACGGAAAATCAAAATCCCGGCCCCATTTAAAATACACACGGGGATCAAAATTTTCCCGAGGTGTAAGGCTGGTTCACAGTTCGAAAAACGTGTCACGGAATTTGACCCCCATGCATTTTCAAAGGGGCGGGAATTTCGTTTTCTGTGCCCAAATCCCCTAAATCATTCGCACGATGTCGAGACTTATGTCCAATCACTATTCACTAAACGCACATCTGTACAGAATAAACCTTGTCGTTAGCAACTTATGTAGGTGCGGAGCCGATTATGATGACATCGATCACGTAGTTTGGTTCTGCTCGGAAATTGACGCCTCCAGAGAGCGACTATTGGATACCCTTGTGGCCCGAGGTGAACAACCCTTCAGGGAAGTAGGGTCCTCCAGGGTGTTTTGGGAGATCGTGATGTAGTCTATATGCAGGCCATTTATGGTTTTCTTTGTTCTGCTGACATCAAAAGCTAACACTTTGTTTTTTTTCTTTCTTTCTTAAAAGTTTTTTTTTAAGTCTCTGCCTGTCTGTTCCGTAGAGCTCCGTAGCTCTGGCCATCCGGAAAATGCTCCCAGTCGAACCATTCCTCGAGCACGGCGACACACCACATCGTCACTGACGCCAAATACCCGGATGAGCCGCTGACATTCTTTGATTCTAATGATCGAGTACGTTGGCTTCTTCCCCTCTCTTATTAACTTCATAATAAAATGATATTGATTGTACATATCTCAAAGAACCATGGCTCCGTAAAGTGTTATACACGCCTGAGCCTACCAAATAAACGAAATTGGAAAAAAAATCTTCTAAATCCCGCCCCTTTAAAAATGCATGGGGGACCAAATCCTGTGACACGTTTTCCGAACTGTAACCCAGCCTTTAACCAAGAACATGAACTTTCCAACATGCAACTAGGTTCAGGCACAGATAACAGACATTGAAGCTAGAACAAATTTTATTGAAAATCCTGTGTAAACTTTTGAATTGATATACGTTGGCCCACTACTGCCATCTACTCAACTGATTGCGGCAGTACCTAAGGATGCAGCTGAATTACAACCGTCGAACGCAGCCAATGCATTTGACAGCCGCAATCGGGCTGCGTTTTCAATAACAATGATTCTTGCGCCATCTCCAATCGATTGCCAAACGCGGTCCCAATTTAAAATACATTTAAATTAACGGTTGCGGATGTTTACACACGTATGGGATGCCAGCCTCAACATCTGTTATCTGTGGTTCAGGTTTTACCTAATACAAGTTCCACACAATTGCTTGCACACTTTTTTATTCGATAAAACGGATGTGATGAAATTTGCATGAAAAGTTTAGTCACAAAATGAATCATTGCACAAATGTACCATTAGGGTGGACCACGCTTATATGAAAAAAATCAAAATCATTTTTTCGAGACGTGTACCCCCTGAAAATAAAGTTGTTTGCTCCATAGAGATGTCGTAAAATCCCGATTAATCGATTAGTTACTAATCGATTACTCTTGATTCTTGTCGATTATTGAATCGATTAATCATTGTATAGTAATTGATTCAAAATTAATCGATTATCACAACGATGAATCGATTAATCGAAATAATCAATTAATTTCCGACATCCTTATGATGTCGTAAAATTCTGATTAATCGATTAGTAACTAATCGATTACTCACGATTCCTCTCGATTATTGAATCGATTAATCGTTGGGTAATAATCGATTCAAAATTAATCGGACGGACAGACAGACATGTGCTCAGCTCGTCGAGCTGAGTCGATTGGTATATAATTCTATGGGTCTCAGAGGCTTCTATAAAAAGTTCGTTTTCGGAGTGAAATGATAGCCTTTCGGTACAACTTAGTTGTACGAGAAAGGCAAAAATCTTTAGAAATTCCTTCAAGAATTCTTTCAGGAATCTCTTCAGAAATTCATTCAAAATTCCTGTAGAAATCCTCCGGAAATTCCTTTCAGAATTCTTTCGGAAATTTCATTTGGAAATTCTGTTGAAAATGCCTTTGAAAATTATTTTAGAAACTCCTCCGACAATACCTTCGCGATCTCCATCGGAAGCTTATTTCATTTATGTAGCTTACATCTAAACAGATCACACTGAATCAACCATTTGACACCACAACGGTTCGAGGCCACATTTCTCCATCCTCGTTTGTGCCCTACGCTCGCCAAGTCGTTCTGTACCTGATTCGTCCACCTCGCTCGCTGCGTTCCACGCCTGTTTGTACCTGGCGAGTCGGAAGCGAGCACCAGCTTTGCAGAATTGCTGTCCGGCTGATTTACTTTCCGACCGCCCTGATTTGTTTACTTTCCGACTTCTCAAATCAAATCTTATCATCCGTGATCTTTTAAAAAGACAGAATCAGAATCACCGTCTTCGACCAGAGGTCGCACAGACTGAACACTTAACATCTAGCATGAGACAATGGACAGGACATTCAAATAACACCCAGTGGACCAGTGGAGAACTTTTCGCTTTACGAAAAGTTTCCCCTTACCGGGGCGAGAATCGAACCCACACTCCACAGCACATGCGTGTAGACGATTGACGTCGCTAATCGCACGGCCACGAAGCCCACAATCTTGCGATAGTTCTGCGTCCGATACAAAACACGTTTGATCGGACGAATTTAAAACTCGCTACCAGCCCTGTGTATTGGCGATCCTAGATTAGCCTAATAATTGCATTAGTCGATTCGCACAAACATGGTACAAATCTGGTCTATTGTATATTTAAGAGCAGTTAAGAACTAAACCCTCCTAAGAGCAGTATAAGAACTTAGGCCCTCCTTAGCCGTGCGGTAAGACGCATGGCTACAAAGCAAGACCATGCTGAGAGTGACTGGGTTCGATTCCCGGTACCGGTCTAAGCAATTTTCGGATTGGAAATTGTCTCGACTTCGTGTTAGCCTCATGATATACGAATGCAAAAATAGTAACTTGGCTTAGAAACCTCGCAGTTAATAACTGTGGAAGTGCTTAATGAACACTAAGCTGCGAGGCGGCTCTGTGCCAGTGTGAGGATGTAATCAAAGACTAATTAAGACGTTCATGTCTCATACAAGAGCCCACTTTTTCAGTGCTCATGAAGTACTAGAGTAGAAAATTGAACAACCGCATTATGTTATCACCTTGATTCAAGTACGGCGCTTAGTAACTGGTACTACTTCATATGTTGCTACGGCGACTTGCCAAATGTTATGTAAATCACAACAACGGAAAACAATCAGTTCATGGAATCAGTTTTTAAACACAACGCAAATTATTTCGTCTGGAAAACAATCTCTCCCTTTCGATCGGTTATACTGATGCTGGTCCTGGCTTTGGCCTGGTTCCTGGGGATTGACAGTCAGCTGAGTTTGTCTTTGAGTCCTGAAGCTTCTGAAGATTATTTTTGGCGAACATCTAAACCATTTCATTTTTTAGGGTCTCAAATGCGAATATGTCAAGTGCAAATAATTAGTGTTCATTTTCAGTATTTGCATGGAACTTGTAATATTTGTCAGCACTCCATAATCCATCATTGCTAATATCTGATGCCGAATGTTCCATATGTTCGCTAGGTGTGCAAGAGAATACGATAGCAGACACTCCCTATGATGTTTCGCGTGCTAGAGTTCCAGATCGTGCTCACTGAAGATTGGATCGGATAAATTCCTTTTAATCATTTAATCTGTATCTTTAATCATTTGAGGCTGACCTTGGCTGCAATCTGTTGACCCGAAAAGTAAATCTAAATTTTGAAGAAATAAAGTAATAAATTTTCAAGAAGTTGAGAACCGTAGAATTTGCGGAAGTCTCCCAACTCACTCTGATCTCAGACACCTATCCGAGCATATAAGGCATGTCTGGGTCTGCTCGTCTGTGTCTTCTCTTAAAATAGTTTTAGTTCTCGTAATATCAGTTATACGGAATCGTTATGTTATTGTTGTATATAGTTTCGTTCATAAATTCCCGAAAGTCTCTGTATACCGTTCCATATAGTTTACCCACTCAATATTTTCATAAAACGGTCGTTGTTCCACCAAATCCATAGTCAGAAAATGATTCCATAGATCTGTATCGTCGTTTTTAATTCGATGAGCCAACTATTACCAATTCAGGTCGTCCGTAGAGTAGCCATAGTATTTATAATCACTGACTCCGATAAGAAAAGACGGATTCGAAAACTGCTCTTTCTAGACAACCCCACAATTTTCTGGTATTCCAGTAATGGAAAAGTAGATAGTCACCAGTTCATCATGACAGGGAGACATATTACGAAGCATCACTTGTCGTAACTGTGGAGGAGGAAATCATTCGATTTGAACCATTAAGCCGCAGATATGAGATTTCCACATTACAATAGTTGTGACTTGGAATCTGGACTGGCTTCGACCTAAAACCTCTTTAGGGCTGAGTAAAGTGAAAATCTGTCTTATATTTCGTCGCTATAACACGTTGGAAACGCGAAAATGCGCCTCATTGATCACATTACTGGACGTAATCGTTGTAAAACTGGAGTACAAATAATTCACGCTGCCTCCCTCAGGAGTTTGTTTCAGTGACTCTGAGGGCTTCGTAGATGACATGTTTCTCATCCTTACAATAGTTTATAGTTATGCTTTGTGATTTACCCCTTTTATCATTTCATTTACTAAAGCTAATATATTTCGCGTAGTTTTTTATTCGGATTTGCTCGGAATATATTCACCAAAACAAACAAACAGTTTCGTTCTAAACATTGGCTTGTTACCATAGGCTACTGCATTACAAAGTCGATGGAAGCAAAGGTATTCATCAATACGTCAAACTTGGGTACCGAGGGACCGATTGCAGTACTAGAAGTGGTCCCTCCGAGAAGCTCGACAGTGACGTCTTAATTAGTCTTTGATGTAATGCCAAAAAGAAGAAGATAAGAACTAAACACGGCCTCCTAGATGAAAGCAAGGTATTTTACTAAAGTCGAGGTCCATCCTGACAAAGCTCTTACGAATGTTGAGGAAAAGGAGAGGTAGTTATATAAACACCAGGGTTTGAATCCAAAGTAGAATGAGAAAATCTCTCACTTATCATGTCTGTATGCACTCTCGATAGGTAGCATTCCGTGAGAGAAGTTTTTCGATAGATGTTACGATAATGAACTGATTCGGGGGGCTACAAACCTTGATAAATTTCTTTTGAAGTCACTCCTCACGGAATCCAAATTTCAAAGTGTTCGCGTTTTCGGGGGCACACCACTCGATTCGGAAGCAACAGTTGACAGTTGTGCCATTTTTATTTCAGCTGTTCATTATATTTTATTACAGCTGTGCGAAAAAAATATGGTCCCCAACATAAAATAAGCGAGAACAAAGCGTTTTATCAACCCCTTTCGATGGCGGCCGCCTATCTGAATCAGTTTTTTTCCAACTTGTATATAAGTGCGATAGTTTTGTTTCATGGCTTTTTATGATTCGAAGAGGTTTTAGCCTCTCTTATATCGTTATTCGTTATCTATTGAGAGCGATTTCTGCAGTCCCTGATAAACACTGTATGAAATTTAACAGCAGGAAACATTTAGCAAAAAAGCAAAACAATGAAAATAAAGTTACAAGCCTGGGACTAAATCCAGAGCTCTCTATTTATAAGAAAGAAGCCATAACCGCTAGACCATCAAGTTCGTCAACTCCTACCTTCTACAACGTTTCATAATTATTTAGAAAAAATCATTTCATGATTCCAGTTATCGCGCGCTCCACTACCTTTCCCCACTATTGCTCTCTTTTTTCACCATTTACACATACACATCTACTTATCCCGTATTGTTCTGCAGGTAACGCATTCATAGTGAACATAGCGCTCGCAGATTTACTAATCACTAGCGTAGTGATGCCAGCGTCCACCATTGTGCTCCTGGCTGGCATCGACAATTCGGACACGGAAGTATGCAAATTTCAGTGGTTTCTAGCTGCTTGCTCGTTTTTGGTTAGCATTTTAACCCTAGCAGTAAGTATCACAGGATTTTCAACAGCATTATGTGTACTATTAAAACAGGAAATACGTGTGTACTGTGCAGTTAGTTGCTTGACTATCCATTGTTTGGCTTGTAGAATTGATGTAATGTTGTAGTATGTAATTGGTAGTGCAGTAGCTATTTGACTAGTAATTGGTAGAATCATAGTTGATCAGCAACTTGAAGAAGCTCTCAAATTTATGGAATTTCCACGAAAAGGTAAGATAAGCTTTGTACATACTCACAATGTTAGATTAAGTATGGTAAAACCCTTAAGACCGGCAATTGTAACATCAATCGAAAGGCATTTGATCGAAAGGGGTTTTGTCGAGAGACGGGTCACAAAATGGTTAGCATCTTTTTACTCTTTTTATTTGAATTTCTACAGTTCTACGTCAACGAAGAGTTTATAGTAAGTTATAATAAAAATTTCGTTCCAATTGTTTGTAAGTAGGGGAACGGTTTGCCAATTCATCTTATAGCTTCTATTTCCATCCCATAAAAAACAAAGCAATGGAAAGGAATTTGGTTTGTTTATTATTTTTGTGATATTTTTCAGCAGTGAGCACGCGTGTTGACAAAAAGAAGCGACGAATTTGCTGCCGTATTACTTTGTTTAGCGATGAGATGGATATAAGTACAGTGAGATGGAGATCGGAACAGTTCCCTAATTCATTAAAAATATCAGCGACTTGAAGAGTTTTCTCGGTAAAGAAGTAAGGTCAGGCGTTTTTTTCCGAAATGACGTTGCCTAACACCAATCGCAAGAGACTTCGTGCGGCAGAACCAGGCCAAATTTATGGGTGAACAATCTAGCATGAATCAGATGTGCACCGTACAACATCAGATACTGCAGAGATGTTGCGAATACAACGTGTCCGCAGCTCGACTCGCAACGAGCAAACCATGCAAACTATCATATTGCAAGGAGGCTTCCGAGCCTCTTGCAAGGAGGCTTCCGAGCCTTTTGCAAGGAGGCTTCCGAGCCTCTTGAAAGGAGGCTTCCGAGCCTCTTGAAAGGAGGCTTCCGAGCATCTTGAAAGGAGGCTTCCGAGCCTCTTGAAAGGAGGCTTCCGGGTGTCTTGAAAGGAGGCTTCCCGGCCTCTTGAAAGGAGACTTCCGAAAGGGCCTCTTGAAAGGAGGCTTCCTGAGCCTCTTGGAAGGAGGCTTGAGGCCTCTTGAAGGAGGCTTCGAGCCTCTTGAAAGGAGGCTTCCGAGCCTCTTGAAAGGAGGCTTCCGAGCCTCTTGAAAGGAGGCCTCCGAGCCTCCTGAAAGGAGGCTTCCGAGCCTCTTGAAAGGAGGCTTCCGTCCGAGCCTCTTGAAAGGAGGCTTCCATACGAGCCTCTTGAAAGGAGGCTTCCATACGAGCCTCTTGAAAGGAGGCTTCCATACGAGCCTCTTGAAAGGAGGCTTCCATCCGAGCCTCTTGAAAGGAGGCTTCCGTCCGAGCCTCTTGAAAGGAGGCTTCCGTCCGAGCTTCTTGAAAGGAGACTTCCGTCCGAGCCTCTTAAACGGGGGCTTCAAGGCCTTTGAAAGATAGCTTCCGAGCCGATTTAAAGGAGACTTCCAAGCCTCTTGAAAGAACACGTCTGAGCCTATTGAAAAGGGGCTTCGGATCCTCTAGAAAAAAAAATATTACGAGCTGCTGGGAAGGAGGCTTCCGAGACTCTTATATGGATGCTTCCAAGCCTCGAAGCTACTGAACTTTTCCGGAGAAAATACTTCATACCTCTAATATGGAGGCTTCCGGACCTTCAGATTCTAGATTTTAGTCACTCGATGTTTTGTTCTTTTGATCTTTTGTCCGACAGCCCTTCATACACTATGCTAGTTGTGCATTATATATACTTAAAAGACTTGAGTGATATTTCCTTAGCGTGTTTTTTGTATGGAAATCGTATTTTGACCATAACTTTTGATCCCATAGTCCGACCTGGCCAATTTTCTATAGGAAACAATGGGACAGGATTCTTCGTCGAATGCAATTTATTGCAAACGAATCTGATCAAGATAAATGCCTAAAAGATGAGTGAGTTTTATTTTGCCCAGGGACTATGTCCAAGGGCTTGACGACCCCTCCCCATGGCCAATGCAAGTTAGGGAGCCTGCCTAGAATGTGGTGGGGTTTGACAGTGGGCTCTGTTAAACCTCTATAAAAAGCTGCATGCATCCGTAAGCAGGTTCTATCAGAGCGACCGTGCGCCGCTCAAAGCACACTAGCCCAGCGCAGGAGCATCGTCAACGGCAACGTCAACGGACACGAGTGGAAATCGAGATATACAATGAATCTAGGGCTGATAGTTGAGTCATTCCACTCCTTGAGTAAAGCCGGGTGACACCGTCTTGAAATAGCGGGTGCGCTAATGTCACAACTGCCTTCCGACCCGTAAAACCGTGGCAGGCCTTGGGGCACGCCACCCCAATCCATCCGTCTGGCTTAACCAACCAGATGAGAGTAGGACCAGTTGATTCCTTCCTGGCTTACGCCGATCCGGCTCTGAACACCGAGGCATGCCCTCACTGCATCAGCAAAAATAACCATGGGATCAAGAAGGCGACTATTCTAGTTGGGTTCGAGGGCAGCCCTAAGCGGGACCCAACCAACATGAATAAAGCATAACTAACCAACAAAGATCTCCATCCAATGCATCGGGTGCGAGAGAGATGGAGCATAAGGACACGAGTAGCGAAGTAGTTGTCGTAGAGAGCGATAACGATATGCCAATAGTTGACAAGCAGAAGCACAATACAGTGGAGATAGGGTCGAGTGGCGTCCTGCCAAGCTTGACCGTAGTCATGGTGCAACTCGATGACATTATCGACTTCACCAATGAACGGGGCAATATAGCGAGGGATCTGAAGCTGAACTTGCTCAAGCTTCGCAATTTGGTTCTTGCTGCAAAGCAGGAACATGGAGTGCTTGTGTCTAGGCTGGAAGGATGTGCTAAAGTGGAGAAGAGCACGCAGACTGCTGCCTTCACCTTCCAGAGTACCACAACCATAGCAGAGGAGGTGTTAGGCTTTGTACTCAGCAACAGACCGGCAGAAAGGAGGACAGACAAGCGAGCCAGAGACTCGCCTGGCATTAAACGCCATAAACAGAACGCAAAAAGGCGTCGGGAGAGCGCAAATCAGGAGAGCGGGCCCACGGAAGCTGCAAACATGGGCGAACTGCGTAAGAAGAAAGCAAGGACGAAACGAGCCAGTCGGCCACCGGAGGAGGGAAGCCAACCCGACCAAGACAACCAGCGGTCGGACGGTCCCTGGCAAACGGTAGTGAGGAAACCGAAGGTGAAAGCGGCAAACACACGCCCGGCGAGAGCCAGGGAGAAGGGTGAAGCACTGCTAATTAAAACAGAGAAAGTGTGATACGCCGACGTGCTCAAGGCGATGCGCAGCGCCGAGAAACTGGCGGACCTGGGTAAAGAGGTTCGCAGAATAAGGCGGATGAGACCGGGCGAGATGATCCTTGTCTTAAGAAAGGGCTCACAGGCAAACGGTACCTCATATGGCGCGCTAGCCCAGGAATTCCTCATTGACGAGAGTGTAGAAGTGATGGCTCTACACGACGAAGTGACTCTCAATGTAAGCAACTGGACGAAATCACGACATCGGAATAAATCGCCTCGGCCATCAAGGACCAAGGTGGAATGGTGGTAGCAAAGGCGTCCATCCGCCTGCGAAGAGGATCGCAGGGGACCCAGATTGCCACGGTGAAGTTACCGGCCACCGACGCTAACAAGGTAATCAAAGTTGATAAGCTGAAAGTTGGCTGGTCAGTATGTCCAATCAGCCTCTACCAACACCCGGTAGTCGATAATTGCTTCCACTGCCTCGAGGCGGGACACAAATCGTGGGCGTGCAAAGGGCCGGATAGGAGTAACCTAGGTAGGCGATGCGGCGAAGACGGTCATAAGGCGCACACGTGCGAGAAAGTGCCATCGAGCACGCTATGTGCGAGCAGGAACCATATACATGTAATGGGTGGGCCTGCTTTCCCGTTGAGTGTTAGTGCGAGGAAGCCATGCAACCAACGCAGCTCATCCTCAACCATTGTGCGGCCGCCTAGCAGTTGCTGTGGCAGTCGGTAGCAGAAGCGAGAACAGACGTAGCTATCCTGTCGGACCCGTACCGCATCCCCGCGGGTAACGGGAACTGGGTAGCATACGGATCCAGATCAGCGGCGATTTTTACGACGAGAAGATTTCCGATCCATGAAGTAGTAAACACAAGATCGGAGGGTGCAGTTATAGCTATGATAAATGGAGTGTACTACTGCAGCTGCTATGCGCCAAGGGGACCGATAGAGCAATTCACCCAGGTAGTCGATCGGCTGACATCCGACCTGGTGAGTCGCAACCCAGTTAGTCATTGTAGTCTTAGGGAACTTCGATGCGTGGGCGACGGGTAGGGGAAGCCGCTTTACTAACCGGAGAGGGCATACGCTACTAGGGGCCTTAGCTAGGCTGGACGTCGTACTAGGAAACGACGGCTCCCGCAGTACCTTCCAACGAAACGGAGTGGAATCGATAATAGATGTAACATTCTGCAGACGTCGAGGAACTCCCCGTCGGAGTAGGATTGATCCACCACCGGGGACTATCCGAGTAGTTCGCAACCAAAGCTTGAGCTATATGGCTAATCGGATAAGCAAGAAGCTAAAAGACGCAGTGCATGGAAAATTGTTTAATCGGAGTAGGCTAGGTCCACCGCCTGGGACCAGTTGAGTAGATCATGGTGCGCGAATGCACCGGCTTCGGGTCGTCGGAGCACCACTGAACCAGAAGATATATCCACTCGAAATCTTTGGTCTGACCTCGACACTCGTCCGGTCATCCGTTGAAGTGGGAATGTTCGTAGAACTTGAGCTGATCTATGAACATGCTAACCAGGTGAAAGTGTAGTGTTGGTAATGTGACAGCCTTCCACGGATGCGGGTCGTCGGTATCGGGGGACTCCCCGTCGGAGTAGGATTGATCCGCCGTCGGGGACTATCTGAGTAGCGTTGAGAGCTAAATGGCTCTAAAAACATAAAAAGAAAATAGATGTGGTGCTGAATGGCACAAGCAAAAAATAAAGGGCACAAGGGCTAAACGCTTTTGTGTGCTTGCTGTCACCAACAAGGGTATCAGAGGGCTCACACGTAGAACAAAACATCGAAGAGGCACTGTCAAAGGTGTCGTTTTGGGAGGAGTACTTTCAGTACTGCTTTCCCTCACAGAAGTAATACTGCAAAGGTAGTCCCGGGCAGGGGGCGGTGCGGCAGGGCATTAGAAGAGAGGGTAACTCAAGTAACTCTCTGATACTTGAGTGGGTTTAGTGGGTCCGGCGGTCTGGCCTTCTGCCTTCCGCGCCAACCCCACTCCCTGAGTGATAACTTCAGGTGTCTGTATGCAGATTTTCCTTCATCCTAAGTGAACTAAATAACAGACATCATTTAAATTTGTCGAGCTGAGTCTATTGGTATATAACACTATGGGTCTCCGGGCCTTCCGTCTTGGAAGTGAATATATAACCTTTTGGTTGAACCTTGGTGTACAAAAAAGGCAAAAAATATTCAATTATCAAGAGTTTATATTTGATTTGTAATACATCTCCCAGTACGCTTTTTTTGTTAGAGGTATCTCCTGGGGCCAGCGAAGGTACCCCAAAGATTACATGTACTCCAAGTTGAAAACTGCTGATTTATAGGAACTTTTCGGAAAATTGTCAAATTTTGGAATAACTACGCATAATTTTTTATATGAATTTCTACCTGGGTCTTTGTCCGACGAAACTTTATGTCATTTTCCGTGCTTGCCTCTCAAAATGCTCAAAATGACAAAAACAAAAAAAATGGATTGTGCCAGTATTGTACAAAATCGTCGATATAGCCTTGCCTCATTTTATTAAATACATCGATTTATAGGACGTGGTGATAAAGAATCTACAGAACCTTTAGTTTGTATCCTAATTTTCTTTACAATACACATTTTTCAGCAAAAAAAACGCGCTTTATTTAATGAAAGAAAGCAAAGTTAAGGCAGATTCCAACCATACATTCGACGGAGTGCCTCTTTCGATCAAATGCCAGACTTAAAAAAACACATTTGCATTTGAAAGTGACTAAATGTACATTCGATGTTTGTACCGAGACCTATGCTTCCAACCAGTCATATCATTCTTTTCCCACTTCTTCCAGATAATGGCCATAGAAAACTATCTGAGGCTGTGTATGAACCAGAATGAGCACAGTTGGTTCAGCAGAACCAGCGTAACCGTAATTCTGTTGGCGATTTGGATCGTTGCCAGCTTATTCTCCGGCATGCAGTTCATGTATGATATCGACTTTGACTACTGCGACCGGAAGTCCAAGCACATAGTTCCACCGGAAGCCGGCTGGATTGGGCTGATGGTACTGCTTCCGCTTCTACTGGCATTCCTGACTCACATACGGATCATAGTCGATGTGAAGCGCAACATGAGCCTGCCGAACTTCAAGCCAAATCTAGCCTACACGTGGGACCTCTCGTTAGTTCGGACCAACTTCTACAGCTTCCTTATCTTCGTCCTGTTTTGGTTGCCATTCTGTGTCATCCTGGCATACGGGACCACCAAAAGTGTATCGAACCGGGTGTTCTACAACACGGCCTGGATCGGCCTGTCCAAGTCCTGCTTCCACAATGTAATCTACTGCTTAACGAACCGTCACTTCCGTAGTGCGTACGTGAGCCTGTTCAACTACTGCTGCTGCAAGACAACGGTAGCCGTATCGCGAAGACAGCGAACTGACGGAAGCCGACCGACCGCGGACGTCCGTGTGCACATCATCCCGGGCTACAATATGTACACCAGCCCGCAGAGAGCCGGCAACAGCCACGGACACTGGGGGAAGCGCGAGTGCCACGAGTTATGATCGGAAATGTAGCTAAATTGATCGAGAACTAGAAACAGTTTCGATTAATTTACCGGGCGAATGTCTAAGGAACTGTTTGAAAGCCAGCCGCGCATTTAGCTGCTAAGTTAGGATAAACACGAACAAAACGAACTGAAATTTGATAACCAAGTTTCTGACCACTGAAAGGTAGGGACCTATTTATAACGTAATATCCACCATTTTGAGTCGAAAGGACGATTGGGTGTGCAAGCTTTGAAAATCTGTGTGTAAATTAGTTAACGAACCATCATAGGAACTCTCAAAGGCACGAGCTCTCGTACGTTTGGATACATTGTAGGTACCTTCCTATTCCCATCTATCATTAAATACTCGAATCCTTCATTTCTCGCTTAACTTTTCAAAAGGACCTAAGTAACATTTTTTCATGAATTAATTTGAATAGCGCAATCAACAGAACAACATGAAAGCTATTGATTGCTGTATTCAAATTAATTCATGAAAAAATGTTACTTAGGACCTTTTGAAAAGTTAAGCGAGATTTCATGATCAAACAAGCTTTCCATGGTCGGTGATGGCGGCTTATATGGATGTGTTGAAACCAATTCGCGGAGTCGAAGCAAATTTTTTCACACAACCAATGACAGTTCTTTATGGGTGTGGAAAGAAGGAAGGGGGTGGTGGTCATGTTTCACTCAAACCCTGACAAATAACAATGGGTTTAGTCATAGGAGGAAGAACAGATTTTGCATCGGCTTCGCGATTCAATCACTAGGCTCACATTTCTGCCGCTTTACTTCCAGCGTAAAGTTTGTTTTCCAGAGCCCTTTATCCAGGAACAAAGCATTGACAATAGGACAGGGCCAAAGGTGCTGGTTGAAAGAGATGGCGCCACAACATTTGTAGTAAAATGAATTTTCTTGTATGGACAAATCACCCGTTCTCACTAACTACGCATCACAGCGATATGTGACCTAGGTAGAAAAGCTTCAATTTTTTTTCTGATTTTTTATACCCCTATTGCATTTTGCAACTTTAAATAATAAATGAGATCTGATTACTGCTCCATACTAAACTCAAGCGGTTTACTACAAATTTCTTTATGACTGCTCTCCACCTAGATTCTACAAAAGTAACATTCAAAACTTACGCTATTCAACGACAGTAAGCCATTTTACGAGACAGGTTCGAACAGCTGATCGAAATTTTGAGTGGACGGCTCGGTCTTTGTTTTGGTAAATTTGCATGCAAACCATCACCAAATATAAATATTAGTATTTGGTCTCCTGTCATTGAGCTTTCTATAAAATGGCTTGTTGTCACTGCTGTATATGCAAAATTACATTGATATAAAAACGAAGCATCACCACCTCTCGCTTGGTAGTGTCAATATCGCAATTTATACCAGCAGGTGTACAAGTGTTGTTGAAATGATTTGAAAGGGCCTCAAGCGGAATTTTAGCTAGAATGCCACTGGTCTCGTCCTATTGCCAGATCAATTTTTTTCCACTTCAGGAAAAGAAGCACACCTACAAGAATAGTCATTCATTTTAATTCACTCGTGTTTTTTTATATAGAAGGTAAAGGAAATCTGCTCTCAGACACCTCTGGAGGCGAACCATGTAATGTGGGGATGGGACCACCACTCCCGACCCACTAAAACCAACTCCTTTTCCATTCACATCCCTCAGCCCGCAATTGAACAAGACATCAGGGGTGTGACTATTGAGCATTGCGCTCCCTCGTATACGCCTCACCGCTCCCAATGCACCACCTGTGCTACACGAAAAAAAACAGCAAGGGTAATGCAACGTACACACCAGTCAAGCAGTTTGACGAACATTGACTCCACCCTCAAGAAAACGCTTCGGTTGATGCTTTGTTTGAACGTGTATGAAGTTGTTCGAACAACCATCTGACAGTTGGCGGCTCGGTTGGAAAAAATTGAATCGGTTTGATTTTGGTTTGAGTTGTCGGGGGTGGAGTCAAGGTTCGCCGAACATGTTTGAGCATTTGTAGTGAAGTTGCACAAACCCCCATATATTTTTTGATGGTTGGTGCTCAAGTTGGCGCTTCGGTCGTTCGTGTGTGATATTGTTGGTCGAATAAATTGATTGTTCGTGCCGCTGTTGGTAAAACTTGATGAATGTTTGAATGAATGAATGAAATGAATGTGTAGTCAATGTTGGTCAAACTGCTTGACCGTGTGTACGTTCCATAAAGTTGAATACCCTGCAGGGAGTACACCATGTCCCCAAGCTGTCATCCTGCAGCACAGGCGTTCTCGTTCAGCATGGTGTTTACTCCGTCCTGCAACAGGGTGGCACCACTCTAGGGTGTGTCGTATCTCTTCGGCCGAATAACACTTTTTGTGGCTTGAGCCACACAAACTGAACACATCCGATCGCTTTAAAGTTCGTCAACAGACTGAAGATCATCTTGAGGATGAATTCTCATCTCGCGTGATTCAAACAGAATGTTCCACACTCACATATGCAAGATCTCGCTCTTGCTAAGTCAAATTCAACAATGTGACACAAATACATCAGTCTTTGTATCAACTCCATATGCATCATAAGTAAGCATGCAACTTCCCACTTGAACATCCGCATGTAGGCGCACACCTACGTTTTGTATCATTCATCTTTTTCTATCCAACGTAAGTCCTGACGATGTATTATTAATTTCACTAATTCGAATTACCGAATTAACTCTTGTTAATAAGTACTCAAATCATTCACTCACCATATACTCTACAGGGTGGTGACGCCTATGCCACTCCTACCTCAGCTACGAGACAGACCCTTTCATATCCAGCTTTCCACGCTCGGTAATGGCGGCTTATCGGTGTGTAAAAATTAATTGGTAACTGTACTGTTTGACACTAGCTTGAGGAAAGCCCACTGGCGTCCCTGGGTGAGGGGAAGGGAAAAAAGGCCTTTTCGACAGTGAGTTTTCCTCCAGCTAGTGTCAAACAGTACAGCGACCGATTGATTTTTACACACCGAAAAACCGCCATTACCGAGCGTGGAAAGCTGGATTCTTCGTTTTGTCGTAACTGACAGAGTGGCGGAAGAGACGGGCCATGCAGAATGTCTGCAACCCCAACCACGACTGTCTGCCAAGACTACTTGAAGTTTTCACCAAGCAATATACTGCCTAGGCAGTCCAATTACTCCAAGAAGACATTGATGGCCTACTCTCACTCGCTTCCCTTCAGGGATCTGTCAAAAGTAATCTTGCTCTGCGAGCAGGGTTATTTGAAAATTTTTGAACTGTCGCTTTTAAGTTTAGTTCGATTTTAATTCCCGAATCGGACTTAAGCCTAAGAACTATATTTTTAGAAAATTTTCATAACACCAAAGCACAGTTTCATATGGAAATTTAACAAATTATGTATATGTATTCGCAATGTTGGAAAATGTCATCTCATGGAATTAATTTGCTAAAAACAAAGATTCAAAAGTTATTCACAATTAAAGATTTTTTGATGAACCTGCGTCAGAAAGAGATTTTTGATGAATGGATGTGTTCATATTTTGACAAGTCATTAGAATTCAACTGCGTAACATATTTCTTTGTGCTCACACGAGAATTGTCTAGCGTTTTAGCCTGTGGGGAATTATCATTTTTCCAATATACCTTCTCTCTTTAACAATAAAACTCTACAATTCTGATGCATAAGGACGTTCTCGTAAATAAGAGTATGCTATTCCAAACGTAATAGTTATAACTCGTGTTTTTTTCTTCATCAGATAACCTTTAATAACTCAGCGATCATCCATATAATACATAACATTCCTCCAAGTTCCAAAAAGCAAATCCACTATAAAGGGAGAGAAATAGTCTAAATTAAGCAAACAGAGTATAACAATAAAACAAAGAAGCTTCATAAAGCAGACGGATGTATTTAATAAGTACTCATAGTTACAAAAAAACTGTAAATCGCATAGCACACATCGTTTAGCTAGTGAGTTAGAACATAAACCATGCGACATGTTCATATCGCACGTGACCGGTGTCAATATAGATTAGAAAATGCATTAATCAAGGTGCAACGTTTATTAGAAACGAGCCAACCGCCACAACCAGAAAATATCCAAACGATTGTGTACCGCTTCCTGGAACATGAATCCCCGCAGAAGGAAATGTAAAATTACTTTACTTGTACATATATCGAAGTTGGAAGCGGATGCCGGAATTATGTCTTTAAATATAGATGAAATGAACAAATTGAACTGACTGTTTGACTATTTTGAGATTAAGAAAAAACGACTAAGTGTATCGGAAACAACACGTAAAATATCGATGTAGCTGCATATTCCAGTATTTTAAAAACGTCAAAATTGACAGATAACTGTAGTTATTTTTCCTATAAAAAAGACTTTTAAAAGTGAATTAATCTCGAACCGAATATATGAATCAAGATCAAATCATGAGTTCTTCATGAAAAACAAAATACCCTTCGAAAGCGTTCGTAAAATACTGGAAAGATTGAATATGAACGAAACTATGGAAATGTGAATGTTTTCCGTCGTTCGTTCAGAGATTATTATATTTTTCTCATTTTAAATTGCCTTTTCAATAACTGTGATGTTTTAACGAAGGAAAAGAATAAAGCCACCATCAAAAGCAAACACATGAAAGATCGGTTAAAGAAAATATTAATCTAAATATATACTCAATGGTGGAATGGTCGTAGCTCTGCACACACTGATGGTGAACTCTGGTATAGTTGTTGTGAGTCGTCCGACAGGGTACAACTTGTCATACATTTATTAGAATCGTATATACCGTAAATATTCTAACATTGTTGACCAAGGTCCAAAGCGAAACACTTCAGGTATCGGTCTCAAAAATACGCTAATTGGAAATGAATTTGGACAAAACAACACACGGTGAACAATAAACTGTTTAGACGTACGAGTGTACTATTTTCCTGAGTGGGCATTGCTAAGTGAGATTCAGATATCTACAATTTAGGCGTACGCGAATGTTGTATGTCAAGGGCTGCAAACTAAGAAAAAATAAACAATGTAATAAAAACTGTCTGAAATAATTCTTTGTAAAAAAAAAGTATGATAAGTTCTGATGACATTCCCAGGCACATGTGCAGGCGTGGGTTCATGGGTTCGAGTCTCATCGAAGGAAACTGATTACCTCCAATACATTTTGAAATAAAAAAATTCCACATAATATAGGTACATATTCACATCTGAGTTATAGAACGCCATTTTCTAGTTTCCCTCGCTCGAAAACCCAGAAAGCTCTCCGGTCCGCCTCTTTTAACGTCCACGCTTTATGTACATGAAGGACCACTGGTAGAATCAGAGTTTTATGCGAGCAATCTATCTGTAGACCTTATCTGGACTCCTTAACGACTAAAATTTACTTCAGTCGCTCCGCTAGAGCGAGCGGTTTGACAAATTGTACCAGCATCGTGTTTCGTACAAAAGCCAAAACATTCATTTCATCGATAAAGAAAGCATTCTAAAACTATGTAGCTGGCATGCCTATTATGACTAATCCCGGGTCCATAATACGCAACGTCGAGTTTGTTTATATACGTATTATGATCCCCCATTTGATTTACATGTTCCATTCCCACATGTTTCTTGTGCCTATAATCGAGCCCCCCTGTGTGCTAGTAATGGACCCTTTAGTATATTTACATTTGCAAATTAGTTAATATAACTAAATTTCTGCTTCCCTGCCCATACCAAATGTATGGAACTGCTGTCCTGTTACATGAACCAACTTCACCCGAAGAAAGTTTGCAGAAAATAGCCGATTCCAGCGTTAAATTTTAGATTTTATTCAGAGGGTCCATTACTAGCAATCACTCCCTAATACCAAGCCCAACAAAGAGAAAGCGTTGTCAGTGACCCAGTGCCTGATATTACATCCTGCCTTGTTACTCGCTCATAATCAAATGACTATTTTCGAAATGATCCAGCCTTACATCGGATACAATTCTTCAAGTTGAGGCGGAAGTATTCCAAAAATAGAATAATGGTACGAAATATTTGATTGAAAATACCACCAAGAACCATAAAGTAACACCATGGGAATTGGTTTGATTTACATTTTGTATTTTTCCATCCTTTACCTCTTACATACTAATCCTACCTTGCTCTGTCCTTCTCTTAAGCGAACGTCTTCGCTGTCTTATCCTAATGCTACGTTTTGACAGGGCAAGTGAATTGAACAACTCAGTTGAATTCAATTGACTTGCCAAAAGTTGAACATGTTCAACTTTCTTTTCGTTCAGGTGAATTGAATTAAGGTGTTTACACGTTCAGTTCGCGTTCGATTCAAGCGACTTGCTCAATTCACTTGCCTTGTCTAAACGTAGCATAAGAGACTCGTTTTGCCTACGTCACCGTCTATGATGTTCTTCAAGCGCGTGGTGCTCCGACGCGGTTATCCTCACTGTTGATCGGCTCGCACATACACAATCTCACTTGACCCCCGATCCACTCTTCTTTCTGCATCCAATTTCAATACTGTCACACACTGCTGCTGCCTCTGCTATCCAAACCTTTCCAAACCAGCTCTCCTTTCACCATTCCATAGCCACTGCCTCTGCACTATCCTTTCCTAACAGTTCAATTTAACTCCTCCAATCCTCCACCTTATTGCGCACGTAAACATTTTTATTTTATTTATTCAGACTAAGGCCGAAGTGTCCTGTGCGGTATATAAGAGTCTTTTCCATTCGGCTCGGTCCATGGCTACACGTCGCCAACCACGCAGTCTACGGAGGGTCCGCAAGTCATCTTCCACCTGATCGATCCACCTTGCCCGCTGCGCACCTCGCCTTCTTGTGCCCGTCGGATCGTTATCGAGAACCATTTTCACCGGGTTACTGTCCGACATTCTGGCTACGTGCCCGGCCCACCGCAGTCGTCCGATTTTCGCGGTGTGAACGATGGATGGTTCTCCCAGCAGCTCATGCAACTCGTGGTTCATTCGCCTCCTCCACGTACCGTCCGCCATCTGCACCCCACCATAGATGGTACGCAGCACTTTCCTTTCGAAAACTCCAAGTGCGCGTTGATTCTCCACGAGCATCGTCCAGGTCTCGTGTCCATAGAGAACTACTAGATTAATGAGCGTTTTGAACATAGTTTGGTACGGCGGCGAACTCTATTCGATCGAAGCGTCTTGCGGAGTCCAAAGTAAGTTGCTGGTATCATTTTCGGCAGTCACCAGTGGGCCCTTCTACACAAATTCTTCTACCACCTCGATTTCGTCACCACCGATGCAAACTCGAGGTGCACATTGCCTGCTCTTGAACCCCTTCCTATCATGTACTTCGTCTTCGACGTGTTGATGACTAGTCCGATCCGCTTAGCTTCCCTCTTCAGTCTAATGTAGGCTTCCTCCATCTTTCAAAGTTACGTGCCATAATATCTATGTCGTCGGCGAAGCCAAAAAGCTGGACGGACTTATTGAAAATTGTACCACTCGTGTTAATTCCTGCTCTTCGTATTACTCCTTCCAAAGCGATGTTGAATAGCAGACACGAAAGACCATCACTTTGCCGTAACCCTTTGCGCGTTTCAAAGGGAATCGAGAATGCCCCTGAAACTCGAACTACGCACATCACAAGATCCATCGTCCCTTTGATCAACCATGTCAGTTTATCCGGAAATCCGTGTTCGTGCATTAGCTGCCATAGCTGGTCCCGATCGATTGTAGCATATGCGGCTTTGAAGTCGATTATGCGTGGGAACGTTGTATTCGCGGCATTTCTGCAGTACTTGGCGAATGACGAACACCTGGTCCGTGGTGGAGCGTTCGCCCATAAAGCCCGCCTGGTACTGCCCCACGAACTCCCTTGCAATTGGTGCTAGTCGACGGCATAAAATTTAGGAGAGTACCTTGTAGGCGGCGTTCAGCAAGGTGATTGCGCGGTAGTTGCTACAATCCAGCTTATTGCCCTTTTTGTAGATGGGACACACGACACCTTCCATCCATTCCTGCGGCAGAGCCTCATCCTCCCAAATCTTGGTAATGACCCAGTGCAGCGCTCTAGCCAGTGCCTCACCACCGTGTTTAAATAGCTCTCCTGGCAGTTGGTCAACCTCAGGGGCTTTGTTGTTTTTCAGCCGGTCAATTTCCTCCTGGATTTCCTCCCGTTCTCCCAGGTCTATCACCACACCGCCATCTTCGTCTGCCACATCGCTATTCAGGTGTTCTTCGTAGTGCTGCCGCCACCTTTGGATCACCTCACGCTCGTTCGTAAGAAGGTTCCCGTTTATGTCCTTACACATATCAGGCTTTGGCACGTGGTCTTTACGTGAACGGTTCAACTTCTCATAGAACTTTCGTGCTTTATTAGCGCGGTACAGTTGCACCGTCTCTTCACGGTCTCGATCTTCCTGCTTGCGTTTTTCCTCCGGAAAATCGACTTTTGTTTGTTCCGCGCCCGTTTATATCGTTCCTCGTTCGCCCTCGTGCGGTGTTGCAGCAATCTCGCCCATGCTGCATTCTTCTCTTCCACTAACTGCTCACATTCGCCGTTATACCAGTCGTTTCTCTGATCCGGGGCACCGTACCAAGCTCAGTGGTTGCGGCGCTACCAATGGTGGATCGCCAGCCATCTTCAAGAGACGCTGCGCCTAGCTGCTCTTCCATTGGAAGTGCCACTTCCAGCTGCTGCGCGTATCCTTGGGCTAGTAAACCGTCTTGTAGCCGCCCAATGTTAAACCGCGGCGTCCGACTTTGACGCCTGTTGTACACCGTCGAGAGTTTTGAGCGCAGGCATACTGCAACGAGGTAGTGGTCGGATTCAACATTCGTACTGTGGTAAGTGCGGACGTTCGTGATGTCGGAGAAGAATTTACCGTCGATTAGAACGTGGTCGATTTGGTTTTACGTTTCTTGGTTAGGTGATCTCCATGTGGCCTTATGGATATTCTTGCGGAGAAAGAAGGTGCTTCGGACTACCATTCCGCGGGAGGCTGCGAAGTTTATGCATCGTTGGCCGTTGTCATTCGATACGGTGTGCAGACTATCCGGTCAGATGACCGATCTATACATTTCCCCCCTTCCGACCTGTGCGTTCATGTCACCGATGACAATTTTGACGTTTCGCAGTGGACATCCATCGTATGTCTGCTCTAGCTGTGCGTAGAACGCTTCTGTCTCGTCGTCGGGTCTCCCTTCGTGTGGGCAGTGCACGTTGATGATGCTATAGTTGAAAAAACGGCCTTTAATCCTCAGCTTGCACAACCTTGCGTTGATTGGCTGCCACCCAATCACACGATGGCGCATCTTACCCAGGAATCTATGACAAAAGGTCGAAAGACAAAAGGTCGAAAGGACAAAAGGTCGAAAGACAAAAGGTCGAAAGGACAAAACGTCGAAAAGGACAGAAGGTCGAACGGACAAAAGGTCGAAAAGCACAGAAGGTCGAACGGGATAAAAGGTCGAACGGGACAAAAGGTCGAAAAGGACAAAAGGTCGAAAAGGACTAAAGGGCGAAAAGGACCAAAGGACCGATCAAGAACAAGTAAGAACAAGTCGAGTGTATCCCAAAAGAATTTATGAATGCATTTAACTTCAAGCTGAAATAACACACTCATCTCATCAATCTAAGTTGAAGAATGAGCAATTTTCAAAGAAGGAGTAATTACTATGAAACAATATTATGAATATCTAGATAGTTCTGTTAGAGATAAAAAGATTGATGATTTAGGAAATGAATAAAACTTGTAAACTTGCGAGAAAGAGTTGTCCTATGGCAAAAAAGTTGCTCTTTTATTTTAAATTATTTTGAGTACTTTCGAATGAGCCACTGTTTATTGTTATATTAATTTAAAACGGCTACGCAGTCTTTAAGTATTAAAACAAGATTAAAACAAATAACACAGATTTTTCCTTTTTTTTTAATCTGTGTTATTTGCCAGTGTCATCTATGTTAAAAATAAGTGTTTCCAAAATAATGTACCACAAATTTCCAAACCTGACAGTTATTGTAAGACTAAACATTAGACAAGGAACAAACATAATATTTTTCCCCTGATGAAGACACCAACCCCGTGTCAAAACGTTGGACAAATATAAATCTTGTTTCAATTCTTAAAGACTGTGTAGCCGTTTTAAGTTAAAATTATTTTGAGTAATTGAATAAAATTCATTCAACGAGTGCAAATAATAGATGCATATCTAGGTTTTCTGAATGTCATTTTGATTTGTCAAAATAGTGCACTCCAGCCGCGCGAAGGCGCACGCATAGATAATACACCGGCGTGTAATATACGCCGGTGTCTTTGTTCTGCGACGTACACCATTTTGATAGAACGGAGTAACATTTAGAAAACTCAACATCAGGGTTTGTAGAAATCGCTCTCAATCCAGTTTTCCGCGAGCGGTAATGGCCGCTATCTTGCCTGCGGGTTGGTCTCTGATTTGACATTTCTGGAGGTCAACTGCACCCACCGTTCGAGCATTTTGATCAATGTGATATATAAGAAGGCTTGAATTCACTTAATCAGCACCTTCTTATATGCCACATTGCTCAGAATGCTCGGAGCGGTGGGTGCAGTTGACCTCCAGAAATGTCAAATCAGAGACTAACCCGCAGGCAAGCTGGCGGCCATTACCGCTCGCGGAAAACTGGCTAGATAACTGAACAACGATAAAAGAAAGGCAAACACTGTTCCGAATTAAAACAAGCCATGATAACAAATTTATCAAACTAGTATACAAGTGCGAAAAACAGAATCGGATAGGAAGCCCCACAGAAAAATTGTGATTCTCGCTTTGTTTTCGCTCCTTTCGTGTTGCTTACTGCACAGCTGTGTAGATCAAGTTGAAATGCATCATCAGAGCCAGTGCTACCTGAATTTGGAGCTTTCTAAAAGAAATTTATCATGGGGTATAGCCTCTGAATCAGTTCTCTATCATGATAGCTTGCGAAAAAAGTCTCTCGCGGTATGCTCCATATCGTATATGTATAGAGAGATGATAAGTGAGAGACTTATTCTTTCTCTTCAATCCCTCAACATCCATCTATTAGCTGTACTCACTGAATGAATTTTATTTAATTGTTAAAAATAAAAGAGCAGAGTTTTTGCTAACTGTGTAGGGCAACTCTAGAGCTAGATTGACTCTCTCCGTTTCAGTTCCTTACCCATTCCGACCTTTTGTCTCTTTCGATCTTTCAATCTTATTAATCTTTAGTTTCTTTCGACCTTTTGTCCCGTTCGACGCTCTGTCCTTTTCGACCTTTGTCCCGTTCGACGTTTTGTCCTTTCGACCTTTTGTCCCTTTCGACCTTTTGTCCTTTTCGACGTTTTGTCCCTTCGACCTTTTGTCTTTCGGCGTTTTGTCTTTCGACCTTTTGTCCTTTCGACCTTTTGTCCCTAACCCCTTACCCAGCACTATGAGGCCGGTTCCCAGCTCGTTGGTGGTTCCACAGCTTTGGTAGAAGGTAGCTGCTCGATACCCGCTTTTCACACTTTCTGTCCTGTCCAGCAAAACTCCTGCAGCGCCACGACGTCGAAGTTGCGGGGATGTAATTCATCGCAGATCATCCTGTCGCAACCTGCGAAACCTAGCGACTTGCAGTGTTAGAGCGTTCCAAGCTCCCAATCGTGATCCTTTATTCGTCGCCTAGGTCTTTGCCGATTATATCGAGTCGCATTATCTCTTATATTGCTCGTAATCAGTGGCGTAGCCAGAAAATTGGTCTGGGGGCGGGTTTTCTGAACATTATTTTTTTAGAAAAAAAAATACCTTCTGAAAATGTTTTCTCTGAGGGGGGGGGGGTTATGTCCACTACGCCACTGTTCGTAATTATTGATTTTCCATGCGGCTTATTAGGCCTGCCCAAACCTCTTGTTTCGTCACTAAATCTGCACACTCGATGTTTATTCATTTATTTAGTTAACATCTAAACAGATAACACTGAATCAACAATTTGACGCCACAATACACGGTTCGAGGCCGCATCTCTCCATCCTCGGATACGCCCCACGCTCGCCAAGTCGTTCTGCACCTGGTCTGCCCATCTCGCTCGCTGCGCTCTACGCCGTCTCGTACCTGCCGGATCGGAAGCGAACACCATCTTTGCAGGGTTGCTGTCCGGCATTCTTGCAACATGTCCTGCCCATCGTACCCTTCCGGCTTTAGCTACCTTCTGGATACTGGGTTCGCCGTAGATTTGGGCGAGCTCATGGTTCATTCTTCGCCGCCACACACCGTCTTCTTGCACACCGCCAAAGATGGTCCTAAGCACCCGTCTCTCGAATACTCCGAGTGCTTGCAAGTCCTCCTCGAGCATTGTCCATGTTTCATGTCCGTAGAGGACAACCGGTCTTATAAGCGTCTTGTACATGACACATTTGGTGCGGTGGCGAATCTTTTTCGACCGCAGTTTCTTCTGGAGCCCGTAGTAGGCCCGACTTCCACAGATGATGCGCCTTCTTATTTCACGACTGACGTTGTTGTCAGCCGTTAGCAAGGATCCGAGGTAGACGAATTCCTCGACCACCTCGAAGGTATCCCCGTCTATCGTAACACTGCTTCCCAGGCGGGCCCTGTCGCGCTCGGTTCCGCCCACAAGCATGTACTTTGTCTTTGACGCATTCACCACCAGTCCAACTTTTGTTGCTTCACGTTTTAGGCGGGTGTACAGTTCTGCCACCTTTGCAAATGTTCGGCCGACAATGTCCATGTCATCCGCAAAGCAAATAAATTGACTGGATCTGTTGAAAATCGTACCCCGGCTGTTACACCCGGCTCTCCGCATGACACCTTCTAGCGCAATGTTGAACAACAGGCACGAAAGTCCATCACCTTGTCTTAGTCCCCGGCGCGATTCGAACGAACAGGAGTGTTCGCCCGAGATCTTCACACAGTTTTGCACACCATCCACCGTTGCTTTGATCAGTATTTCCCAGGAAAGCTGTTCTCGTCCATAATTTTCCATAGCTCTACACGGTCTATACTGTCGTATGCCGCCTTGAAATCAACGAACAGATGGTGCGTTGGGACCTGGTATTCACGGCATTTTTGAAGGATTTGCCGTACAGTAAAGATCTGGTCCGTTGTCGAGCGGCCGTCAACGAAACCGGCTTGATAACTTCCCACGAACTTATTCACTAATGGCGACAGATGACGGAAGATGATCTGGGATATCACTTTATTATTATTATTTATTCAGACTAAGGCCGAAGTGGCCTGTGCGGTATATAAGAGTCTTCTCCATTCGGCTCGGTCCATGGCTACACGTCGCCAACCACGCAGTCTACGGAGGGTCCGCAAGTCATCTTCCACCTGATCGATCCACCTTGCCCGCTGTGCACCTCGCCTTCTTGTTCCCGTCGGATCGTTGTCGAGAACCATTTTCACCGGATTACTGTCCGACATTCTGGCTACGTGCCCGGCCCACCGCAGTCTTCCGATTTTCGCGGTGTGAACGATGGATGGTTCTCCCAACAGCTGATGCAATTCGTGGTTCATTCGCCTCCTCCACATACCGTCCGCCATCTGCACCCCACCATAGATGGTACGCAGCACTTTCCTTTCGAAAACTCCAAGTGCGCGTTGGTCCTCCACGAGCATCGTCCAGGTCTCGTGTCCGTAGAGGACTACCGGTCTAATTAGCGTTTTGTAGATTGTCAGTTTGGTACGGCGGCGAACTCTATTCGATCGGAGCGTCTTGCGGAGTCAAAGTACGTACGATTTCCAGCCACTATGCGTCTCCGAATTTCTCTGCTGGTGTCATTTCGGCAGTCACCAGTGAGCCCAAGTACACAAATTCTTCTACCACCTCGATTTCGTCACCACCGATGCAAACTCGCGGTGGGTGGCTCACATTGTCTTCTCTTGAACCTCTTCCTATCATGTACTTCGTCTTCGACGGGTTGATGACTAGTCCGATCCGCTTAGCTTCCCTCTTCAGTCTGATGTAGGCTTCCTCCATCTTCTCAAAGTTACGTGCCATAATATCTATGTCGTCGGCGAAACCAAATAGCTGGACGGACTTATTGAAAATTGTACCACTCGTGTTAATCCCTGCTCTTCGTATTACCCTTCCAAAGCGATGTTGAATAGCAGACACGAAAGACCATCACCTTGCCGTAACCCTCTGCGCGTTTCGAAGGGACTCGAGAATGTCCCTGAAACTCGGACTACGCACATCACCCGATCCATCGTCGCTTTGATCAACCGTGTCAGTTTATCCGGAAATCCGTGTTCGTGCATTAGCTGCCATAGCTGGTCCCGATCGATTGTATCATATGCGGCTTTGAAGTCGATGAATAGATGATGAGTGGGCACGTTGTATTCGCGGCATTTCTGCAGTACTTGGCGAATGGCGAACACCTGGTCCGTGGTGGAGCGTTCGCCCATAAAACCCGCCTGGTACTGCCCCACGAACTCCCTTGCAGTTGGTGCTAGTCGACGGCATAAAATTTGGGAGAGTACCTTGTAGGCGGCGTTCAGCAATGTGATTGCGCGGTAGTTGCCACAATCCAGCTTATCGCCCTTTTTGTAGATGGGACACACGACACCTTCCATCCACTCCTGCGGCAAAACTTCCTCCTCCCAAATCTTGGTAATGACCCAGTGCAGCGCTCTAGCCAGTGCCTCACCACCGTGTTTAAATAGCTCTCCTGGTAGCTGGTCAACCCCAGGGGCTTTGTTGTTCTTCAGCCGGCCAATCTCCTCCTGGATTTCCTGGAGATCCGGAGCCGGTAGAATTATGTCCTGCGCGCGTTCTCCCAGGTCCATCACCATACCGCCATCTTCGTCTGCCACATCGCCATTCAGGTGTTCTTCGTAGTGCTGCCGCCACCTTTGGATCACCTCACGCTCGTTCGTAAGAAGGTTCCCGTTTATGTCCTTACACATATCAGTTTGTAGGCGGCATTAAGGATGGTGATCGCTCGAAAGTTCTCACACTCCAGTTTGTCGCCTTTCTTGTAGATGGGGCATATAACCCCTTCCTTCCACTCCTCCGGTAGCTGTTCGGTTTCCCAGATTCTGACTATCAGTTTGTGCAGGCAAGTGGCCAGCTTTTCCGGGCCCATCTTGATGAGCTCAGCTCCGATACCATCCTTACCAGCTGCTTTATTGGTCTTTAGCTGTTGAATGGCATCCTTAACTTCCCTCAAGGTGGGGGCTGGTTGGCTTCCATCGTCCGCTGAACTGACGTAGTCATCTCCTCCGCTGCCTTGACTTTCACTGCCTGTACTCTCAGCGCCATTCAGATGTTCCTCGTAGTGCTGCTTCCACCTTTCGATCACCACACGTTCGTCCGTCAATATGCTCCCATCCTTATCCCGGCACATTTCGGCTCGCGGCACGAAGCCTTTGCGGGATGCGTTGAGCTTCTGATAGAACTTGCGTGTATCTTGAGAACGGCACAGCTGTTCCATCTCCTCGCACTCCGCTTCTTCCAGGCGGCGTTTCTTCTCCTGAAAAAGGCGGGTCTGCTGTCTCCGCTTCCGTCTATAACGTTCCACGTTCTGCCGGGTACCTTGCTGCAGCGCGACCGCCCGCGCTGCGTCCTTCTCCTCCAGAATCTGTCTGCACTCTTCGTCGAACCAATCGTTCCGTCGACTTCGACCCATATACCCGACGTTGTTCTCCGCTGCGTCGTTAATGGCTGCTTTGACTGTACTCCAGCAGTCCTCAAGAGGGGCCCCATCGATCTCACCCTCTTCCGGCAACGCTGCCTCGAGATGCTGCGCGTATGCAGTGGCGACATCAGGTTGCTTCAGTCGCTCTAGGTCGTACCGCGGCGGTCGTCGGTACCGAACATTGTTGATGACGGATAGTTTTGGGCGCAGTTTAACCATCACCAGATAGTGGTCAGAGTCGATGTTAGCGCCACGATATGTCCTGACGTCGATAATGTCGGAGAAGTGCCGTCCATCAATCAGAACGTGGTCGATTTGTGATTCTGTCTGCAGTGGTGATCTCCAGGTGTACCGATACGGGAGGCTGTGTTGGAAGTAGGTGCTGCGAATGGCCATATTCTTGGAGGCGGCGAAATCAATTAGTCGTAAGCCGTTTTCGTTCGTCAGCCGGTGAGCGCTGAACTTCCCAATAGTCGGTCTAAACTCCTCCTCTTGGCCAACCTGAGCGTTCAAATCTCCTATGATGATTTTGACGTCGTGGCTTGGGCAGCTGTCGTACTCACGTTCCAGCTGCGCGTAGAATGCGTCCTTATCATCATCAGTGCTTCCGGAGTGTGGGCTATGGACGTTGATTATGCTGAAGTTGAAGAACCGGCCTTTGATCCTCAACTTGCACATTCTTTCATTGATCGGCCATCACCCGATCACGCGCCTTTGCATGTCGCCCATCACTATGAAAGCTGTTCCCAGCTCGTGTGTGTTGCCGCAGCTCTGGTAGATGGTATGATTACCTCTAAACGTTCGCACCATTGATCCCTTCCAACAAACCTCCTGCAGCGCTACGATGCCGAATCCACGGTCCTTGAGCACATCGGCGAGTATGCGTGTGCTCCCGATGAAGTTGAGAGATTTGCAGTTCCACGAACCGAGTTTCCAATCGCTAGTCCCTTTTCGTCGCAGTGGTCTTCGCCGATGGTTCCGGTCCGTACTCTCTTGTTGATTGTTCGTTGCTTAAGATTTTTTTTGGCTGGCTTGCAGGGCCTGCCACCAAACCCCCTAAATTTCCGGAGGACCATTCCTCCTTATTTCCGGTGGACCATGGTGCACAGTTTCACTTAGAGTCCCTCGCTGGCACTCGGACGATGATCAGCCGCCCTAACATGGAGAACAGACGCTGTTGTGAGCCGATCCTGACATGGAGAACAGACGCTCAATAAGATTTGCACCTCCGGAAGAGCAAACCCCCTTCCTGTCAGCATACGACCATAGTTCCCACCGGGGTTGGTTACCCGATCTTCCCTAAGGTTGCTCGTATCCCGGCCAGCACCGCGGGGAGGTAGGGATAGGAGTTGCTGGGTAAGAGGCTAAGGACCGCGAAATGGGGTCTATTTTATTCCTTCAGGTACGCGAAGTACCAATGGTACGCTTTACCCAGCATTTGCCGTGCCAATGTGTCGATGTGTCTCCTACTTTGCTCACTTTCGTCACGCACACATGGGTAATCATGCACTTTGCATTCACATAGCCGCCGGGCGGCTTGCCCTCGCCTGTTCCAATTGGAAATTCTGGCTGGAAACGAAGTGACTCTGAATGCGTGTGGTGCGTTGATGCGAAGTGTGCAGTCGTCGTTGATGTGTAGGTGGTCGGCTGGGTTGCACACGGTGGGCTCACTGTAATAGATAAAAGGCCCTGGTGAGCATGATTGCAAACATCTTCTATCTCGGGTATGTGTTACCTCCGTTGAGGGCCTTCTGTTCTCCGTTCCAAGGTGTGCTTCCCGCTGTCTATCACGGATTCCTGCATCTGTTGATTAAGGTTTTAGATTAGACTCCTAAGAATACACGTTCACTACTAAAAATCTACACATATTTATTGGCAAAAATCCATAGATTTAACTTATGATGTATATCAGCGCACACATAACTATTCTCCATACGAACTATTAATAAAAAATATATCGAAATAAGCTTTATGTGTGGTCTCGAATTAGCAATTATTTAATTTATGTGTGGTTCTATATCGATTATATTAGGGTGGAGCTATTGCAAAAATTTATAACGGCGACACATATATCTTATATAGATATTTTTGGCAGTGTTTAGGCCATTACCTGCACACAACATTTTTTTCGCCGAAAATCAGCAAAATTTTGCTGAATTTTGCCGAGCTGAATGATCAGCAAACATTTCAGCAAAAACAAGTTACTGAAAATTTCAGCAAGGTGAACTGTCGTTACTTTTGACAACTATTTACCCAATTGGGTTGTTTAGGGGTACAGTATACCCCCGCTGATCCGACAAATGTATGGCCGGACTATCGGGGTTTCTCTCGTTAATCCGACTGTCAGATCCATACAAATGAACCAAAACAAAATCACAGCACAAATTTGAAAACTGACAGCATAATGTGTTTAAATGGGTGTTGATACTTTTTAATCCGGAAAATTCCGAATTGGGTTGTTTAGCAAAGAAAAATATGAGGTTTTTTATAGTTTAACGTAAAGAGCATGCTTTGCTGATCTCCAACATATTTTTATTTTGTTTGAAAACCTTTTATTTACATTTTTATACAGCAAACAATAATCCATTTCAATCGATAGAATGACACTAACATTCATAGAATGACAATTGGCCCATGCAGCATAAGAACAAATTTTTAGTCCCATATAAATTTAAAATGCAAATTTAAAATAGTTCCGGGGCTCCAAAAATTCTGAAAAATTGGGGTTAGGCTCAGTTTTTTATGCAGATTCAGAATATGTAAAAACATATATTCTAGATTGCTTTGAGAATAGGTCGTATGTGCAAAAGAGAGATTCTCTTTGTTTACGCTCTCTTTCGCTAATAGATCGGCAAGTTTAGCATTTTCTGCTACATTTTCACTTTAGCACGCTAGACAAAGTTATTGTCTTTAGATATCTGCCAAAAAATCCAACATAAATTTGTGTATAGCTTTGTAATAATCGAAAGAGAATGTAACCGAAGAGAGG
The DNA here is from genome assembly GCF_024139115.2 of Armigeres subalbatus. Lineage (NCBI taxonomy): Eukaryota > Metazoa > Arthropoda > Insecta > Diptera > Culicidae > Armigeres > Armigeres subalbatus. The sequence goes on along the minus strand of NC_085140.1, from coordinate 194,346,321 downwards.
CTCTCTTTTGCACATACGACCTATTCTCAAAGCACTCTAGATATACCCCTAAACAACCCAATTGGGGTTAGGCTAAGTTTTTCCTGTAGACTCAGAATATGTAAAAACATCGATACCCCTACACGAACAGATAAATCAACCTAAACTTTGAGTTCAATATACGCACTACAGTCGCGATTCGCTGGTTGGGCCACGACCTCGGCCCATAACTAACGAATTCGGTTTTTTAGTTGGGCCAACTGACAGCCATTTGAACACGTGTATTTCGACTTCAACATCACAAATGATGTCCAGTGACGCCCAATCCCGTTTTCCGTGTTTACATTGAATTTTGACGTACGGTTGCTTTTTAGTTGGGCCATGGCTCAACCAGCGGAGGCCCAACTAAAAAGCGACCCAAGTATTAAGATCCCAACCAGCGAATCCCGACTGTATTGAGAATATCGCTGAAAAAATTTACCCAAATTTGGGTAGTTTTCCCTTTCTTTCCCATGATTGCTATCAAAACTAGAGCAAGATGCAAACACCTCACCGAGGTTGCTCAGCCCAATAACCCAAATTTGAGTAAATTCAATATTCTCTATTTTGGGTTGATCAAGGTCCGCTTTGGATAAATTAAACTCAGCTTTGGGTAAATTGTTTACATGGGATTAAAGGCAAACTACCTAGTGCCAGAAAAGTCATTTTACTCAAATTTGGGTTATTGGCCCAAACCACGGTTTTGAGTGCAAACAACCCACTTTTGGGCCCAATTAAAATTTGGGTAAATTTTCATATTCGTGTAAGCGCTACCAACTTTCCGGCAAAGAAACTTCAACAAGCATTTGACGTTTCTGCTGCAAGGGCGATTTTTATGTTCGCTCGCATTTACACATTTTTATCCATTTTCTTTTGCGATGTCATTCGTTCGTTCGCACTTTCCGCAGCTAAACCCGCACGACTCTTGCCTTGCCAAGAAAACTCGGGTACTTATTCAAAAGGACGTATGTGATTTTGTAAACAAAGATTTTAACGTCGATTTATCCAATCTGATGGCACTCCCACGCAAACTAACACCACCAACAGGTAGCCGAAGGCTTTCCCTGCCTGTATGTGGTGATGGTTTGCGTGGGAGGGCTATCAGATTGGACAAATCGACGTTTCAATCTTTGTTTACAAAATCACATACGTCCTTTTGAATAAGTACCCGAGAAAAGTTTCTCGCTCGCGTTGATTCGTCCGGAGGAAGACCATCGTCATTTTTTCCACACGCATCAGCCATCATTCTGCTTTTGCTACCCTTTTCTGCTGGATGGTTGGTTTCGACATCGACGACGACAAACATTTTCGATTCGGTTTCGTTTCGCAGCCATAGCGCATAGTGCCAGCAGAAAACCAAGTGGACAGTTATTTTCAAGTGTTTTCTGCTCTCAAAAGGTGATAACGAGTGAAAATTGTGTTGAACCGAATAAAAATCGAACAACGGTGACTTGGATTTGGGACTGCGGAATCCGCGATCAGAAGTTTTTGTGTTTGCTGCGTGGCGTCGGGTTTTCTCGGTTCGATTCGAAGACGGCGGCAAAGGAAAATAGAAGTTTTCTTGAGGGCAAAAAATAAGAGTACCGTTTTTTTCTCGTTTCTGATTGCGCAGCACGCACCCAGCAGCAGCAGGCGGTAGTGAAAAGTGGTGCAAATTTTCACTGGAATCGAAAATATTTTTGTTCAGAGCAGTGAGAAAAGTCGGCGAAGGAAAAAACGCGTAGCCCCAGAAGGAAAACAGCAAGCGAAAAAGAAAACGAGGGCCCTATTGTTTGTGTGTTGGGCGCTGCTGTCCGTGTAGTGCGTTGTCTTGGGAACGTAGTTCTGTGGCTGTCTGAGTGTTGTTTTTTTTTAATCGAATATCTGCTTCTGGGGCCCCAAAGTGGAGTAGGCTCTGCCTCGTAATTTGATTCAGCGGAGAAAAGATGGATTCACGTTTGTAAATATTATTTCTTCATTTCACTAAAAAGTGCTGCTGCTTGTGGATGCGTTGCTCGAACGAAATGTATCGAAATTGAACATTTTTATGGGGTTTTAGGGCAGTTCAAGGTGCGTTTGTGTGATTTGATGAAATACCTCTAGAAGAAAACTATCACGATGAGGCCGATCGAAGCTTGCAGTAGCTGAAAGATCGTCGTTGTCACGCGAAAGGTCCGCCTCATTAAAGTAAGAATACGGAATATACAGTGAGGAAGAAAACCTTCGACCATCTCATCGAAGGCCAAATTGCGACTTTGTTGTGGATTATTCTGACAGCGGAACCCAGCAGACCCTGAAGCAGAATCGATTTTGTCCCTCGAAAGTACAGGTATGTTGCATTTGTCGATGTCGAAAACTTACAATCTCCGCAGTTTAATGCTACTTCTAAAAATATGTTCAGCATAAGCAATAATTAGATACATCAATGGTGCATTTTAATGCAAAAAAGTGGCCACATGTGCGCGTGACACACTGAGAAAAGAAGCAAAAAGATTGCTCACAGAATACCTACTCATGAATATACGATGATCGGCAGTGTTCCTCAATGCTGTGACTCGGCGTGTTGAATGCTCTAATGTTCAATGAGAATTATGTACTTGTCAGTCTTGCAAGTCTTGTCTTGTGTAAAGTAAAATATAGAACTAATATTCCAGCGAAAAAACGACACTTGTTAGCTGATTTTCAGTAAATTATTTGCTGAGTTTTAGCAACTGAACGTTACTTTGGCAGAAATCTCGGCAAAATGTGCCTACTGAAAGCTAGGCTGTAATCTTGGTTAATATTTCCAAAATTGCTGAGACACTGACAGCCTTAAGAGCCCCGCATGGAAAATGTGTCAAACGCAACGCAAACGTATCCTATGTGCGGGCGTCTTTATTGTTGAGGTCAAAATAGTATCTGTAAAGTTACAATCAAGTGGAGACATAAATGCGATACAGTAGACGTTCGATAACTGCAAGTCGTTAAACTACAATGCTTTTCAACTGCAATATTCTAAAACTACAGTCAAACCTCCATGAGTCGATGTTGAAGGGACCATCGACTCGTGGAAATATCGAGATGTGGAATAAACATTGCTTGGAAAGCTGTTTGATGGGACCATCACAGTAGCCCAGAAAATATTTTTTAATACGCAATAATTTGCTTCCATGAGTCGATATCGAGTCATAGAACATCGACTCATGGAGGTTTGACTGTATCAAATTCGGTTACAGCTGCGCATTGCACTGCGCAATCAGATGCACTTTTATTTATTATCTGACGTCGTTTGACAACCGCTTGACCTTAATCAAAGTTAATTGCCTATGTCCCGGGTATTAAAGCACCCGACTTGAACATAAATTTACAATGTTCTGAAAACTCAGATGTAAATATGAACATTATGTGGAAGATTTTGATTTGAAAAATGTATTGAAGCTGTTAGTGTTGTCAGTTCGTTTCTCCATAGGTTGTTTTTTTTATTGTTGATGATTGCTTGTATTGTCCTCTCCTTATATCCGTCGATCTTCGCTGTTTCCAAAATGTGTTGTAGCTCCTTCGTTTTTCCGTCTTCGCTTAGGGGCATCGTCTGCATCCTGTGGATCATATGATGAAATGCTGCCATTTTATGTTGATATACGAATGATTCGATGTACATGGGATCACGCTCATGGTGTTGGTGGGCTTCCTGTAGATCTCAAGGTCTAATGTTGCATTTGTTCCTTTGATAACCAATACTGCCGTGAATCGCATATCTGTCCCATCTTTGCTGGGTTTCCTATTCATATGGGACAAATATGCGATTCACGGCAGAATAGATCCAAGAAAGGTAATTTACCTTCCTTTTGCTCCTCGCTAATCAATTTGATGTCCTTATGCACGTTGTTTATCGCTTCCAAAATCCTTGTTAGGTCTTTCCGGTGGATGATGCTGAAAACGTCGACGACGTATTTCCAAGCAATATTTCAGGGGGTGACAATATTAATCCATGAAAACAACGTGCACCTCTCTTGCGCCTCGCACTGCGAGTGACATTGTGGCCAAATGGAGGACGGCCAATCCACGAATCATCCGGTGCTTGCTGCAGATCGACACTCTGCAAGTCTCTATGCACTACTTGTGCCCAGTTACAAGCAACTAGACTGTCACCAGCGACCAAATATCTCGTGGAAACTTTAAAGGAGGCACTCCACTACTGACAGTTTGCCATCACAAACAGAACACTAAGTCTTAAACCCATATTGTTTTGTAAGGGGCGATTCAAATATGACATCTACAATTTTTTTAGATTTCTACACCCATCTCCCCCTCTGTCACGTTTTTGGATACCAAGTATATGCACTGTCACTCCCTCCCTCCCAGGCAATCCCATTACTGACACTATACTACCAAAGCATACCAAAACCATTACGTGGGGGGCATGCCCTAATAATTCCTTAAAATCCTCAACTATCCAGCACATTTCTACTGAAGCAGGTGCTTCCTTCGATCCACTATAGATGTGTGAGTATAATTTATACCAAGTCATCAAACATGCTGAACTCGAAAGGCTGATAAAACACCATTCTAATCACTACTCGCGATTGTGACATCAGGAGACTGGAAACGATCAAAGTATAATATCAATCACGGGACAAATTTCCCTGTCCATGGATAAGGGGCTTGACGTTGATATTTCAAGTGTCTTAAAAGATTTTATTTTATTTTTATTTTGTTGTTTAATAGAGTGCTTTTTCGAACAAAGGTTAAGTTCAACACTAAATTAAAAATTAAGATATTTTTCCATTTTTTATATCTCTTTCACAAGAATATCGTTATTTTAATGGTAATGGTTTGAAAATAAGCTCCGTAGAGAAATTTTTATCACATCTTACTTAAATAAAGTCAACAGTTATACCAAACACTTGAGGTACCATGCCTCCAAGTTAACTAATGGTTATTGGTAAATTTGGAGGTGCCGGCAGGGCTCAGTAGGGGTCTAACTAACATAACTCTAATACTAACAAGACCCTGAAACAAACGCTTATCCAAATAGCATACATCTATTTATACTTGTAGTAGTAGCTAACAATAATTCATTTTGTACCCGTATAGCTGAAGTAGAATTTTAGTAGTGAAAAGTAGAATTTGTAGATTTACTAATTTGGCATTGGAGATAGTGAATGTATCTATTATATCTTCTCGATAATCTCTTTATTTTAGTCTCTCTAGCTGCATGTATCAACGCAAAAAAACTGTTTCTCTCTTCCTTCTATTAGGTTAGTTAGAAAAATTAGCGGATATATAGGGGACATGACTTAGTGTTTCTCGTATTAAGACAAATTCGCTGACCTTTACCTTATAATAAAATAAATGACCGATAGTAAAATAAATGACTGAAATTAAAAGATATCAAATAAATAATAAAAAACGAAAATAAATACATGACCATCGGTGGACAGAAAGACAAGAGACAGAGTTCTGTTTAGAATAGTTAATTGAGACCATTGCACTCACAAGATAGAGAATAACTAGTACCACTATTATTGCTACAAGACTAATAACTTGACCACTTACGGAAATGTGGATAGACCATATGATTCGTTCATCCACTATTATATTAAATATTGTATACCCTGAATCTGAATAACTGTATTTTAGACCTCATTATTTTAATCAATAATAAAGGTTTGAATATTAGAAAAGGGAATAGAACTAGACCAAAAAAAAAAGCAATTACGGAACAACTGGACAGAAATTTTGTATAATGATCACTATTAGACTACTGAAACTTTAACATATGACATTACTGTGACTGATAGGATACAATTAACTCGACGACGTATTGACAAACATCCGATACTCAACCGTGTTAAAATAAGGGAAGCTCTTCAATGTGTCCATTTATTACAATACAGTAATATCCCGATTTTATCACCCCCCTGGTGAATTTTGGGGTGATAAAACAGGGTATGTGACAAAATTGGAAAAAAAATATTTTCATTTTTTTTAATTCATTCCACAAATATGAATCATTTTATGCCTTGGAAAGGCCAAATGCGTGAACGGTACCCGTTATATCTTGTCGAAATTGCTTACAGAATATTTCTCAGGTACTCAGAAGTCGTTCGTGATAAACTACAGGCGGTGAAAGTTATTTCATGAAAATCAATGTTATTTTTGGTATTATTTACGAAAATAAAAAGAATGACAAAATTTTTTGGGGTGACAAAATCGGGTCGAAAACGTGACAAAATCGGGACGTGATAAAATCGGGTCGAAAACGTGATAAAATCGGGGGTAGACAAAATCGGGGGTAGACAAAATCGGGGAGTGACAAAATCGGGTCATCACTGTAGTACTTAAATTAATCTATTTTGAAACTACCCTACCAGAATGATATCATTACATCTTTATTCGAAATTGTTACTTGGAAATGGCAACAGTACCACCCGTTGTCAACATAGACTACTATTAGGTATTGAATGTTGGCTCCAAGTAACTAATAATTAAATTTACATGTTAACTACTTATTCAGAAAACATCTATGTACATGTTGAGCTTCCAATATTTGTTCGGTTTATAATTGACAGACTGTAGATAGAAAGAATAATGTATCGGTATGATCACAATACAAACCCAGGCCGCAGTGACCTAGTGAGCAACATAGCTTGAGTCGTCTGCTAGTATTGTGTATCACATGGAGAGCCCAGCCGAGATACCAGTCTATTAAGACTACAACTGGTCAACTCTCGAAAAAAAAAAAAAAAAAAAAAAAAATATCAATCACGGGACAAATTTTCCTAGCCAAGGTCACGGGGGTTGACGGTACTGAAGATAATATTCATCTGTGTATCATATCACATTTGGAGCACTTCAGTGCGCCTCTAACGATTCACAGTGGATCGGCTGCTTTGCAGACTGAGCCCCTGATCGTATGTCCCGGCATACTTATCAGGTATAGCTCTTTACATGGAGGATCCGCTAGGGCTCATTAGCACTCTCCAAGGGGTCGGGAAATTAATCAATTTCTCGTCAACTGGAAGTAGCGAAGCCAACGCGTGGCCATAGGTAGGATAGGATAGGTTGTAATATAGATTGAAATTGAGAAGTCTACTTTGTATTTTAGAGACATTCAATTTTCAGAATGTTTTCAATGGAGTGGAGAACTATTTAGACTTATCAGGATTTACATCAGGTTGAAAAATTCAAAATAGTAATGTCATAGCAAACCAGAAATCAGCCAAGAAAAACGTAGGATTAAAAAATAGATTGATCACAAAATGAAATAATAATATTGAACATTTTAGATTCAGTAATTAAACAGAATTTTATTTTTTATTTATTTTTGTTTCAGAAATGGTTTAGAGCAGCCAAGGTAGAAGTTTACTGTACTATTGGATAGAAAAATATTAAATTGAAAATCTGAGATAGAAGAGAGACACACGCTTAAAGTCATTCACACAATTTTGTGTTTCGTTCACACAAAACGGGCCTAACCTGGAACAACACATATTATGAGTAACTGCCATGTTACTCATTTTAGCGTAATTGACGGGTCACGATTTCCGATGAGTTCATTTCACACAGTGAGAGAGCGGTCGGAAAACGAACCTAACCTCAATTATATTTTTTCATGTAAATTGAAAATTATCGCAACATTTTTATACTATTTCAGAGGAGTCCCCATTTGTTTCGATATGACCAAACTAAAGTGCGATGTTTATAGTCGCACATTTTAGTTGTATCGTATCGAAACATATCGAAAATCCACAGAAAAAGTAATTTTCCTTGCGATGCATGCCGGACGCAACCGCCATCATGGCGATCAAAATGAACTTGACAGTTCGAAGCAAAGTTTCTTACACATATTAAAAGAATAAAAGACATTACACAGCGACTGTGCATGTCTTACACATAATTTTCACACAGATTGCTATTCTCTCGTGTCATCGTCGTCATGTGTGAAAATTATTCATACGATGTGTAATTTACTTTAAGCGTGCAGAAGAAAAAAGTGGAGGTTGAGATTATAAAAGAGAAAAAGAGATTGATAAAAGGAGAAATCAGATATTGATAGATAGAAGAAGGACATAGGATTTGTAAGGCAATACTCAACCATTCTTTTGTAGTTTTATACATACTGTATCTAACAATGACTAAAACACTAATAAGACAAAGTTATAAAAGATCTTTATGTTGAAACATAACAGACAGACAACCGACAAGAACACAATGACAATAACAGATCTAAAATATAGAAGACAAGTAGTGTTTTACATTAATTATACAACTCACAATAATAGAAATGACTATCCAACGAGTAGTACATATTTTTAATGATGTTATTCATATAAATCAATGCTTCATAATCGTAAAATTCATTCATTTAGCTAGGAAATAGACGCAATGAAGCATTACCATACCATTGATAACTGAATCTTGGACCAGACTTGAATTTTGAAGAGCGGAATAGAACATGACCATTTGACTACTGAAATTTATGATATCAGACAGTACTGTAAAGGATATGACGCCATAATCTTGATCAACCGCCAAAATAATGGAAGCTCTCAGATTAATATGTCGATTTATTGCAATAGTACTTAAATTAATTTATTGTATATTTACGATACCATTCAAATTATTCCATGTTGAAACAAAGTCCACTAGTATGATCCCATCACATTACATCAAAGTGTTATGGATCGGCTGCGGTGGTGGGCGCGGTGACGCGTTTTGACAGAGAATACAGAATTACTGTCAAGATGCGCCGTTGCGTTAATCGCTGTAGAACGGCCTTTACTTGGAGATGGCATCAGTACCACCCGTTGTCAACATAGACTACTATTCGGTATTGAATGTCGGCTCCAAGAAAACATTAAATCAACTTTACATGTTAATTATTCGGAAAACATTCATGCGCGTGATAAGCTTTCATTATTATTATTATTTGTTTTTTAAACTGACAGACTGCGGGAAGGGAAATGTATCGGTATGATCACAATACGAACCCAGACCGCAGTGACCTAGTGAGCAACATAGCTTGAGTCGTCTGCTAGTATTGTGTATCACATGGAGAGCCCAGCCGAGATACCAGTCTATTAAGACTACAACTGGTCAACTCTCGAAAAAAAAAAAAAAAAAATATCAATCACGGGACAAATTTTCGTAATATTTAAACAATGAGATTATTTGAAACAAACTTGTGGGATAATATATAAAGGGGAATGCATAGGAAATATGGTCAGCATGTTTTTGAATCACTCATGCAGTATCGACTACAGAGTGTACATCTATATTTATTTTGTTTTGTATCATGTACAACGGTGCAAAATGAGCTGTTTTGAAATGCTAAGAAAAATACGACATTCTATGGTGGGTTTGTTACATGATGGAAGTGTAAACAACAGGGCTGGTAGCAAGTCACTTTTTAGTGACTTGACTATTTTTCGGAAAATGGTCACTAAAGTCACTATTTTCGCACCGCCGTTTGTAAAAAAAGTTCAAAATAAAAATCATTTGTACCTACCGTTATCATCAACCAAATTAAATGTAATTTTGCTACCATTATCATCAACCAAATTAAATGTAATAATTTTGTAATTTGCTAACAGATCAAAATATTTAAAGTTTGAGAAATTGCTCCAAGACCGTTTTATGAAAGGCAGAGTGGGTTCGAACCATGGACTTCGGGATCGAGAGGCCTGTATGCAGACCACACAGCAAAGCGCAGGATTGTTACGACTACACGGATTTCGCAATTTTCGCGGTTTTTGCTGTTCTCGCGGATTTGATGCGGTTTTGAGGCTTCACGCGGATTTAGTTTTGGGTGGAAATTTAATAAATAAGGAGCGTAGGGTTTTGTTTTCGATAGCAAAATGTCGTTGAGAAGGGACTCCACATTTGATGTCTATGCTTACCCAATTTTTGGGATATTTCCAAGCCATTATTGAATGCATTACACTCTTGAGCACTCGTTTAACATTATAAGGGTAAGAACTTCACTTTTTGTCATTTTTCATCGATTCTGAATATCCATTTTTTGTCACGTCAATTTTGACATAATTCCGAGATACTTCTTAGTTTCTGATTAATTAACCCCTCTACGGCGAACAACACAGCATGATATTACTTTCTACTATACTTTCTTCCGAAGTTTTATCTGTCAAACTAATTGATGAGTTGTTCAGTTCAAGCTTCCTAACTTTGTTTCTCTTGGAGGAACTTTCACTGTAATTTCTGTAGCGTTGACCGCATAAATCTTTGTGTTAAATTCCGTAATAAGTCCGCCTTGAGATTGGGAAATAATTTTCGGAAGGTTTTTCTTAGGAATTCGCCAAACAATATCTGCCAATATCCAATATATCGCAGAGAAGTTTTTACAATAATTGACGTGCAGTTCCCTCCTTAGCCGTGCGGTAAGACGCGCGGCTACAAAGCAACATCATGCTGAGGGTGGCTGGGTTCGATTCCCGGTGACGGTCTAGACAATTTTCGGATTCGGATCATCGTGTTAGCCTCATGATATACGAATGCAAAAATGGTAACCTGGCTAAGAAACCTCGCAGTTAATAACTGTGGAAGTGCTTAATGTACACTAAGCTGCGAGGCGGCTCTGTCCCAGTGTAGGGATGTAATGCCACTAAGAAGAAGAAGAAGACGTGCAGTTCCCGCGGAAATTCATGAAAGACAGCAGGAATGTCTGCAAAATATTCTGCCTTGAATTTATGGTATGAAAGAATTTCCGGAAGTTTTTGTGCTGACATTCGCCATCGGATTTCTGTTGGAATTTCCGTTTGAACTCCTGAAGACAGATTTCACTAGAATTGATGTATTTTCCGCACAATTTTTGAAAAAAAAATCTACAAATTTTTACAAGGTTTTCCACAGAAAGTCAACTTCCGCTAAAATTTCTGAAATTTTTTTCAGGGTTTTCCAAAGCAATTTCTGCATGAAATTCAAGATTTTGGATCACATTTTACGAAACTACTTAGGTAAAGTAGTAAGGTAGGTATGGTAAAATTCATGTTATATATGAGCTCTGATTAATGTTTTTAATAAAACCGAGATCAGGGTCTCGAAACAACAAATGGCAAATGGACTCTGTATGTATTTAAATTTATTTCGATTAAAAATGTTTTTTTTAATTATTTTAAAAATGTCATCATTATTTTGAATTCTTTAAGGTTTTTGTAAAAAAATTGTCATATTAAAGATTCATAAGCTTTGTGATTCCAAATAATTCTCTGTCTAGTAACTGATTAGATCATTTTATTGCTGAGTCATCTATATATGTTAAAACTTTTGGGAATATGTTTTGACGAGACATTATTTTTTGAACGGTAAAAGATAGCGCAAAATTTGTTATATTTCATTCTGCCTTTCTCATACACAAACTGCAGTTTCACGAAAAACTTCGAGCTCATGTTAAACTTTATTACTACAATGCTGTAGAACTTGCTTCAAAATCGTTGTGAAATTATAAGCATGGTTTAGTGTAACAACTTGTAATTCATTAACTGCTGTGAATACCATTACGTGGTGTGTTACGGAATAAGGTTTACCATGGTCATATTGCTAGCCTCTGGATGTCCCAACGAATACCTTCCTCAATATCCCACTCTGTGGTATTTATGATGGTGTCGTCAAGTCGGTTGTGCTCTCTGCACATCTTCCATAGTTCTCCATAGTTACGATGAAGATGCACACGGCCAGCAGTAGTAATCCTCAAGATTTTGTAATTTTTGTCTTCTCTTGATTTCTGATAGCATTCTAATAAGGATTTGAAAAAACATGATATCCCTAGTTTCCGATCTACTACGAGTTACACAGTGACAATGGAACTCAGCTCACTACCTGGTTAATACTTCATACAAAAGTATTTATTTGGTCACTTTTTCTGCTTCTGAAAGTCGCTATTTGGTCACTTTTTCTGCTTCTGAAAGTCACTATTTGGTCACTTTTTTGTCATCGTTGGTCACTAAGTCACTATTTTGAACGGTATTTATCGCTACCAGCCCTGAAACAAGAACATAAAAATGTGAATAAGAAGATTTTCACCGGATTTTTTTTTTTTTGCAATGAGCAGTGCAATAAAAAATGGTTAGATATTCCTGGTGAAGTGTCCACTTCTTGTATAATCCTGGAGATTTGTTCCAAATGCTTGACTTCTCCTAAAAATGCATATTCAGAAGCAAAACAATGCTGTGAATTAATCAAAATAATCTCAATGCGAACGGTTAAATTAAATGTCCAGCTTTCCACGCTTGATAATGGCAGTTGTATAAACACTTATCGGGTAACGTACTTTACTTTTCGATATTAGCAGGTAATGATTAGCTGGAGGAAAACTCATCGACAAAAAGACCTTTTCCCTTCCTATAATCCAGAAATGAAATTTCTCCTGAAATGTCATTGGAACCATTATTTAAGATGCGTTTTTCGCTGAGTGAAAGATGCGAGTTCATCATGTTCTGAGTGCCCTCTGAAAATTTGAGCTCATTTGGGTTAAAACTTATTTAGCACAAGGCGTTTCAAGGCGCATTATTTTGCATGCGGGATTTTTTTTATTTTACTGATAATGACGCTTCTTCAGTAGGCGCAGGTTAAAACAAAACCTAAAGCTTATGGAACCACCCCACCCATTTTGGTCCTTCATACAGGAGTTTGATGAAAAACAAACAATAACATAATCATGATCAAATCGTTTGTCAGATATGGCCAGTGCTATCGGCACGGGCATTGCTACAATAGATGATACAGTCGACTCTCCACATCTCGATGTTCTGTATCTCAATATCTCTCCCTATGTCGATGGTTTCCTAGGTCCCTTTAATCTGCATACATTTGGACATTCTACATCTCGATAACCTCCCTATCTCGATGTGTTCTGATCATGTTTTGTTGTGGATTCACTCTCTATATGTCGATATGTTCAAATTTTTAGGTTACTAGACCATCTGTGGACAATAACAAACATACCAACAACAATGAACGACATTTGTTTTGTTGTCGTTTTTCATAGCAACAAGCTTTTTTGGATCTAGTACCCATTTCAATTTTACTTCCATTCCTCGATATCTCCCTATCTCGATGGTCCCTTCAATATCGAGATGTGGAGAGGCGACTGTAGTATCATCCAAGATTTTTTTATGTATACAGGTTATCCGACTTGTCAATATCCCCAACTCAGCCATCTTGGATTTTTGTATGGAATTTATGCTCGTTTGTTTACGTTTTGCACTGAAAACAGTTTTTTGTTGTTAGTTTAGCTTAAGTTTTCTTGCAACGGCGATAAGCTCATCGTTAGTCACTAGTGGTACCACGTTCACTGACTCGTACGGTTCGGCGGACCAGTCCGATGATTCATACTTTGGGAACAAACCTTCAACGATCCTGGCTAACATCTCCGGGGATTTCTCAGAAGGTGTCCTTTGGTCCTAGGCCTAGCCATCAATATCCTGTATGCATCCCCCCATGGAGTATTACTGGCCATCCTACACAGTTCTTCAAAGCAGACTCTCTTACTACATTTGATTTCGTAGTTTAGAGCTCTGCTCGCTGATTGGAACACCCGGCGTCTTTCTAGCTTGTCCGCTTCGGTTCTAGCACGTCGCAACCTTCTTTTAGCTCTAAGACAGGTTCTGCGAAGATCAGCTATCGTGCTTGTCCACCAGTGCACCGGTTTGCGGTTGCCGGTTGACATAGTCCTCCTGGGCATTGTTACGACACATGCTCGTATTAGGACATCGGATAACTCACCACCACTAAGGCCTAGAGTCCGGTTTTCCCACCGTAATGATTCTTCCAGCAGTACTGGGTGGAACTGCGAGGTACGCCATCCTAGATCAGCTTTACTGACCCGGCTTGTGATTATGTTGGGGGTAAAGCTGATCATAAAACATATTTCCTGATGGTCACTGATGGCAGTATATCCTTCGTGAACCCTCCAAACCCAAAGGCAGCCCTAGCTTTCTTGATCCGTGCACCTATGTCGATCTTGGTACCGCCGTCTGACGCCATTTGACTACCAAGATATTGAAAGCTTTCAAAATTCTCCACTGATTGCCCGGCTGCTGTGAAGCTGGAAGGGGTTACCGTGTTTACATCCAATGATTTGGTTTTGTTGACGTTGATGACTAAACCTGCCGAAGAGGAACTTACTCTGCATATCCGAGCGCCGTTGAGCGAGGAGTGCAACGTCATCAGCCAATTCGAAGTCGTTATAGGCTGCCATAGCAGCCCGCGGTTTGATCCACGATCAATCGCATATACCAGAATCTCGTCGATTACGATGAGGAACAGTAACGGTGATAGAATACATCCTTGCCTCACACCAGCTACGACTATAGAGTCGGACAAGACCCCGTTGTGCAGCACTCTACACGAGAAGGCCTCGTACTGTGCTTCGATGAGCCCGATGATTTTCTCAGGAACCTCCTTGCGTCTCATGGCGCGCCCCACATATTCTCGTAATTGAGACGGTCGAATGCTTTTTCGTAGTCAATGAATACCAAATAAAGGGACTCTTGGAATTCGTTGTCCTGCTCCAAAATGATGCGGAGCGTGACAATATGGTCCACACATGATCTTCCGGTATGGAATCCGGCCTGCTGCCGCCGGAGAGTCGCATCGATCTTCTCCTGAATCCGGGCTAGGATAATTTTTCATTGAATTTTGAGAACGGCACACAGCAACATAATGCCTCGCTAGTTATCGCGTACAGTCAGGTCACCCTTTTTGGGCACCTCCACTAAGATACCTTGCATACAGTTGACCGGGAAAGTTGCGGTGTCCCAGATATTACGAAATAAACGATGCAGTAGTTGAGCGGATGTCATGGGGTCAGCTTTGAGCATCTCGGCTGATATGCGATCGACCCCTGGGGCTTTATTCGATTTCATGCTTTGGATGGCTGTTTGAATCTCTAGCAGTGATGGAGCTTCGGTATTGACGCGTGTTATACGTCGGATCCTAGGCAGATCACGCCGTGGTGGTGGTGGCCTGGCTGGCACTCGAAAAAGTCGAAGTGCTCGAACCAGCGTTTCAGCTGGTCAGTTGAGTCGGTCAATAACTGACCATTCGCGTCTTTCACAGGCATTGTTGGATTAATCTTCGCCCCGCTTAAGCGTCGTTAGATATCGTAGAGGTGGAACATATCTCCGGTTGCTGCGGCTCTCTCTCCTTCATCGGCCAGAGAGCCCGCCCACGCTCGCTTGTCCCGTCGTCACAGGCGTTTCACTTCCTTCTCCAGAGCCGAGTATCGTTGGCGGGCTAAGACTTTGGCTCCTCTGATTTATGATCGCTCTATCGCGGCTCTTTTCGCTCCTCAATCTTCCCCCAGATCTCATTGGTGATCCATTGTTTTTTTTTCTGGGCGCGCAGTTCGTCCAGATTATTCTCACTGGTGGCGATGAAGGCATTCTTGATGGCGGTCCATTGGTCTTCCACGCTGCCACCTTCCGCAATATATTTACCACGCGTCTCCAGTTCTTCAACGAAGGACTGTTTCACCGTGGCATCTTCCAGTCGGCGTGTGTTGAATAGTCGTCCAACTCTATCCTCCTCCCGACGAATCCGCGCAATGCGCAAGCGTATTTCGCCGATGAGGAAGTTATGATCAGACGCGATATCGGCACTACGTTTATTCCGTACATCAAGAAGGCTCCGTTTCCATTTTCGGCTGATGCAGATATGGTCGATTTGATTTTCTGTAAAGCCGTCATGGGAGACCCACGTGACCTTGTGACCCGGTCGATGAGGGAAGAGCGATCCCCCGATCACCATGTCGTTATTACCACAAAATTCTGCGAACAGCTTTCCGTTTTCGCTCATTTCTCCGAAACCATGGCGTTCTATAATGCGCTCATGGTTCGAGTTGTCGGATCCGATCTGCGCATTGAAGTCGCCCAAACAGATCTTGATATCACCCTTCGGAATTCTATCTACGACGGCATTGAGTTGGCTGTAGAAATTCACTTTGTCTTGCAGATCGGCAGCATCGGTTGGCGCATAACATTGGATTATAGTAAGGTTTCGGACCCGTGTTCTAAATCTGGCAACGATTATTCTTTCACTTATAGGTTCCCACTTCATAAGCGCAGAGTGTGCCTGAGCGCTTAGTAGGAAGTCAACTCCGCGATGCCGGGGAGCGTGTTCACCTCGTAAACCAGAGTATAGCAGAACTTGTCCCGACGGCGTTCTGTGTTCTCCAGAGTTTGGCCAACGGACTTCACTCAGTCCCAGGATCTCAAGCTTCATGCGGCGTGCCTCATTGGCAAGTTGTGCCAATTTACCCTGCTGGGCTAGGGTTAAAACGGTCCATGTTCTTATTCGTGTCCGTTGCTTCGCGCTAAGAGTCGTCGCCGTAAAATCAGTCCGTATTCTTTCATTATCGGATTCCCGAACAAATTGATGTTTCGGGAACAGTAGGTTGTAGGCCCAAGGTTCCCTATCCACCGGGATGGTGCTGCCATCTTAGGTATAGCTTTCGGGGAATAGCATTTCATACTCAGCCGCTGGATGCCAAAACAGACGCTGTTGGAGCCGCACCTCCTCGGTAAACAGACGCTCGATCAGTCGGGTCAAATTTGTTTAAAGTCCCATCCAACACCAGGACTAGGTTAGTGCGCGCTTTGAGCGGCACACGGTCGCTTTGATAGGGCCTGCTTAGGGACACATGCAGCTTTTTATAGAAGTTCAACAGAGCCGTCAACTGTCGAACCCCACCACATCCTAGGCAGACCCCACGAACAGAACAGAACCGGGAATCAAATGATCAGATCAAGATGACAACAAGTGTCGCCGCAGTCGTGAACATCATGTACGAGACAAAAAAAAGTAAAAGTTCTGTGAGATTAAAGCTACACACTTAATTTGTTTTACTGTGCCCCAGCAAACATGTTTTTTTGCCGATATTTCTGTCAAATTTGCTATAAATCAGCTAACAAACAACATTTTTGCTGGAATATCAGTTTTTCATTTTGTTGACGCACGGCTGTGCAGATTTTTGTCGAGCTGCAGAAATTAAAACTTAGTGTGTATGTTTCATGTTGTATCAAATGTTCCCTATCGTTATTCCTTTCACATCAACACATTTAATCCTTCCTTGACTTATCTGCATATTTTTTTTGACGTAGGACTTACGTCTCTCTTTACTATACCGGGTGTCATTTCAAAATATTCAAATCGACCGCGTTACGCTGTGTTGAAAGATTTTAAACGTTAATAGCGTTCGTCTCAGTGGACGAATTTCTGCGGTAAGCCCCTCAATCGACAGACTTCAAGTATGTCTTCCATGTCCATGCTTGATAAGACCCGAAAAACTTGTTTCAATAGGCATGAAACTGTTTTCAATGAAAAACATTGAGATCAAGGGAACCTATAAATATGGGTACCGCATAATTCTTGCATCATTCCATTACCACGTTCTGATTGGTGCAGACACCAGCGAATGAGCAGCCGTTGGGTCTGCCGAGAAGCCATAAAATAGCGCAACGCGATTTTTTCCTTTCATTCTGACCGGGACAAGCGAAGCAACCGCATCATCGATTGAACAGCACTTACACCTTTTAGCAGGGAATGAAGTCTGCACCGACCGCTTTTTCGGCTCGACACCATCGAAGCCACCATCATCAGCCAAAACCTAGCCAGTACATCAGCAGTTCACCCTACAGACCCGACAAAGCAGCAATGCTGAGCAGATACCGGCAGCAGCAGCAGAGTCGAGCCGAGACCGGCCGGCATCGGTGCTGAGCCGAGACAGGCTGAAGAAAAGTCACATGATGCAGCATGTATTAGCATTAGCATTGAGCAATTCGCACAAATTCGTAGGTGGTACAAGCCAAGACTATTGTATGAGAGTAGCATCACTTTCATCCGTTACCACAGATATTGATTTGGGACTAATCACTATCTCTTAGATGGAAGCAATGCACACTCTCCAATAGTCGAAGTCTGTCCTGGCGAATGCTGAGGAAGGGGTAGGATGGTTAGTTGGACACCTAGTTAAGAAAGATGCAGAGAACTCTACGACCTCTCATAGGTGCCACGGGAGGTTTTGGGATTCTGTGGAAGGTTATAACAGTAGGAATCGTTTTTTTGGTAGAACGTAAAACACAGAAAGAACTAAGATAGAAATACAAAGTAGGAAAGGGACGAGCCTGGAATTGAACCCACGACCTCCTGCTTATAAGGCAGAAGAGGACATGATGCAGCATGTATGTCCAAAAAACAAACGGTTCTTCAGAGAGCCAATAATAGAGATCAATACCAATGCTTTCAATACCCTTCGGGATAGAAATTGTACTTGGGTGCCAAATCCAATATTCTAGAGATAAAATTTTATGCGTGATTTTCATAAATAGCGTCAAAACTAACAGTGGATAATTTTTTCTGATTTAATCGCGAAGTGGACGAAGGACTTCGCTTGACCATGCCTTTAAAGATTCAAAAGATGTCCAAATCTCTCACATAATCTTATTTGGATAAAAAAATCACCGATAACAGCTCAAACATTAATAAACTATCAATCATTTTTTCATCAAATGTCGGATTTTTGGCATTGATAAAAAAATATGTAGATTAACATTGTTTGATACTGACCGCACACAAAGCGAACGTGACTGAATGATCGTCCCATGTTACCATTTCTAAATCTTATCACCCAAAATCCCATGTCCGGGTGTTTCCTTCTTTCTATTACTAACAATGTTGTCTCAGAAAAGAACACGTACTTCCCACCTGAACTGCAATTCTAAGCGCGTTCCGTTAGGAAATAGACACCAGCAGCGAGCAACAAGCGTAAAAAAGAAGAAGCCCTTCTCGAACGCGTTGATGATGATGACGCTTTGGCTGACAAAGAAGCGGGATACAAGACACTAGCTGATTGGCCCACCAATTGGGAAGCAGAGAAGATTCAAAATTAAGTAGTATAAAAGAAAAGTGCATTCGCTCGCAGAGCATTCAAGGCTCTAAGAGTTAAAAATAATGTTCTCCTTCAGTCGCTACACTGTTAGATGACTTTACCCATTAATGGGTACTGTGTTATTGTTGATATTATTCCCACCGTGAAAAATTCACCCATTTTCTTGTAAAAGTGCCACTACCCATTTTAATGAGTAGTGGCGCTTTTTGAAGAAAATGGGTGAATTTTTCACGGTGGGAATAATATCAACAATAGCACAGTACCCATTAATGGGTAAAGTCATCTAACCGTGTATCGCACGGATTAGAAGGCTCTTCAGTGGAAGGGCTGAGATACAGTCTACATCCCCTGCTGAGCCAACTTGTGGTTTATTTCAGGCAGTCCTTCAGTGGGAAGGTTGCCACTGTCGAGGCTAATATTTCGTGACCGGACAGATATTTCCTGATTTTTTTTTGATGATTCTTGTTCTAGGTAGATTTGATTTCTGTGTCGGTTTGATGAGAAGATTTTGCCAAGGAATGGTATGCAACGCCGATTATTTATCCAAAATAGTTGATGTGAGAAATTTGGACATATTATGTATCTTAAAGGCATGGTCAAGTCAAGTCTTACGTCCACTTAGCGGCTATGTCACAGACATTACCCACTGTTCGTTTTTTCGTCTCTTTTTTCTGTTCTTCTCATTACTACAATGAATATTAATAAGCATCGGTTAGACGGTTCTATAAAGTCACGTAAATCACTAGACTTGATTCATCTGCACTCAATTTACGCTCAACTTTTGACATTCTGCACTAAATATAATTGAATGCATAATGTTTTATTACACTACACTGGATTCATGATTGTTATTATGTTTGTTAAATTTATAAAAATATTATAAAATTGAGAAGCAGTATTCTCAATTCATTTAATTCATTACAGTTGACACTCACTCTACAGCTAACGAGCGTTTCATAAAAAAATGTATTCAGCTCAGTTTATCACGTGATAGTAATTTCATTATCGAAATATTGGTACTCATATCATATGCGATGTTTCAACTGCAATCCAACTCATAAGCCCTAATTTTGATATAAAAAACAATTTTCAAAGTGTTAGCACATTGTTTGAAAGCTTGTCCCATTGTAAAACTTATGTCGAATTTGTTTTTAAAAAGTTCCAACCTAGGTTGGAACCAGTTCCAACCTAAGTGCTGTCAAAGTGTTTTTTTTTATTCGCTCAGGTTGGAACTAGGTTCGCACTAGTTCCAACCCCAAAGCTGTCGGGTTCGCACTGTGTTGTTTCACGGTTTCGCACCGGGTTCACCAATACAAATGTACTTCAACTGTCAAAACCACGTGGGTGGGTGGGACTGGGCGGAATAAACAAGCAGAAGGGAGAAACGAAACTGT
The DNA here is from genome assembly GCF_024139115.2 of Armigeres subalbatus. Lineage (NCBI taxonomy): Eukaryota > Metazoa > Arthropoda > Insecta > Diptera > Culicidae > Armigeres > Armigeres subalbatus. The sequence continues at coordinate 194,326,044 of NC_085140.1, read as the reverse complement.
CTGTTTATTAAAATAAAATGCGCAATCTCTTTTTTTGGGAATTTTGTGATATTTGTAATTGTAGTTTAAAATGAAATTAATCCAGTACTGTTGTCTAGATTCAGTTTTAAAAATAATTGTTAGGGAAGTTATGTATTCATAAGTTCATTCAGGTTTTCCTCACATTTTGTGTCCTAAAGTAGGTCGGTGGATGGAATTATGTAGTTTGGGAATTCCCCTTGAAACCCGTTCACAAAATCCGCTAGGAATTGTCAGAAAAATATAATTGAGGAATACCGAATAGAATTATTTCTTATGCAGAATTTCTTTTGAAATTCTTCCAAAAACTCTTTCGTGCGGAAGATCAAGTGTGCATTTGCTAAAAACGGACGTGTTTTGTTTTTTGATCCGTCATATTTGCTACTTCTAGTTTTCAATACTTTTCTAGTCTGTTTTCTATTTTAATATTGAAGAGAAAGCAGTTTTATTTACGATGCCTGTGATGATGATCAGTGTACATATTCTTCAACCCAAACCCAACGTCCACCCGACCTCTGCTGATGCTGTTCCAGTGAAGCAAAATCTGAAAACTACCGACGATGCTCAAGTGTTTTGCGAAGATGACTCAAACAGTCAAACCTGCCCAATGATTGAAATGTTCTTCTTCCAAACGATGCATTCACGGTGCTCAAGAGTCATTCTAACGAAAGCGAAGCGAAACGGAAGCTGTGCAGCGAGGAGTCTAACGGAACTTCGGTGAGCTCTTTCCGATTTGTTTGATTCATGTTCGTTTTACATTTTACACACCCGCTATTTTTCAACTCCTCTGTTCCGAGCACTCATTAGATGATAGTTCTATTACAATTCAAAAGCATTCCCAAGGATGTGGCCAGGTGGGCAGAAAAAATTGTATTATTGTAAAATCTCCATTTGCGCCCAAAACGGGAAAACGCAAACTAAATCTAAGCGTTAAAAGAGAGAACGTTACTTAGTTTACGCTTCATCTGGCTTCTGCAAAGTACAATATAAAGAAATCATGCTTGATATTTCCCATTTGATTTAATTGAACTTTCGGGAGTTTTCACGAATTTTTCTTGTTTGCCCAAAATTTCCGAAATAGTTACCATTCTGTCTTATAAATCTTAAGGGAAAAAGTTTGTAGATATTGGTTAACCAAAGAAAATTATATAAACCAGCAAGTCGAGTTGTTCACTTTTATTTTGTCAAAATCCTTTAATTTCGAACCATTTTTTGTCAAATCAAAATTACACTTTGAATATAAATTGAAAGTATGAAGAATAAATATAAAATACGAGGGTTGATATAAAAATATTAAAATATAAATATAAAAAATAAATATTAGGTAGAGCTAAAATTAAAAAATACATGAAAAATAAAAAAAAAGTGAAATGTGAAAAATATTCATTATCTTTATAATACATGTTAAGGTTTGTGTAGTCGACGACCCTAGAGGGATTATTTTGTGAGTGCAAGTTTTTTCGTGTTTTGTGTTGGACGCAGAACGATCGCGCGGTTATCGGAATGTCCGGTTCTGCTGTGCGGGCGATTAAATTAATAAGAAAGTGAAACAATCAGTGCTAGTTTGTTCGTGTATTGAATTGGACGTAGAAAGATCGGAGATCGCGTTCAGACATATTTTCTTCAGAAAGCAGAACGATCGGCCGGTCATCAAAATTTAGTTTTGCTTTGTGCGGTAAGCAGAACGATCGGCCGGTTACCGGAATTTTGTTCTGCTTTGTGCGGCCTTTGAATAAATTGATGAGTTTTATTTCCAAGTTTAAGTAAAATTTTAGATCACGTCCAGACATGTTTTCTTCGGTAAGCAGAACAATCGGCCGGTCCTCGAAATTTTGTTCTGCTTAGTGCGGTAAGCAGAACGATCGGCCGGTTACCGGAATTTTGTTCTGCTTTGTGCGGCCTTTAAATAAATTGATGAGTTTTATTTCCATCGACCAAACTACACGTTATACACGGCATACCGTTTACCAAAACGAACCCTGCCACACTCCCTACCCCATATATCCAACATCCCAGTGATTTCTCGTGGAAGTGCAGATGACTCGTCGGCTTCTATCAAAGCGAGAATCATGTCAACATTTTCCTACCCATTCCTTAATTGACCTGCATTCGGACACGGCCGGCGCTGGTATTGCTTATTTTTGGGTCACCAGTTCTTACACATTGAAGATGATGTTAGTCCCAAACTTCATGTGTTGGTTCTCTGTGTAATTACAGCTGACCTGGCAATAACGGAGTAGCAACCGTGGGCGGTCAATCATGCTCATGCTCATGCTCATGCTCTTCCAAAAACTCTTTCGTGCGTTTCAGAATTTTATTCGGGAATTCTGCCAGAAATTACTTCAGACATTCTTTCAGTAATTCTTTCTTGAATTTTCAGTCTATATGTTTTCCAAGGGATCCTTTCGAGATGAATTCCTTTAGAAATTCTTCTAGGAACATCTTTATACTGTTCCAGGATTTTCTCTGGAAATTGCTTCAAGAATTAATTTGGAAATTTCTACAATAATTCCTTCAGGGAATCCTTCTGGAATACAGGAACTTAGGGGCCGTACACTAATTACGTAAGCAATTTTTCTAGGTTTTTCAACCCCCCCCCCCCCTTGTAAGATTTTTCTCATACAATTTTATTTATTTATATGGAGCGTAAGAAAATGGCAGACCCCCCCTCCACCAACAAGTACTTACGTAATTAGTGTTCGACCCCTTACTCGAAGTTTCCTTCAGGAATTGCTCCGCAAGTTTCGTACATAAATTCCCCCGGAAGTACCTTGAGCAATTCCTCCTGGAGATTCTGGAAATTTAAAATGCACGGGGCCCGAAATCCGGCGGAAAATTTTCCCGAGGTGTGAGGCTACCTTTATCCGGAGAGGTAGCGAGCAAAAAAAATTGGCGAACCCTGGAGAATTTTTATTTCATGCTTCTGAGTGTTCTAAAAAAAAAAAAAAACTTTTGTAGAAATAGACGAATTTTTGTAAAATAGAAAATCTCTTTTACATGAATTCTATACGGAATTTTTGGTATAAAAATGTGCACAGAATTATTGAATATAATTAAATAGGTGAACTTTTCCGATCTCCATCTCACTGTACATAAATATATTCATCTCATCGGGAAACAGAGAAATAAAGCACCAATTTCGTCGCCTCTTTTTGTCACCATGCGTGCTCACTGCTGAAAAAAATCACAAAAATAATAAACAATCCAAATTCCTTTCCATTGCTTTGCTTTTGATGGGATGAATATCGGAGCCATGAGATGAATTCCAGGAGCAGTTCCCCTATTTATATCCGCCCAAAAGTAAATTCCACTATCCGCAAAAATCAGTTCACGCACTTGAACATATTTATTTATTTATCATGATCTGATTAGTCAAGGCCAACTCACTGCCAGTGCACTGGATGTCCGCGATCAGCTGGATCATATGTTTCGAATCAAAACAAACACGATGCTACGCACACCAACATATCCAATGACAGATGGAACTGAAAATGTTTTTTTATTCAGGGTTCGGGTTGGCACTGACCCAGGTTTAAAAACGAATTCGACATTAGTAAGGGGTGTTCATAATAAGAATTTACCTATGAGATGCTTAAACTCATTTCAATTTGAAAAGTTCTCGTGCTTTGAGATTTACGAAATTTTGGATTTAGTCTCATTTTTAGTAATAGAAGATACAAGATGTGCAATAGTCTCAATACTCTTGAAAATTTAAGTAGTGCGCGATCGGACACGTTTGGGACCACAGAACGATCTCGAGATCCGCGTTATTTTGTCGTGCCTTGTGTGGTCGGAAAAATAAATAACCATTGCGCGATCGAACGTTTTTTGGAAGCACAGGACACGTTACACACGGCATTCCGTTTACCAAAACGAACCTAGCTACACTCCCTACCCCCTACATCCAATAACCCAGTAATCTCGTAAAAGTGCAGATGACTCGTCGGTTTCCATTAAAGCGAGTATCACGTCAACATTACCCTATGCCTCAATTGACCTGCATTCGGACACGGCCGGCGCCGGTATTGCTTAATTTTTAGTCATTAGTTTTTACACATTGAGGATGATGTTAGTCCCAAATATCATCTGTTGGTTCTCTGTGTAATCACAGCTGGCTTGGCAATAACGGAGTACCAACCGTGGACGGTCAATCATGCTCATGCTCATTATGTGGTTAAGTTGTTAAGAACAGGTTTACCAAAAGTCCACGAGACGCCCCTGTACAAACCATTCAATCAACTGTGAAGAAGCCTGTAGTTGACTGGGCTATTAGAATTCCAAGGACCCATTTATTTATAAACCATGAAATTAGTTCTGAATAGTAAATTCAATACATTACTGCAACAGTAGACGTAGATAACGGAATTTCTAGTTACTTTTTTTTTACTTCGGGCGTAGTTTTTTTTATTGAAATTTGTTTCTAAGTACTGAGGCCATTATTTTTGATTGTCGAGGTTTTGTTTTGCAGTCGCGGCTTTCGCGAAATGTAATTTGCTCAATTTGTAACAGCCCTGCAATTGTCAAAGCAAAATCCGTTCGTTTCAATAGTTATGTTCCCAATATGTTTAGAAATAATGACAGAAGAAACCACAGTGACAATCTTTCTCTGTAGTTCACCATCTTCATTCTACTGGGGATCGATGCAAGTGACTGTAAAATGCTGCACTGCATAGTTTGAGAAGCACTGACGCATCGTACATGTAAGTATAATGCCCGATCGAGCTGATGCTGATGCCAGTCTCGTTGACCGCAGCACACACTCTAACTTTCACCTACTCAGTGACTGAGTAAAATTGTACTGCCATTTCTTTTCTTCCCATGGTAATTTTACTCAATTTCCGTCAAAACCAGGATTACTCATAGTTTTGAGTTGTCCTGCTTTTGACAGAAATTGAGTAAAATTACCATGGGAAGAAAAGAGATGGCAATACAATTTTACTCAGTCACTGAGTAGGTGAAAGTTAGCGTGCATACTGCATGCCGTTCGTATCGCGCCCCGGAGAGCTTAGAGAATACGAAGGTACCCAACGACGGCAGAGACGACGAAAACAGAGGTTGGTGTTGTTTTTGTTGTTGTCGTCGGTGCTCGTGAAGGTTGCACTCGAGGTTATGAATGCGCTGCTACTAGGCGTCCTGTCTTGCGTCAGAACTGGTTCAATCTCTATCGCACGAAAAAGTTGTTCTCACTGTGGAACGATGTGGCGCGGCTTCATTCTTGACTTGGAGTCGTCGAAAATGAAGAAGAAAACAAAATGAATCAAACCATCTTGCCCGACCGATGGCGACAAAAAAGAAGAACAATCATCATTGTTTTTGCGCTAATGGCCCAGGAAGTCATTGTCCAGGCCGGAAAAGATGGGCCGTGTGTTTCTCCACGTTGTCATTGTTTTTCGCACGTAAATTGTGGCACATGTAGCAGTTGCCTACCGTTTGAAAACGTTTTGTGGAGGATTACTGTTTTGCGACGATTTGTTGGTATCATTCTCGTACATATCTCGCATGGACGTGTCGCATGGTCAAAATAAAGTCATACCGATGTTTTGCATGGGAATTTCCCGAAGCAACATCTCCTACTCAGTATCACAAGATATGTAATTACAAAGACTCTGACCTACTTACCTTTATTCAAAATTGTCATTCTCCTCGTTTCCTCCTACATTCATGCATTACGCTTGATTGCTAAAGTGGTAATTATGTTCGATCCACCCCTAAAGGGTCATTCACGGTTCACACCAAAACGAGCCATAAACGAGTCCTTAAAATTATGTATGCCACTAGTTTCCCACAGATCTCACTTCTTATTCTTGTCATATGCAGTGTGCGCTATCATTGTTCGCTTTATCATTGCAGTGCAGTGCTGTTGCGCGACTCTGTAATCATGAAATTATCCCACGAGAGTCTACGAGAGTACGGGTGCGTACATTCGTTTCGTCAATGGGAACTCATGTCGAGATCCATTGACGGGGGCTACTTCTTGGTGCGTGAGTCGTATCAGTCATCTACGATTGGGGATGTTCTGATAGTTGGCGAAACAGATGCTTTACTTAATGGCCCCTCTATAAAGCAACAATGCCGATTTTTCGCAACGCCAGATTTCTAGTTATTACAAATAACTAACTTTTCTTCGTAAGACGAACCAAGCTCGTCAATGGTTGCTGTTTTCCAAAGATCTGCATTCAGGCAGTCAACGCTAAGCTTGACTTTAATCTTCTTTTGAGGCTCCACATTTTCATTGTAACATACTGTTAGCTAGCCATTTCAACTCCTATTTATTTGCATATCCGGAATAATCAATTGATAACATGAACTCGTATCTTTAGTGCCAAGCACAATATTGCGCTATACTCCGAGTAGCGGTTGTTTTCCTCACGCAAAACTATCCGACCGAGTATTGATTCGACTTGCAATCCAACATTTTCATTCGCAAGGCTAACTGAAAGGCCCTTAGTTTTGATATGTTTATGAAATCTATTGCCTTTTTCTTATATCCTTCAATACTAATTTAAATATTAAGAGTAATTGCTAAATAGATATGCATTAACTTTATTCATAATAATTGGATAACAATATGAACATTTAGGACCATCCCTACCTTTTATAGTTTTGAGCATTACGCAAAGTTTTTCTTCCCTCTGTTTTATTCAATAATGTCGAACTCGATTCACATCATTACGTCTCCGAGGACAACGATGGGAGACCGATAAGAAGGAAGAGTGGTTCGCAAAAGTTCGCAGCAGCAGCAGCCCAGTTTGCTGGTGCCTGCGTGGAATGCAGTTTCCATCTGGCGTTTATACATGCTTTCAAGGAAAAGAACAACCAATAAAATGAGCCGCTCTGGGAATCCTTTTTCCGTTCGCGAATCAGTGGCTCTCTTGGGCTGGAGGAGCCCGAAGTAGTGGTGGGACTTGGATTCGTCTTGCTGTGGAGCTTACCGCACGTAATTATGGGTTGGTCCAAGGAGCGAAACGATCAGCACATATGCGGATGGATGATGGTCAGATACTAGATGGATGGATGGTGCGGACCGACCTCGCAGTAATGTACGTACCCGTATGTGTGTAGAAGAGCAGGGACGGGCATCCAAGAGACTGTGCGCGATGAACGAACCAGATAAAAACTATAATGACATGTATTATATGCAGCACATACTATACGTTGCTGAGGGACCGACGGACGCGACTGGTTCAGTTTGTTCAGTCTGTCAGTTCTTTGCTCCCACCCTGATGCACCGAGCATGGGATGGGATCGCTACGAATATATTTTTTTCCTGAACTGGACTCAAGCAAGGATCGGCGATGAATGCTCATCATGATAAAAGTCTGGGTGGGACAGACAATGTAACAATGGTATCGACCCGTTTTCGAGGATCTGGTTTTATCACAACCAGTTGATGTGGTGTGAAACTTGCGGAAAATATAACTTTCTCCGGCCGGCAGGTTGTACAATTTATGAGACTTTCGAAAAAAAGGCTAATCATTTTTTCGAAGTTGCAGATTTTTAAAATGATTCAATCGGATGCAACTCGTTACTTCATACAAGCGATATCAAAATTGTGTGGCAGAGGTACCAGTTGTGTACATAAAACGTGAATTATCAATATTGAAACGTGTGAAAGAACGGTTCATTAACATACTTCCAAAAGGCCTGGAGAAACTTGTAAAACTGTGAATGTAATTCATCAACAAAAATTGCTATAATGGGCGTGCTCGATGATCGTGGGCTCAATATGGCTAATTAATCCACATGTAAACAAAATATACGCCTCGATTGCGTTTCGACGCTTTTTAGAGCGAAATCATTTTTCGGCGAGTGAGCGAAGCGATGCGATTCTGTCCGAAAAACTCAAGCGCGATGCTCTCCCTACAGAATCGCAAGCGAGTTGGCTCGTGCATGAAGCCACGAGGATTGATATTTGAGAATGACTCTACCAACACTGCTCTTGGCTATGTTGTACCTCAATCTTAGTTCTTTTCGTTTCTTTTGACACCAACAATTCCAAAACTTTTCGTGTTTCTTAGAGGTCGTAAAGTTCTCTTAACCTTTCTACAGTGCTCAAAAAACTCACACTTACGGTGTTTGGGTCATATTGACCTGGATTTGATATGTTAATATATCCAAAATAATATGTCCAAATCGGATATTCTAAGTTCCCCAAATCATTCTGGAAGTCAGACCAATTGGTCTATCATATCAATTGTACTCGGTACAAAACCAATAGCAACTCATGGTGTAGATATGTCAAAACCGAACGTTCTAAATATTTCAAATCACTCAAGAGCTCAGATGAATTGGTCTACAAAGTTATCGACCATGCTTACAATTTACAATCTATGTTCGTCCAAATATGATGTTTTGAGCTCTCAGGGACCTAAATGGCCATACAGTCAAACCTCTTTGAGTCGATGTTCTATGACTCAATATCGACTCATGGAAGCAAATTATGCCATATAAAAAACATTTTCTGGGTTACTGTCATGGTCCCTTGAAACAGTTTTCCAAAGATTTGCTATTCCTCATCTCGATGTTTCCATGAGTCGAAGGTACTTTCCATCGACTAATGAAGGTTTGACTGAACCGACTGACTATCGGTTCTGTACCCAGCGTTATTTTCACGGTGGACTAATTGTTCTTGAATTTTGAGAACTTAGAACGTCGTTTTCGGTAATTTCTAAACCATGAACCATGCAGATAATAATCAGGGACCTGATTGATAAAAAGGAGTCGCTATCGATTTTGTACCGAGCGTAGTTGACCTGCTAAACAAATTGGTCTGAATGATTTTGTGAACTAAGATCATCGTTTTTGCACATTCAGTGAGCTCTCCCTTACTCGATATTTAAGGGACCATTGAGTTAGGGAGGTATCGAGATAGGGAGCACATTTATATTTGGACGAATGCCGTTTGATCAAATAGTTCAAATTTTTTTATCTTATTAAGCGAAGTGAGAATTGAGATGTTCGAAATGAATAGTGAACAGTGAGAACCGAGTACAGGGCGGACTCGATTATCCGGAGTGTTGAAACAAAATTCACTCCGGATAACCAAGCCCTCCGGATAATTAAGCTATTTTTTGTTGCTGAAAATATAACTTTTGTTCAAATAATCTTTATTCCAGTAAAATAAAATCTTAGAAAATATCCCGTTGTTTCGTGTATGGGTTCTGACGGCTTTGACCACCGTTAGAGATGTGCGCCGATCCGCAATTCGTCGGCGGCAGCGTTTGTCATAATTTTGGTCTGCGGCATTTTCGGCATCAAGCCGAATACCATTCAGCCATCGGCTGTGTGAAGCGCCGTGGCGATTTTTTCTATTGCGTTTGTTATTTAAAGATTTTCAGAATATTTTTAAAACATTAACAGGAGATTTTTTCGCCGGAAAAATCTAATCCATTTAAGAAAATGGAAAATTATTCGACCCATCGCGAAAATGTCGACGGTGGCTGTTGGCGGTGGCGCACACCTCTAACCATCGTGTGCTCCTCCGGAAGATCTGGAAGATCCCACAAAAAGGCAAGTCTGCGAATTTCATCGAAACAGGATTTTATAAATGCATTTGTTTTCATAATATGAGTATGGATTTGATGTTGTGACCTAAACATGTTTACTATGACCTGCCGGAAGATCCTGAACATCCGGAAAATGCCAAATTATTAAATATCATTGCAAAACACCATTTGCGATGACATTATTAGAATGGAAATTATTTCATATCATTCATTCAAATTAAGTCAAGTAATGTTTTGGAAAATCCGGATCATCCATTTCATCGTGAGGACAAGCACAATTTTTCTTACTATGAGTATGGAGCTGGTGTTGTAATTCATACATGGCCCACCTGTGGTGGTTAGCCATTTTTTCATATAAATATTCCGGTGGAGCATTTGGTGGCATGAGTCCCAATACCAACGCCGTACTCAGAATGAACTTTATAAATGTTTTTAAAAAGATCGGTGCTTTGAAATAAAGTTTATGAATTTGCCATCTTTTTGAATGTTTGATTTTGGATCCCTTAGAAAAGCGAGAAAGGCAATATCACCACTAGGTGGATTAATCTGACTTCTTGATATAATTCTGGCACATATTGGGTACGTTATGGCTGCGTTTGCCTTGATTTTGTGTTATCTTGTGCAAAACACGACTAATATTTTTATGTTTGTATGATGGCTAAATATATGACTCCGCATAATCGAGCCATTTGCTCCGGTTAATCGAGTCCGCCCTGTAGTGAGAAATCAGATGTTTGAAATGAGTAAATGAGGAAACGTAAGTATTGAGTATTGAGTAATGAGATGTGTACATGTTGTAGTGAGTAGTGGGAAATTATACATGAGAAGTAAGTAGTGAGAAATGCGTAGTGAGATTTGAGATGTTATAGTTGCGATGTGAGTAGTGAGGTAAACAGAACCAAGAGGTGAGGAGTGAGAGATGATAAATGGGGAGTGGAAAGCAAGATAATGAGTAGTGAGAAGTGAGTGGGGAGATATAAGACAGAAAAAAGAAGGAAGACAGAATAAGCGGGAAGAAAAAAAAGAAAGAGGAAAGTGGACGAATCTCGTTTCTTACCTATCGCTCCTCGGTCTTCACTTATCTGACTACTCCCTTCTCAAAACTCACTTCTCATTCCTCATTTCTCATAACTTCTTACTTCTCTCTTCGCACATCTCGCTTCTCACTATTAATTTCTCACTTCTAATATAACTTCTTATATCTCGCCTATGAGTTCTTATTGCGCACTTATCACTTCTAACTTCACATTTCAAATTTCGCAATTTAAACTTCTCATTTACTCACTTCCTACTTCGCACATCTCACTTCGAGTTTCTCCCTCCTTGCCTTAATGTCACCATTCACCGTGGAGTTTCTTATCGATTCTCATTAATTTCAAGAAAAAATCACATGGGTTGTGTGCAAGACACGACCGCCCGACGTAAACTACGTAAAACCGTTTGGTGAAATGAAGAACCTAGCAAGTCCCATCATTCATGAATATTAGAAAATTGTTCTTTTGAATACTGGTTTCGAGCAATATTCAAAACATAAAATTTGTTGGATACGACAATTAAAAATTTACATTTTGAAAGTACACAGGATTTTGTTTTTACACGATTTTTTTTTCGCTCGTATTTTTGATCGTGTGACTTCAATTTGCCACCAAACTCTTTGCAATATGTTTCAAAAAATCCAGGATAAATCAAAGAAAAATCACATGATAATTATTATACGTTAAACATTTAAGATGAGTGGAAAATTGAGAAAATGTAAATCGTGTAAAAACAAAATCCAGTGTAACTGATATATTTATGTAATTAAGTCAAAATTTTTTAATTCTCGAGTTTTACATAATATGATAAGTTTAGTTTTGTTTGTTTAATTTGTTGAGATTTTCACTTAAAAAAATCAGTTTCATTGTTGTTTTTTCTTATTTTTCGAAAAATCTTCTAAATAAGCTTAACTTTATTTGGGTATTTCTATTGCAAATAATAATTTGCACTTTGAATAAAATTAGTTTCGGATAAATATTCTCTTGTATAAAATTTTGGTTCTAAAAAGAACCGATTAACCTTCGATAATGTGCAATTCCAATCCCTAACAGCAAAAATGAAAATTTTAGTTCACTGCTACTGATCCTTGCATTTGAATTTTCTAACTAACCGAAGTTCTGCGTAACTAACCGAAGTTTGTCTCCAATTGACCAATTTTATATTGTTATTTTTCTCAATGGTACGCATTGGAAATCACTGACAACACATAACCAAATTCAGAATCTTGCTAGAAGATTTTACTGAACGCCAAGAGTGTGCTGGTCACTAGTTGTTGCACTTTGGAAAATCCTCTCAGTTTAACACCATTTTCCAAGGTAATGATGGTAATCCAAAGAATTGATTTACTTTAAATGACTCCATTCACTATCAGCAATTACCGCAGCTCCACCATTGACGACGCGACCAATATCAACGCGGCAGCCGTTGTCGCTTGGACCGCAAGCGGGCAAAATTTTCACTCCAGTGAGACTGCCGTCCCGACCGTCGCTCCACCATCGTTGACCTTTGTATCCGTCCGACAATCGCCTCCAATGCTGGCTCAAGCCTACAAATGAAGCATCGTGTCCACTCTCTGAGAATGCTCGGACGAAAATGACGCGCGCGTTTGAGACACGAGTCTTTTATGCATAGAGAAATGGAGCGATGGGCGAAAAGGGCCATAACTTATAACAACCTGATGTCCGTGTTGGGGTTGCAGGATTATTGATTGGGTCTGAATTTTTACTGGCTTTGGAAAGAATTGAAATGACCACTAGTTTAACGTTGATAATCAAAAGTTCCAATAACATTTGCAAATTAATGGAGAGTTTCCGATGCGTTTGATATATAAATCTCAAAAATCCATCAAAAGATAAAGATTATCGTTTAGAACAAAACCTGCCAAAGCCGTAATTTCCCCTACTAACGAATAACGATTGGCTATCATCAATGAAAGTAGCTCTTAAGTCACAACTTGAGGCGGGCCGTGTTGGTAAAAACTCAAAATCTCAAAACTCATGGATGGTTCAAATCAAGCGTGAGTTGAAACGCACCCAACTCAGCACCTAAAAACTCATGGATGAGTTAATTCATCCATTTGCATCATCGTAGGTTTTCTTTTGTTCTCCTTCGTTAAAAACTGTGAATTGACGTTTGTCGCATAAAATATTAGACACTCTTTTATGTATAAGCAATAAATTGCCCCCAAATTGATTTCAAATGCGTTTTTAAACCAAAATGATTTTTTGGCAAAATAGTGAAATGATGCGTTTAAGCATGAAAAATTCCAGCGTGATGCATTCCTTAAATATCGCAGATGATTTCGATCGCACTGGACGCTCGTTGATTGAGATTTATGAGTGATTTTACCAACACTGGAGGCGAGATGAATTTTGATCAAAGTAAAACTTAATTGCTTGGTGATGGAAGATTGTTTTCTGTCGGTAGTAGAATCACGAGAGCACAATTCAGAGAAAGTTTTATAATTTTAGTAGATAGTCTGGATGACTATCTGGCGAATACATTTTTGCAGCTTCTCCGTTTGACGCGCGCTCGTGATTCTACATACATACAGAAAACATACGATGATTCAACTCTTCCATAAGTTTAGCTGCTGAGTTGGGCTTAATTTGAATCGTCCATGAGTTTTTACCACAACAGACCAAACCACAGGCGTTATCGCTGGAACCGCGCTGGTCCGTTCTCCGTGACATCCAGAATGAAAATGACGCGCGCACGTAGTAGTAGTAGTAAAATTCTTCTTTATTGTTTCATTTTCTGTTCTACAATTATTTTTTTTTTACATGTACAGTGCTCGGCCGGCTTGGCCCTCCAACTTCAATTTGATTTTTTTTTGTTTTGTTTATATTGTTATTCAAGTTTTAAGATATGATATATCATGACGGCCTTTAGGAGGCGCTAGTGTGTTTTTATAATTTGATAACCTAACTACTATGTACACTAATATTTACAATAAGAAATTTGATAAACTAGATTGGAACTAGCGCCCTAATTTGAGCCTGATCTGAATGCAAGCAACGGATCTTAACTTTTCTTTACACTCACCAAAGCGTTCATGTAAGGTTTTTATCCCGGCCAGACGGAGGACCTCAGATGTTCTTGTCCTGGGAGGGGTGTTCATGATCATCCATAGGAATTTGTTTTGGACTCGTTGCAATTTGAGATGGTGGGTTTTAGCGCAGCCCTCCCAGACCGGCATGCCGGAGGATGATTTGCTTGTAGACAGCAAGCTTATTTTCAGGGACAATGGCTATCGCCAGTTGATCAAAGGGTACAGTAGTTTTAACAAGACGTTACACTTTGTCACCGTTTTGTCAACCTGTTGCCTGAAAATAAGCTTGCTGTCGAGGGTCAAGCCAAGGTAGTCTGCCTCATTGGCCTATTCCAGAGTCGTGTCGTTGAGGATGATTTTACAGTCCCCAGGCGGAACAAGTTTAGGGTATTTGGAGTGGGGAAAATGATGACCTGGGTCTTCGCCACGTTGATACAGACCTTGCAGCTGGTGAGGTATTCTGTCAGGGCATCCAGGCCTCGTTGGAGTTTGCCACTAGCGCTCTGATCACTACCGTTGTAGACGATAAAGGTGTCGTCTGCGAACAGAGACAGAATGCCGCCTTCTGGAGGTTCTGGCATGTCGGAGGTGAACAGATTGAAAAGCAGGGGCCCGAGGATACTGCCCTGGGGACGCCTGCGACGATGTTGTGCGCATTGGAACTCGCTCCGCTGATTGAGACCCGGAATGTCCTTGCCGACAGATAATTGTTGACGATTTTCACCAGGTAGCTGGGAAGATTGTAGCGTTGTAGTTTGTACACCAGGCCATCATGCCATACATTGTCAAATGCCTTCTCGACATCGAGTAAGGCCATGGCGGATGTTTTCGAGACAAACTTGTTCCGTCTGAGGACGTTGGTAACTCGGGTAAGTTGGTGTACAGTTGACCGACCGCGTCGGAAACCAAACTGTTCCTCGAGCAAGATGTTGAGATTTTCGGCAGACTCAAGTAACCGATGATGAATAGCTTTTCGAATAGCTTGGATAATCCTGAGAGAAGGCTGATGGGACGATAGCTTTTGGGTGAGGAAGGATCCTTCCCAGGCTTCCGGATGGGGATGACTTTCGCTGACTTCCAGGCCGATGGGAAGTAGCTGAGCCGGAGACACTGATTGAAGATCAGCGAGAGGTGCTCAAAGAACGGCGCACTCATGTGTTTGAGCTCGAGATTCAGGATGCTGTCGAAGCCTGGGGCCTTCATATTCTTCGATGATTTGATATAGGCCGTCAATTCGCCAGCTGAGATCTCCAACTCCTCCGAGAAGTCGTTGGGAATCAAATGGATGTTGTTAGCATGATCGTTGACGGCTGCTTCGTGTGGACTGACGATGTTCTGCCCAAGATTGTGTGAGCTGACGAAGTGACGACCTATTTCAGCGACCTTCTCTGCAGGAGTTATCAAGCGATCCTTAGAGCCATTATTGTCTAGTGGGATCAAAGGTGGAATGGGCCGAGGCTTGGATTTTAGAATTTTGGTCATTTTCCAGAACGGCTTAGAGAAGTCGTTATTTTTGAGGTCCACCATTCTGGCCTTGATAATTTTTGTGATTCGATTGCAGCGTGCCTTAAGCTCAGGCAGTCCAGTACGCTGAAACTGCCTGCGAGTGACATTCCGCAATCGAATCAAATCTTTGGTGAGTGTATCGATGTTTAAGGAGTTGCTTACCTGCCGAGCCGTCGGTACGTGTTGTTCTCAGGCCGCCGTGATCGCATCCTCGATAGCGCACAGCTGGCGGTCGATACTTTCCGGCGTCTACGGACGCACCTCGAAGTCGACGGTGTTATCGACGCACTGCTGGAAACGCTGCCAGTTCACTCGGTGGTAGTTCCGCCGTAACTGCTGGTGCCGATTGACCGAGGAGCCCAGTTCCGCCACCACCGGATAGTGATCCGAACTGAGCTCCTGGTATACAACCGGCTGCGAGACGTGGTCACTCAGGTTTGTTACGTAGAGGTCGAGCGTTGCGTGGGCACCGGACCGACTCAGCCGAGTAGGGGAATCCGGGCTCAGGATCGTGTAGTGGCCTTCCTCCATGTCGTTGCTCCAGATGGTGCCGTTTCGATTGCCGCGACTGTTGCCCAGGCTTGATGTTTGGCATTCAAGTCGCCGGCAATGATATACTGGCCTTGCCTCCGCGTCAGCTTGACGATGTCCCTCCGAAGGGCAGCCGATGATCCATCGCCGGCTTTGGCTTGCGTTGGACAGTACGCCGCGATGAGCGCGATTGTGCCGACCGAAGTGGTGATTTCGACACCGATGGCCTCGATGACACTGAGCTGGAAGCTTGGAAGCAGACGACAGTTGATGTTGTAGCGAAGAGCGATGGCCACACCACCTCCCCTGGTCGGCCGGTCGAGTCGCACGATGCGGAAGTCCGGGATGTTGATGTTCACCTCCGGTTTTAGGTGCGTTTCGGTGATGAACGCCACGTCAATTTCCTTCTCCTCAAGGAAATCCTTCAGCTCGATTGTTTTGCTCTTTAGCGAGCAAGCGTTCCAGTTGACCAGGCCCACCCTAGCAGCCATTTTCAATGATGAACATGCCAAGTGTGAAGACCTGGTCGAATCGGGTTTTGCAGCCGCGCAGTCGAGTGGCGAGCTGCGCGAAGATCGGCATCAGTTGCTCCGGAGTGTACAGCGGGGCAGATTCCTCCGGTGGGACGGCTTCGTTCTCCGACTGCCGACGGAACCCAGGAGGAGGGAGCGGGGGCCATTCGCTGGTGGATAGTGCCGACGATGTTGGAGCTTGGACCGATGCAGCTGCCGCTGCCAATCGCTTGTGCGGCTGTAGCGGTGGGAGTATTGGAATCGCGCACGTGAAACACGGGGCTTTTTATACACAGGGAAAACGAAGCAGTGGATCAAAAGGCCCGTACCTTACTGCAATCTGATGTTCGTGTTGGGGATTTATGAACGAAATTGAATTTTTCACCCGGTTTGGAAAGAAAAAACATATTCAATAGTTTAACGTTGATAATCAATAGTGTCAATAGAATTGGCAAATTTCTGGAGAGTTTCCGAATCTATTGATAAGCAAATCTCGAAAATCCATCGAAAGATAAAGACGCTATTAGCGTTTGAAATCTATCCTAATTTCGTGACGGTCTCGAATTTGAAAATTTCGGTTTTACACCCTGTATCTGAGTCTTACCCTTAGACGTAGTTTACGTCAAAATGGAAAACACTATATTTTAACATCAGCTCCAACAAAAAAGCCCAAAGGATCCTCACCGAGTAATTACTGTGGAATATAACTGTTTCAACAGCTGTTTTGTCGTTAGATTTTTTTACACCCTTCGGCTATTTTCGTCCAACTCTGTTTTTAAGCACGAAGAGTAAACTGCGCTCATTAAAAACTAGTGAAAAAAATGTTTTTAGTGACCTTTACCTCTTTGTCTCCGTGCATTGTGTATTTTGAGTTCATGTATTAATCAATTTGAATGAAAAGTTCTTATGCACGGTAAATGGGTACCAACCCGCACGGCAAATGGTGCACTATCACGGTGAAAGGAAACCATAACATATCACGAAATTTAATCTAAATCTATCTTGCCAAAAACAAATAGTTCCTCATGTTTATTCGAATTAAAACAATTGTTCAATATACAATATACATGACGGTGTTCCAAAGTGTAATTTTCAATTTGACTCATCTGGAGAGCCCTTCGTCATGCTGAATTCTCGCTTAACTTTTCAAAAGGACCTAAGTAACATTTTTTTCATGAATTAATTTGAATAGCGCAATCAACAGAACAACATGAAAGCTTTTGATTGCAGTACTCAAATTAATTCATAAAAAAAATGTTAATTAGGCCCTTTTGAAAAGTTAAGCGAGAATTCTATAAACTGCACGGTGAATGGTTACTTGACGGTACATTTTTCTTTTCATTTCTCACTTCGCACATCATCACTTCATACCTTTCATTTTTTCAATTTTATCATAACTGACTTCTCGTTAGAGACGAGCTCTAATAAAGACTAAAGAACTTGGTGCTTCGAGTTTCAAATTTCTTACTTTCCACTACTCACTTCTTATTTCGCACTCCTCAATACTCATTTCTCACTTCACACTTTTCACTTCTTACTACGAATTTCTATCTTCTCACTTCTCATTTCGCACTTCTAACCTTATATTCCTCATTTATCACTTCTCATTTCTCGTTTCTCGCTTATCACTTTTCACTTCTTAAATATTAACTTCTAACCATATCGTGTATGTGAACTGATTCTGAAAACGTCGAGCTAGTGAGGGGAAAATGCATTGAGAAATTACTTCGACTTAGACAATATCGAGTAAGAGAGATATCGACTTACGGAGGGAACTCAGTATGCTAGATTCAAGGGACTTTGAATTTCATCGAGTAAGGGAAACGTAAATCGCATGGCTGCTAAAGGCCTATATGTACACCATAGGTTGTTTTTGATTTTGTACTGAACCCAATTGACTTAGTAGACCAACTGGTCTAAGCTCCAAACGGATTTGAAAAACTTAGAATATCCGATTTGAACATATCCAAAATGTAAATTATGCGCATGGCCTCTAAGGGTCTATGGGGACATCATGGTTTGTTACTGGTTTTAAACTGAGCCCAGTTGACTTGAAAGATCTATTGGTTTAAACTCCACAATGATTCGGAGAACTTCGAACATTCAATTTGGACATAGAAAAATTGCAAATCATGCGCATGGCTTCCATGTCCCTATATGAACACCATGGGTTGCTACTTATTTTGTACCGAGCCCAGTTGACTTCGTAGATCAATATGTCTGAACTCCTGGTTGATTTGGAGAACTTAGATCATCCGGCTTGGCCATATCTGAATCGTTAATCATGTGCATGACCTCCAAGGGCATGGACACCATGGGTTGCTATTGACTTCGATCGAGGCCTGTTGCCATGGTAGACCATTTTGCCTGAACTCCAGAACGACTTGGAGAGCTTAGAACATCCGGTTTGGACACATCTAAATCGTAAATCGTGTACATGGCCTCTAAGGGTCTTGATATTCCAATTCGTCTAAACTCCAGAATGATTTGGAGAACTTAGAACATCCGGTTTAGACATAATAAAATCGTAAATCATGCACATGGTCTCTAAGGGTCGGTATGGACACCATGGGATGCTATTGACTTTGTATCGAGATCAGTTACCTTGGTAGATCATTTGGTCTGACCTCCTGGGTGATTTGGAGAACTTAGATCACCCGACTTGGGCATATCTAAATTGTAAATGCTGGCCTGAGTGGAGGATATGGTTTACCATTGATTTGGTACCGCCCTCAGTTGACTTGGTAGATCAATTTGCCTGAACTGCAAAATGATTTGGAGAACTTAAGATTCCCGGTTTGGAAATCTCTAAATCGTTAATCATGCGCATGACATCCAAGGCACTGTATGGGCACCATGTGTTGGTATTGGTTTTGTATAGAGCCCAGTTGTATTGGTAGCCCCATTTGCCTTAACTCTCCAGAACGACTTGGAGAACGGTTTGGACATAACTAAATCGTAAATCATGCACATGGACTCTGAGGGCTTGTATGGACATCATGGGTTCGTCTGAACTCCAGAATGATTTGGAGAACTTAGAGCTACTGAGTGGATAATGTGGCTTACTATTGATTTTGGTACAGAACTCAGCAGAGTCTCTTAATTCACGTGTATACATGGATGAGACAGTGTGCCATGAGCTACAAAAGCTCACGTAGCATCGATTCAGTGCTACGAGAGAAGCTAGCGTGCGCATAAAATAACTGAGTGAGCGTGTCTCAATGTACGTCTCATGAGACTCATCTCATACGCTATGAATGCATAGCTGGCGTTACTTAGGCGACGATATTATGAATGAAAATTTCCCGCCCAAGCTGTTTTACGCACCTCCGCTGTTATTTGCAAAGGTTTACCATGGCAAACAGTGCATGAGCTGATCGCATTGAGATGTCTCAATGCGACTCACCAACGGTAATGTGATATACACAAGCTTCGTGAGACTCGCGTGCGCTAAATTTTATGTGCGCGTAGCAGTCGTTGCTCAATATCATGCTTTTTTGTACGCGTGCATGATGTCTGGAACTCAGTTGACTTTGTAGATCAATTTGCCTGAGCTGCAAAATGATTTGGAGAACTTAAGATATCCGGTTTGGACATATCTAAATCGTTAATCATGCGCCTGTATGGACCCCATGGGTTGCTATGGACTTTGTATTGAGCCCAGTTGACTTGGTAGACCAATTCGTCTGAACTCCAGAATGATTTCGAGGACTTGGAACATCCGGCTTGGGCATATCTAAATCGTAAATCCTGGCCTGAGTGGAGAATATGGCTTACTTTCGATTTTGTACCGACCTCAGTTGACTTGGTAGACCAATTCATCTGAACTCCATAATGATTTTTAGAACTTCTAACATCCGGTTTGGACACTTATAGATCGCTTGTTTAGACACCATGGGTTGCTAATGACTTTGAATTTAGCCCAGTTGTCTTTGTAGACCAATTAGTCTGAACTCCATATTGATTTGGAGAAATTAGAACATACGGTTTGGACATATCTAGATCGTATATGATGCACATAGCCTCTAAGGGCTGCTATTGTCTGGATTTCGAGCCCGGTTGTCTTGGTAGACCAATTCATCTGAACTCCGAATTCCGAAATTATTTGGGGAACTAAGAACATTCTGTTTGTACATATCTACATTGTAAATTATGCTCATGGCCTCTAAGGGCCTTTATGATTCATGATTCATCATTTCTGGAATAGTATTGGGTACATTTCTTAAAAAAAACAGCAATATAATCGTTCATGCGCGATATTCGTGTGCAATTTTTGTCCATATAAAAGTGGCCAACCGACGATCCTTTCTTTATATGTCTTTATTAGAGAGACTTTCAGCCCGAGGCTGGCTCGTCTCCGGAACTGACGATCCTTTCTCCGACGTTTACAGGATAGGTGTAGCTGTTTCAGTTTCGGAAAATTTATAAGCTGACGATTATTTTCGGTAAATGAACATGTGAATTTGTCTAAGAAATGGCTGAGATATTGCTAAGTCAAATCCGGGTCAATATGACCCGAAACCCGTAAGTGCGAGTCTTTTCTTAAACCCTTGTCGTGCAAAGTAGGTCAACGTTCAGGAACATAGTTTTAAGCGAAATAGGAAAAGTCAAGAAGTTTCAGACCTTCACATTGTTGCGTTAAAAGTTATTACAATTTGAAAGTGCGATTCAGGTCATATTGACCCGAACACGTTAGGAAGGTTAACGGGGGATGTATCCCCAGCGTGAAACCAACTGCAAATCTCTACGGTGAACTGGTGGTGCAAACATAACGTGTCTTGTATAGTTCTTATGAAGAGATTGATTTCTGCAAAATGATTGCACTGCGAAATGTTACATGAGTAACCTTGTGGGTTAGCATCATTTCCACCTGAGTTTAGCCAAGAACATGAAACTCCGTATTCTGCTGAATCTAAGTTATTAGGGTGACAAAGAACATATCACTTCCAAATGTCAATCCTGTTCTTGGTTTTTGTTAATTCATTTAAAAAAAGTTGAGATCTGAACAAAACCATATTACATGTTAGATTGTTTAAGCGATTTCTTCTATCTTCATCCGCCTAAAAAGGTTCGAAATGCAGTACCATGAAGAATAAGCTTATATGGTAATTCCTTTGAAAAAAAACCTCTATTATTCGTTTTCCCGGAGTATCGGTCATGCAGCATTTCCGAACTCTGATGCATATTATCACGAACGCTAATTTAACTTAAACCGGAAGTCACATTAAACCTGTAATTTGGAATTTTGACTTCGGCTGAAGAATCTCAAAGGGAGAAAGAAAGATCATTGACTGAATCCAACCAAGGGAAGAGAATTCCCCAGAACAGATCGAACGAGGGAAGATAGAGAAAACGTTTGAAGGATAAACACAGCATCGTTCGGCGTTTATCCCATTTTTTACGGGTTCGTTGGAAGTGAAGACGATGGAGTCGAAAAAAAAGTGAGACACAGGATGTGCGCCTCAAGCAATTCGTTGTCGTCGTAGCAGCCCCCTGATCCACCACCGGATAGACAACGGACGGTGGGGTGCCCTCTTCCCAAGGCTCACGCTGAACTACGAATGCACACGCGGTGGTGGCGTTTCCACTTCATGGGAAAGCGGAAAAGTAAACAGTCAGTAGCTGTAAATTTTGAAGATTTTTTCTTCATTTCCTTTCTTTATTTGGGATCCACCTTCATTTCCGGTTCGTCAGGTTCATACTCGACTGGAATGGAATCAGCTGTGCTAGGTGACGCAATGTGCAAATGGTTCACCTTCAATTGGAATAAAACTCTACGTCCCTTCAGGGCCCGGATGTGGAGCTGTTCTGCTCGAGAGTTTCTACCAAAAAGAAATTAATAAAACAAAAGTGGAAAAAATCCAAGAATGGGAAAGCATTGATGGCAGAAATGCATCATCTGCATTTATCAAGCCCTTTTCTCCTCGCAAACCTTGGGCACATAAAAGTGTCGACAAAACCCGTATCCAGTTGGGCACTGCGGTACTCGTACCAAAAGGAAGCTGAGTAAAGGCTTTTCATCTGCGCTGGCTGGGAGTGATGGCGAATGTGCAAGCACTGTATGAATCTCGTCCGCCAAACGAAATTATTGTTTGCTTTCAGAGTGAATAGTTCTTTCTTACCTATTCAGAAGGCAAATCCGGAGAAAAAATCCCTTACCTTCGGGTTTAAAACTATGTCATGCTGCGACAGATAAATGTTTCTCATTTTTTTTGAATGCCGCTTTGGTCGGTTGTCTGAATAAAGGAACGATTTCTCCAGAATTAAGAAAAACCGCTTCTACCTGCTCTTGTGTGATAGGGTTTTTGATGACTGCTTCGTGAAGTTTTTTTGTCTAGATATTTTTATATAGTTTTTAGACAGTACTCATTGCGTGAGTGATAGCGTTTAAAAAGAAATTCTACCTTAAAAGATGAACCCATTCCAAGGCTGTAGATCTCTATAATAAAGATGAAAAAAAGTTCTACCTTCATATTTATGCAATGATTGTACCCAACAAATATAAAACTTATTAAGTTTAGAGTGACCGTCCGAGTCCGACGTTTCGATGACGTTGCATTTTTCAACTCCATCTTATAAAATTACGTTTATTTATACGTGAAGTCTCACAAACAGTTTTATATATTTACTCACCAATCACGTGTTTCAGGGTCACGTTTCGCTTGCCTGTCACTTTCCATCCGTGCGCCCGATCTTCTTAATTTAAGGGTTTTATGACTGACCTACACACTGTCATGCAAAACGTTTTAATGGTGACGACTGTTATCAAAAATACATTGCATATGATTTCATTCCTAAAAAAACCTTCGAGACGATCAAAGTTTCATTGCATATTAGGGTATTGTCACGTTTTCCCGGCAGGCTAATGCGTTTGGGCACACCCCTCTAGAGCCACAATTGCATCTTTTTAATTTCAACTAGCTGTATCGTACATTCTCAAGTGAGCTTTCGGTTACGAAGCAGTTTTGTTGAAATAATGTAACTACACTTGGTTGTTGAGGCTGTGGTGGGAATACCATCCATAACCCTTACTAACGTAACCTTATTTTTCCTATTTTTTAAATTTCAACATTTTGAATGTCCGTTCTTCTTCTTTAAGAAGAAGCTATAGGTAAACTGCAACATATTGGAAAGACATTCTCATTGTTGGAACTAAAAAAATGCTGCTTGCTAATATTTACGATTCCCAAAAACTCCTTCGGTGAATGTCATGAAATTTATACATATAGAAAATGGCCATTCTCCCTATTGCCAATTTCATCCGGCTGTTGATGTACGAACAAAATTTATCCATCATTCCGGCACTAATCGAGCAACCGACAGCGCTATTTGCCGAGAAACGCAGTCATCAACATTCGACGATTGTCCCGATCCGGGACATCCGATGTGTGCACGCTGTCTGGGATAGAATGTCGAGAGGATAATTTATTATTTTATAAGTTTGTTGCTTTTTACCGGTTTGTTGCTGCTGTTCGTATCATCAACCGCCAGAACCCACTAAATTTCGGGGTTCTTTACATTCTCCTCTGGTTGTGAATACAAGTTTCAAATGGCGAGGCGCTCCTGGTCCCCGTTTTCGACCCTGCTACGGTGCACCTCTTCTGCTCTGCTCCTTCATTGCCGCTAGCCTTTTCCTGGCTTATTTTCTTTTTCATTACAGTCTTTTTTTTTCTCCTATTCCGCTGTTTGTTTCGTGCCACATTTCTTCCCATGCACAGCGTTAGGCGCTGGTATGGCAAGGATGGCAAGAAGTAAGACCTTCTCACACAAACACTCACCGTCATCGTCTCGAGAAGACCTTCTCGCTTCAGCGGCTGGTATCGGCTATCAGTCGGGGTCGCCCATCCTGTTTGCTCCAGCAAGTCTTGATCGTGAGAAAAATATGGGTAACGTGAGATAATTTTTTCCCTTCTATGCCTTTGCTGTCTTCTATTCTGTTGGGGCCGATCGTTTGTAACGTCTTCCTTTTGCGTTGTCTTTGGTTAGGAGCGGGATTGTACGTTCTGCTGTAGGCTGAGATTTCCAGTACATACTTTTATGGAATGTGTTGACTGTTGATCTTGAAATTGTTTAAAACTATTGACTTTTTCACTATTGTAAAATAGATGCAATGTCTGCGATTTTGTAAATTCTACATTCGTAGTTCAACAATAAAACAAAATACCATGCTTTTCAACTGTCACTCGGATGAATATCGTGTAAATCCTTTTTTCACTGGTTAGACTTTTATTTCAAAGAGATTTCCATAAAGCTCAGTCAAGGGTCCCACCGTTTGTTTTCTGTTTTATTTTCCATTTAACTTCAGAAACATCCAGACAGCGTCACGAGGTTTTCTCCCATTCCAGCGGAGTGGCCAATGATTTACCTTGCATCCCGCCGTGCCGACGACCCTCGGGCGGGCGACGTAAACAATTCGTTTTTCGACGACGACAGACTTCAAGGAACTCGAACGAACCAGAAGTATAGGCGGTGTGGTCGAGGTGGGCACCCACAGCTTCTCAGCAGCATCAGAACCGGTTGATTTGTGACTTTGTGGTGGACACTTTTGTGGCGTGGTATGCTTACTTCGTAGGCATCGATGAATTCCACGCTCACGAGACGGGCACGTTGCTGCGAAGATCAAAAAAAGAGGTTCCGTGTGAGAGAATTTGTTAGATTTTTCTCATACGCACATTCCTTAGCTGGAAACGTTCCAGTTCTACGCTCCGTTGTTGATTAGCGTCATTTGTTTGATGCTTTGTGAACATAGACATGATTAGTGGTTTACGACAAATGAATATAAACATGTTCAATATTTTTCGGAATGATTCGAAATTGATTCAATACTTCATCCTTAATAAATCCGCTTTGGCAACAATCAAAATACATAGAAAAAACCGACTCCAGTGTAGATCTCAACTGATTTTAGCACTTTTTTATAGCATCTGAGTTCTAATTTCAACAGGTACATCATTAGAACAATTTATTTGATTTGATTAGTGTCTTGGCCCTAAATCTGCTTACCTCCTAGAGTGACAAATTTCTCTTATTTTACTATCATAACGAGTTTTACTTCTTATTAACCTATTTCCAATCTTTTTTTTATTGACTTCAGCGGTTCTCAACCTGAGGTACATGTACCCCTGGCGGTACCTTCTCTAATCCCAGGGGGTATATCGAATACGTAATGGCGGATATGTTACAATTCACATTATTTTTTTTTTTTTGATAATGTTCTGATAATTGTATAATTTTCTATTCTAAAGCTTTGTATCCTATATTTGTATTAATGTGCATGACTATCAGTAAACAAGGACTTTTGAATCCTGACCACCTCAACTAACACTGTGTATGAAGGAGTGTGGGAAAAAAGGTCAAAAGGAGAAACGACTTTCAAAAAATTAATCAACAAATTTAATAAAATGTTCAATGAAATCTACCTGATCAAGGCAAAATGTAGAATAAGATGTTAAGAATATGCTTCCTAACTAAAATTTAGAATCTAAAAGTTCGGAAACCTCCATTTGAGAGACATGAGAGCTTTTTTCCCAAAAGCTCAGTAGCTTCGTTTCAAGAGGCATGGAAGCCTACTTCTAAGTGTCTCAAAAGCCTCCTTCCAAGCAGTTCAAATGTCGTTTAACAGACATGTAACATAATATTCAATATAAAAATACACTTTATTTGTTGTAATTGCAATCAATATGTTAATTCACAATTATATTTAAAAAATTCTAAATTAAGACTGCTGTATTTTTACATGATCGCCAAATTTTAAATTGATTTCGATTCAAAATTACAGCACATTTGGTTATTTCCATGATCTAAATATGAGCATCAAAATAAACGTTTATTTTCAAAATATTATCGGCTGTGTCCGAAGCCTCCTTTCAAGCGTTTCTACTAAAAAGGCTCGAATGCCTTCTTTCAAAATGCTAGGAAGCCTCTTTTCAGGATGTTTGGAAGCTTCCTTTCAAGAAGCTTATAAGCTCTCTCTCAAGAAGCTTGAAAGCGTCCTTTCAAGAGCCTCGGAAGCCTCCCTTCCAAGAGGCTCGGAAGGCTCCTTTCAAGAGGCTCGGAAGCCTCCTTTCGAGAAGCTCGGATGCCTCTTTTCAAGAAGATCAGAAGTATCCTTTCAAGAGGCTTGGAAGCCTCCACAAGTCCTCAAAGTTTTATAGGAGCCTTATATCCAGTAAGATTTTAGGTTCGTCCTTATGACTTACGCTTATCTTCACTTACAGGAGGAAAAATTATGTGGTATCTCAATGAATGCGAAAGATCGAAGGGGTACCTCTCAAGAAAAACGTTGAGAACCACTGTGCTAGGGTTATAATCGACTCTCAACTTAGTCTTTTAAATACACTTTCACATCTATGAACCGTTTACCGCCCACGACTTTTTTCAAAGATTTCTATAGGAAGGAATCATCTTTGAGAAAAAATGCTAGAACAAAAGTTATTAAGCATAGCTAAAATTAGTGGAAAACGAAAAAAAAATGTTTGCATATAAGTCAATGACACAATCCACGCACTTCTACACCAAGGGACCAAAATTTCAAACTAAAAATTAGGATCCAATATATGTAGGACAGGAAAACATACATATTGAATTACAAGAAAAACATTTCTTCCATTGAAAAATGTTTTCGGAACATTGCTTAATAGCCAATCAAAGTAGCAGACTTTTAGTATAAAAAAACTCTCCCTAATCATTTTTTTTTACAAATGTGCTCTATCGCACCTATTTGAGTGAAAATGTATTGATTAATACTTAATTAAATACAGTTTTTAATGATCTTTTTGTGTGCATATTGTATTGCTTCGAAAATTTTAGTTTACATGAAATATTTGTACTTTAAAAACAGTAACATTGAAATGGTGTCGCGTTACGAAAATAGTCGTACAATTGATACTAGACAAAAGATACAAACATATGAAAAGTAATACTTCGGATTCTCTTAGTACTCGTCAAGAGCTTTCTTTTCGTGTATTAAGATCCAAAATCGGACCATTTTCCATGAAGTTACACTAGGTACAAAAATATGGTGTCGCGTTACGCGAATTGAATGTGCTTCCGTGATTAGGGATAAAATGCTTTTGGTTTATTGATACAGTATCACAATGGTTTCTTTCAAGTAATTTGGGCCTTGTACATAAATAGCGTAACAAAATTGGGTGTGTAACGGGGTGTGTCATTTGGTAACTCTCCATACTACAAAAAATAGGTTACCATACAAAAATGTTACGCAGTGGTGGGAAATTACAAATGTTTGGTGTTTGGTGACCCCTTTGGGGTCGTCCGTTAATAAGTCACGTGAAACTGAGTTTTTTTCGAATAAATTGTGAGGCTTTTTTAATCCTCTCTCTTTTCCACGCAATATCACCATGCCACTCATATGAGTAAACGTAACTAACAGTTTGCTGACGAACACGGTTTCCTTCTACCATGTAACGAACCGTCAAACTTGTTTGTGGATGCCAAGTATGCTTATATTTTTTCAATGGTTCGTTTATTTGAAAGGCTCATCTGACGTGAAGCGTTACGGAGCCGCAGTTACGTTTTTTAATACAAGTTTTATATTGATTTTTAAACATATTTTTAGCTTTGAGGAACCGAAAGACTTTAATTTGATGATTTTTAATATTTTAGTTAATTTTCCTTTCGTTCGCTCTCACTAGCTCGGCATTTTTTATTCTTTGACCAAGATCGTCACAGCCGAGTACGTCAGCGCTTAAAGAAGATGCCGTGAACATACGTCAATTTAGTCGATATTTCATCTTAAGAACTTTAGCAGAGATTTTCACAGTCAATATCGGTGAAATAATTTAAGAGTGTTGGTCACCGGTAGTCGAAAAACTTCACCAAACCAATGCAAGAATAAGGGCCTATCGAAAAAGGTTAACAGAGAGTTGCTGAGTGATAAATTGAAAAAAAAAATATTTCCATTTTATGTAAATCGAGATTAACCAGCATTGGGCTGGTTCGTTAATAAAGACATATTATATCAGGCATCCTAATGAACTTCGCTTTGACCTAAATGAATATACAATAATAAGACAATTATTTTACACCAGGATATAAAAACTATTTTCAAAATTGAGTATTTATTTTCTGAGTAGTGTTGATGATAGCGTAAAGATTGAAAATGTGGTTAAAAGTAGTGCACTCAGGGCACGACGCATACGTTCTTGTGATTGGTTGAGACATGAGACTATTCCAATCTTTTCGGAAATAAATAAAAAGTTGAAAACAGACAACGTGCCAGTAGAAACGTAGAATAAAAAACGACAGAAATATTCCTCTTCAACATTGCTGAGCTTCTTGGGCCATCATCACCTTTCAAAATGGTTAACGTAGAAAAAAGGCAATATATAACTTTTCAGTGTAAAAAAACTCACTTCTAGGGGGATCGATCGTCTGACCACGTACTTAAAAACCGATCCGGGTCATACTTGGGTGTGACTAATAAAAATAGGAAAACCCATTACCATTTAATTTGTTTCTAAAACTGAATATGTGATACGAATGGAATTGGTTCAGTTCTATATTTGTGCCGGTTAGTCCCTCAAACTTTAACATCTGAAACTCCAGATCGTAACCACCAACTCGAACTACATTCAACGACAGATAATGTGATAATATTCTGTGTCGAATATAAAATGTCGCATCGAAATCGGCTGAAATTACGTATTCTATCAACGATAAACACGTTTGCATAACGCGACACCATTTGCAGGAGACTGTTTGTCGATCAGCGTAACGCGGCGGTGTTCATATCAATTCAGTTATTTTCATTATAATTTCCGTTTTTTCCTGCGGTTTTAATTCCCAGCCTCATTTCTGTTGATGTATACGACAAATGCTTAGAATAAATCGAGACTCCAAACCGTATAACAGAGCTGAAAACCGCAATTGCATTTCAAAATGCGAAAAAGTGCAATTTAGCGATGGTGTCGCGTTACGAAATGCAGCGCGCTATATTTATCATATTCAAAGCAAAAAATCTCAAAATGGATATTCTATCAGAAAGGAATTTTAGGGAGGATAAGTTTACACCTGTTTAATCATATGTCCCCGAGGCTAATTTTCGAATGCAGACCTAATTTCTCGCTGAAAGCCGTCTCCTCATGGTGTCGCGTTACGCTGGAATGTGTCCAATACAGGGTGTCGACTACCTGGAAAAACCTGGAAAGTCAGGGAATTTCAATTTAGGCCTGGAATGTTAGGGAAAGTCAGTGAATTTTGATTAAGGTCAGGGAAAAAATCACAAAATCCAATGTTGAAAATTTATAGTGATTTTTTTTAAATTCAAGTTATAAAGGACACTTATGACAATGAAACGCTGAATCTTTCTAGTTCATTTGAAAAGGACCAATAAAGGTTACGAAACGTCGGATCAGAATTAATATAGCGTTTTAGTTGGTCATCAGACTACATAGCCGATAAACAATATTCCGAGTCAATTACAGTCGAAAACCACCATAGCTTTTTTTTGTGTGACCGTTGGCAGTCTCTAGACTAAAAGTTTACTTCGGGCCCATTCCATGTTCACCATGGTAATCGAGTTTGTTTCTATTAATCTCTAATCAATAACAGAGTTTCCAAAGCCACGTTGCTTGAATGATCACAGTTGAGGCCTGATCCATATAGTTATTTATATAAAAAAAGTCCCTTTTAATATTTTAGATTATTTAGTGTGAATGGTTTAGTGTCGGAGTCGTTTTGAATTTTTTGCAGTTTCTTGCTTATGATATAGAAAATGCGATCTATCTTGATAAATTTAAATTGCTGAAGTTGGTTACTAGAACTCTAATGAAAAACCTAAAATATCACATTACCTTTTGATGAACATTTAACGCCCAATTTTTTGAAAATTTTCTATTCGAAACAGTCGAAACTGAATCAAATGGTTGAAATGGGACATAGTTCAGAACCGTTCAAGAACAATCATCAAAAATGTTCAACCTTCAACCAACAACTAGATATTTGGAAGCTTGTTTAAAAAAACACCGATCACTATCTTTGTTGACCTATGGTGGCAAAAAACATTTCGTGAACTTCCATTTGATGATGAGCTTATAATGTCATTGGTCGATCCTCACGTCCTTAGGTGGTCTTAGGTGGCTTATTAGTTATGTAGAGAGAATAATAGAAATAAATTAGAATTGAAAAATCTTCAAACATGTTTGCAGGAGTTCCTAAAAAGAACTCCATTAGATGTTCCTTTTTGTAGTTAAACTTTCTATACAGGGGTTAGACAAAAAGGTTGAGACAGGCAAATTTTTTTTCGAAGTTCAAATAAGCATAACTTTGCGTAGAATAATCCGACCATCGGACGCGGAAACTCTTCTAGTATACTACGTCCGATGGACTCAATTTCATCAAAATCGGATCATTCTACGCAAAGTTATGTTGACTTGAACTTTGACAAAATTTTGCCTACCTCAACCTTTTTGTCTAACCCCTGTACATAAATCAATGCTGGAATTCCAAGAACATTGATTCACTTTTGACAAACAACTGAAAATTCATAAAATAAATAGAGCGTTTGAGGCTAGTTATGCCACTTCTTCTCAAACAGAACCTAATTTTTTGTTCGGATATTTTCCATGAGGCCATTGTTTCATTTAACCCGAAGGCCACATTCGACAAAAATTAAACGACAGACGGAAAAAATATTATAAGTATTGCAGTGCTTAGAATTATTTCCTGGGCTTACTGCAAGTGAGTGTGGATTTTTGTGAGCTGGTATGGATTGAATTCTTGATTATCTGGAAGATTGCCGTAACTATTTTTAGATGTCCATAAACTCCACAGAGATTGAATAAGAATCATTACTCCGTGAGTATACTTGAGATCCAATGGAGGTTATTCGATATTCATGAAAATACCTAATCCGTGATTTTTTTCATGGAATTAGAAGGACTTCCAGAAGCTCCCACGATTTTTTTGGAAATAGTTCAAAAGTCGTGTCGAAAGATACAAGATTTCACACAAACTTCCAGGTAGATAATGAAGGTCTATTGCGACTCCAGCAAGATCGTGAGAATTTCGAATGGTGGATGAAGTGGATGAAGAAAGTTTAATCGGAACATTAATTGGAGCCAATTTTGGAAAGATGTGAATTATGATAAACTTTCAGGTTATCATATTTGCGCATGACTACGCTTTTACTTGATTCTTTGTGAACGACCAGAATTACCTACGATATTCTTCAAATCGTTAACGTTCTGCTTTAAGAAGTGATTAGGCTTCCAATAACTCAGAAACTCATATGGACTTCAAGGATTCATACATACAGAAATTTTCAAATGCTTCTAGGAATTAAAAAAACGTTTTTGATACCTGGAATTTTTCGAGAAATTGTCTGGAAAGTCAGGGAAAGTCAGGGAATTTTATTCTCAAATTTGAGTCGACACCCTGCAATAGTAAATTCAATTGATTGTTTTCAATAGTTTAACTATTTGTACTCAAAATTGATTATATTTGCAGTCTAATGGAACCATAAAGATGTGCCAAATGTTGCTTTTTGTTGTTGAAACAATTCGATGAAGGTAAGAAGATGCAAAATGTGGTGATGCTCCACAAACACCGTGGGAGGGCGAAAGGGTATTTGGTTGTTACCAATGCATAAATATAACACTTCCAGTACTCGCATGAAGTCTTACTCATGTTGTGTTTTTTTGGGGTTTACTTTTTACAAATGCGCGAGGCCTCGAGCGTAAAATGTGCGTATTTGCCACACAATTTGCACAAAAACGATACCCGACATTCGACAGGCAAATCAAACCCATTACCTCCGACTTAATAATAACCTTAGTAACTCTGCGAGAAAATCGATCACTTTTCACTAAATTATCACTGCAGACGCATCCGATACAAGTACATTTTCTGCAGCGAACAACTTTTCTAACTGCTGGTAAAGTCAACCACAGAAATTGATTTTCGCTGGAACTGCTATTGATGCGAGAGTTACAATTTTACTTTTTGCAGTCAGTTGCTCGATAATTGCCACCAACTATCTCTGCAGGATCCATTGCCGGCAAAAATCACTTTTATCGCCACAGAAACCAATGCCAATGACCACTATGGATATAAGGAGTTAACCGGTAGGGCCACTATCAAGAAACCATTATGATTGAACCACATAATTAAGTGCTGCGCTGCCGTTTCTGCTCATTTCGAAATATTGATCAAGCTGAGGATTAGAACTAATCCTGTCAAAGTTGCATTAATTTGACGTCTATGCTTGCGATGTACTTATGGGATGAATTAATTTACCGAACGAAACTGTGAGCAACAATAAATAATTATAAATCTATATGTCAATACATTGGATATGAAGTGTTGACTCTTCCTTGATCGAACGGATAGTTGAAAATCCATCGATAAACGGCTGAGATATCAACGTTCAAAGTCTATCATATTTTCGTAACGTTTGTTAAATTTTTACAATCGCAAAGTGTACCCCGGAAAAGAAAACACAGACGTAGTTCCACGTTAAAACATTTTATTTTCAGCATTCAACTGAATTTTATTTATTTACTATTTTTTTTGTTCTTTTCAGGTAATACAGTGCAAAACGAATTGGTAAGACCACTCTGTTAAAAAACTATTCAATATAAATGTTTGGCGTGATGGCGCTGCTTCTTTAGTTTTAAAATGACATTGCATTCTTCCATTATGTCATTGCAGCATAGTAGAAGAAACGTTGATATCCACTGCTCAGTCTTGGTAAAATCATTCATAAAACTCAATCATTGAGCGCTTCCGCGCGAACTAAATCGAATGATTTGAGTGGTAGCACCTGTAGCAAAGCTGTGATAAAAAGTTAATATCTCCAAAAATAAACATGGGACAATTATGCTTAGAAGGACAATATAGCTACGGTTGAAAAAGTACCGCGAAAACTTTTATTTAGCCAACATTCAATTTCATCCACCGAGCCAAACAATACGCCAAAAATATGTCCCTAAATAGATTAGCAATCCAGAGGGCAACCGAAAAAAAAATCTAGAATGCGTTATAGTACATACACCCTTGATCCCATCTTCCAAACTTCGTAAATTGCTTTCCTAATATGGCGAAAACTGTGCGTTTATTCTCCACACGATCATTTCGCTCTCGTCAATCATTCGCCTGTAAACAGCCATGGGAACTATACGGCAGAGGAGAAAAAAAGCACAAACCCTACCCACGACGAAGACGCGTCAAAAGCCATCCGCCAACAGTCACCAACCACAACTATCATCGTTGTTGATCGAGATCGTTGCTGCAAGATAATGGGCTGGGAATCTTCATACTTCTTTTCCTTTATCACATCCAGCAAGCTGCTGCGTCGTTTTAGGACGTAGACGACGATGTGGTATAGCGCTGGACGTTTGTGTGAACATTGACTAGAGGCGCGATGTGTCTCTTCACTCGTGTCTTCTTCTATTCTATCCAGTATTCAGAATTTAGAAGTATTTAACCGTCTCGTGTCGTCTCAGAAGAGCCGAGTCGAGGCAATAAAACGAAGATCATATGGGACAGACAACGTAAAGTTCTCACAGATACCGTCCGTTGTGAGCCATATTTGGGCGGTGTTGAATCAGATTGGACCAACAAGCTTTTTGCAGCTTGGGAGATAAAATGCGCTTAAAAGCCATACAACATAAAGAAAAAATCATCTTTTTTGCTTTGAGTTCAGGACAGGCCTACTCCTGTTTTGTAGTTTATGTGGTTCTTGTTTCATATCTGTTTGTCTCTGGTTGCAATCCAACATGTGGGATCAATCGCACTAAACGTTCTGCCTCTCATAACAACAAAACAAAATTCCCGACCAGCAGCCAGACACAAAGTTTCCCATCGTCATGTCAGATAAACCTCCATCAAGTGCACGACCCCGACGTTGAACCTTGAAGGTTTCGCAGACGTCCGAAATTACACGCGGTCGTATGCGGTCGGCAGGTTCGTTTGCAAGACAGACCCGGAGAGGTTGAAACTCATCACACGATGGAATCGTGAGTCACAGAGAAGAAATCAGGAATCAATTATGCCTCTTTTTGTTACTTTGCCGAGTGGGATCTCGCCCACACAAACGTCGTTGTCGGCAGCGGCGGCGGCTCACAACGTATTGTAGATCTGGAGAATTTTTCCGCAGATCGGCCAGCACGGGCAGGGCCAGGCTCAACAAACCAGACAAACGCAGCCGAACTTGTCCACGATTTCCAGCATGATGAGCGGTGAGAACCGAAATTTCGGTTTCTTATTTAAAACGTCCCCATCATCGTGTCCGCATGATTATTGTTTGGGATTTGGTTCCCAACGTAGGAGGATAAGTTGTTCGCAATTAAGAATATATTCTTTCGCACGTTTTTGTCTGACCATCGCCGTTGTAATCGTGACTTTCGGTTTCTAATTGAATTTGGTTGGATTCTCCATCGCGTTGCACCTATATTCAACCCGTCAAACAGAATGTATCTGTTTTGGCAAACATCGGAATTGTCACTGCGGCAAATCCAAAATACGCATAAAAATACATACAATTCGTCGATTATCAACAGCAACGTTTTGTAAACGTATTAAAAATATAAAAATTAGGTTTTTTTTATTCCCAAATGTCACACAAAAAAGAAACAAACTCATTGGCTTCAGTCATCTCCGGTACATGTTATGCAATTACAAATGTTATTCAACGATTCGTCCATCTGTCGTGTTACAAGTAAACGATGAAACTGCTAACAGTAGCACATATGTCACAACAGATCAGAAATGTAGCTGCAGCGAGCCACCGCACCCATTTCCCTGTTTTTTACGTTGATTCGATCCTTCGAATCCTATTTGTGTCCCAAAACTGAAACGGGTAAAATGTTTTCGATCGTGAAGGGCTGAAAAAGGTGAAGAAAACGCATGTATGAAACTACGAGCGGTGTGTATCGTTATTTAGGAGGGATCGTCGTTTTTATTTGTGTTGCTACATCATTCCAATGCGAATAATCAACTACCAATTTTTGTGACTGGTGAAAGTAGGATATCACATCGATACTATTTCCAATAATTAATAACTTTGACTGATGAAATGCCAGCAGTATAGTGCCTGCGATTGTTAAGATGTCTGTGTTTCAAATTGTTTATAATCCCAAGATTGGGATTTACGCTACATCCAGGGTAGTTTATCCAGTCGAAAACAGTTGAAATTCCCGGGGATTAAACACGATTGGAAATTATTAAAAAACCTAACCTGCATATTAAATGATTAATTC
Source organism: Armigeres subalbatus (assembly GCF_024139115.2). Classification (NCBI taxonomy): domain Eukaryota; kingdom Metazoa; phylum Arthropoda; class Insecta; order Diptera; family Culicidae; genus Armigeres; species Armigeres subalbatus. The sequence goes on along the minus strand of NC_085140.1, from coordinate 194,290,664 downwards.
TCGCGTAACGTTTGAAAAGGGGCCTACAGCCAAAACGTAAACATTGAGAAAATGCCGTTCGAAAAAAATGCATCACAATTTCTATTCCTATTTCCCAAGTTTATGATATTTTAGGCAGCAAAAACTCCTAAAAGCACATAATCAACACTATCTATCCACCCATAACCTTAATTGCATCGAAAGCATGCAAAAATGCAGTGGCGCCGGGAGTGGGTAGGACAAGTAGGACATGTCCTACGCATGAAAATACCTGGGTAGGACAGTCGAAGCATTGTCCTACCCATGTTTATGGTAAGAAAATACCATATGGATGACTAAAAGATCTAATACTTTTAATACTGTTTCAATTTCTAGATTTAAAAAATATCATTGAAACATTTCACAGTTAATCAGAGGTAAAACTGAGAATCGTGGAAGTTTCCGGGATTGTAAAGGAGAAATCTATTCCGAAAAACCTCTTAGAGTCTATGAAGAATTGTTTCCATTTTAAAAAGTTCTTAATGATGTATTTAGATTTTCCAAGAAGTCTTCAAGTTTCTAATAGTTTCTGCTGTTGCATATAATTGTTGGAAGTACGTAATTATTTCTGCTAGCTCAGGGAGGCTCAGAGAATTTCTGAAGTTTTATAAGAATGACAGACTGACAGGTGAAGTAATCAAAAGATGAATATCTAAACAAGAATATAGCTTAGCTTAACTTAGTTAAGACTGACTGTACTTGTCAATGGTTGCTTCGCCGTGACTGGTCATAACTGGTGTAAATTGCGCTACGATCCAAGTGAATAAAGGTTGGTATTCACTAAATACGACTTCAGTCAGTTGGGAAAGGAGAGGAATGTTAGTGTGTAGTTATTGTTGCTACTAGAGACCAAGAAAACCTCCGAATCCCAGCATTAGCACGGAAAGGAAATTTAGTTATCTTGGTAAAGTAGATGACCAAAAGTATAGATCGAGGATTCACTTTAAAAATAATGTAGCCTATTTCACATTATGTGATGTAGTTGTTTAGTCTTCGCCAAACCTCCTGTCTATAAGGCAGAAGCAGTAGTCAATAGAATGCCGAGCTCGTCTCCAAAAGTTGAGAAAAGAAACAAAGATATGAGAGAACAATCGCAGAAATATGCGAATATGAGCAGTTTATGATGATTGTAGCACATGCGGATGTCTGGTAGTAAGCCTATGAGAAGAAAATTTTTGAAAGTTTCTAAGAGTTTATTGGAATCTGTAAGAATCACAAATATACCTACGTTTGCATAAAATCTTAGAAGTTAGAAAGAAAACTGTAAATAGTACTGAACTCCCTTAAAGATTTTTGGACGATCACTGATCGTAGCTGTTTCTGAATGTTTCTAAGGGTTCGAGTTCCTAGAAGTTAGTGATAATTGCTTATTAATATTGCATCAAATATTTTATAAAATTTAAAGACTGTCTTAACAGGGAATTTATAACTTATCTGGGGATGTCCGAAAAAATCTCTAGGAATTCGAGGGGATCTCCGGAATAGTATTCAATAGATTTGATAATCCAGTTTTTGTCCTACCCACGTCTCGGAACGTGACGGCGCCTCTGCAAAAATGTGTCGAAATCGTTAAACTAAAATTTTAAGTCTATTTTCATTTTTTTTCCTCCGGAATAGGCCTTCTTGATAAGTCATTCTGCATTTGCTTGTCATTCATTCATAGACCATTTGTTTACGGCATGTTTCGAAAGTAAACACGGAATAAGGCTTTTCGGGAGGGGAAATTTTCTCTCTCCGAGGTCGGGCCGATGACGGTTCGGAAAAAATTCTCGTTATCGGCCCGAAGTTGGAGAAGGCTTATCCCAGACAGAAAAAAAACGAGTGGCTTGGCCGTTTTTTAGGGTGGACCTACACATATTTTGAAAATAACACGTTGTAGGCCCAATCAAAAATTAGTTTTTTCTAAGTAATTTAATTGAAGATGCGGAACATTTTTATACTATTAGTAGCTATTAGAGGATGCTATCGAAGGGTGTTAAAATTGAATTTGTTTACTTTTCATTGTAGGCCCTAATCAATTGTTAAGCGAGAATTAATAATAGTTATGGTCAAATAAATTCATTGTAGTGTCATTAATAACGGTCGATAATGGTCAACAATTGCAGAAGCCGCATTCAACACGAGTTCATACGACTTTGTCCTGATTATTAAACTTAAACTTGAAGCTTCCTTTAAATCACACAATCTGCTCGTCTTAATATATAATTGTGTTAAACGAAAATGCATGGAATAATGTTTGGCGAACAAATTCAATTGTTGTGTCATTTATCAGGTTATAAGTAATATAACGTAAATCCTGTTTTCAGATCCAGATTAGTTTTGGCAGATATCTTATTTTTCATCGAGGACCCAAGGAGTGTACATTCTTAGTTAAGTCTCTCTCAACGGACCCGCTGTCCAGATATCAATATGACTTAATAGATAATTAATCTAAAGAAGATCCAGTTCCTCCACCTGATAAAACAAAGACTTACCAACCCATACGAATTTGCTCCAGCTCCTCCTTGATGGGCCATCGCCAAATAAATATCTTTCGCCACTGGATTCTATCGCTCTCTCCCTGAAGTGTAGTTCCAAACAAGATTTTATGCAATAATACGGTTACGGTTAAAACAGTATTTATGACTGTGCCAACAGATTAAAAACAAAAATATTGAAATACTAATCGACCCGACAGACCTTGTCCTGCATAATAGCCGAAAATACGCGTTGTAAACTGCCCATGCTAAATTTCTATTCAAATATTGGTTTTAGTTTTTCACGATTTGCTTAACCTGATTTGTGATTTCGCATGAGAAAATATCATATAAACCCGTCGAAAATGATAACCAACATACCTGCTAAAGGAATGAAGAAAATCCATCCAGCCGTTTTCGAGTTATGCGGATACGAACACAGACCATTTCACTTTTATTATATAGAAGATATAGATATATAGATAGATTGTCAAACACAGCTAGCAGATGGTCTCCTCTTCTTCTTCTTCAATGGCTCCATACTCCACCTGGAACTTGGCCTGCTTTCAACTATTATTCTATTAGCATTTCCTCAGTTATTAATTGAAAGCTTTTTCCTATGGTGTAATAATTGTTCTTTTGCTGGAAAAGCATCTCTTCCCAGAGAAGTAGCTCGATTGGATCGCGAGGCGAAAACCGAATTGCAAATACTAAGTTGCGATCAGATTCAAACGGGCGTAATCGTGTTGAAACTATCTCAGCTATCCCAAACCCACCCTTTCAAGCCCCATTGGAGCACCCCGGGGATACCTACCCAGGTTATAGGTCTCAACAGACACAGCGTCCAGGGCAACCCTTACACTCCAACCCGGGTAATGAAACTCACTTTTTTTTACCAATCCACCGACTTTCCTGGAACTCTCTTTTCAAGATTCATACTCTACACTTCTGTTCCACACCTCAACCTGCTTCCAGGAGCCTCAAGATGCTTTTGCTAGTACCAGAACCCCGTGGAGACCTCCGGGGCGTATAGCCTCGACTCCCAATCTGGTTTCTATCTCTCGTCCCACAACAGTCTAACTGATACATCATTTACATTGCCCCTACCTTCGACTGGAATGGACGAAGGTAACCTTTTCAACCTACATCCTCCCCCTGGAGATAATGGTTATTGGAACCTTCTTCTTATTGCCATTACATCCCCCATTCCATTGGGACATTGCCGCCTCGCTGCTTAGTGTTCATTCAGCACTTCCGCAGTTATTAACCCAGTTTCCGTTAAACCAGTTATTATGACCAGTTTCGAACATCCAGTGCAAGGGCCTGGATGAAGTAACCGAGGCCAGAGACCTGGTCGACGCACTGAGAGATCAGTGCAATGACGGGATCCAGGAATCTGCGGTTCGGTTACGCTAAAGCTACCCAGGAATGCAGGTTGCCTCATTCCAAGTGCCTCAGGTTGAGGCCAAAAAGGTAATGGATAGGGCTAAACTGAAAGTGGGTTGGTCAGTATGCCCGCTAAGTACAAGCCAACCGCATTCCTGCTGGAAACGGCAGTTGGATTGCGGATAAGTCTCAGATGGTGGCCCTCTGGACTTGCGGGCGATACCCCATCCAGGAGATATTATCACCACCTGATGATGAGGGTTTTGTCATAACAAAAGTAAACGGTGTTTACTTTTGTAGCCGCTACTGTCCTCCCATGTGGAGTATAGTGCAGTTTACTAGGGTAGTCCACATTCTTGCAGCGAAACTAACTGACTTAAAACCATTAGTTGTAACAGGCAACTTCAATGCGTGGGCAGTGGACTGGGGATCCCGGTCCACAAACGCTAGAGGTCATACCCTTCTAGTGTCGCTGAACGTAGTCCTGCTGAACGCAGGCCAAGTGCCAACGTTCAAGGGACCGAGCGGTGATTCATGCATCGGAGGATGGCGCACCTCGCAGTTAAACCCAGAACTCTTGGAGGAATCACTACGATGGGCGAGACGAACAACGGGATTAAATGGCGATGAGTATCGATGTACTAATTCGTGCATGCGATGTGACGAAGTCTAGGAGGACCAAACCTCCCGGAAATTGACAACCTGGTGGACAGACACAACTGTAGACTTTCGTAGAACCTGTCTTCGAGCTAAGAGAAGGTTGCGACGTGCCAGAACAGACGCTGAAAAGGTCGAGAGACGCCTGAACTACGAGATTAAATGTACAGGGTGGCCACTAAACCGGGAAAACCGGGAGAACCGGGAATTAACCTGGAATTTGTTAGAACCGGGAAAAACCGGGAAATAACCGGGAATTCAGTTATTAAAATTATTAATTAAATTCAAAATATTCAGCGTGCTAATTTAAATGTTTCCATAAAATAGCAAAATTAGGAATGTTTAAAGGGTAGGAAAATCCCTGGAATTTTCTGACAGTTTTTAAAGATTCTCGATTGTTTGTAAAAATTCTTTTGAAAATGTTGGGAAAAATATGGTAGTGCATCGATCGCTGAAAACTCTTTGTTGATTTTGTACGTCTGTAAGAATATGAGAAATCTATGTATGTTCGATTATTATGAAATAAAGTTATAAAAAAATCCTTTAAATCCCAACAAATCTCTTGACGGGCTTACGAATGTTTGGAGGTTCCACGAAAAATGGAAAGTGATTTGTTGACGATATGATTGAAATCCGCTGTAAATCTGTAATTTTTGGCTTCATGAAAAATATTGGCAAGGACTTATGAAAGTGTTTTCCAAAATGTAACGTACGGTGAAAATTTAAAAGAATTTTAATTCTGGCATATGCAGCAGAGATTGCAAATTACAGATTATATATTCTAGACAGTATTATGCAGTGATATGAATACCAATGGAAAGTTAGAGACCTTAGCTAACTTTTCTCCGAAGTAACTAAATTGCTTTACTTTAACGAAAACCCTTTGTAGCAACTTATACGAAGTGTTTATTTTTAACCAAACAAAATTTTGTATTTTGTTTAGAATAATATTGCGTCAAGGATATGGCTTTCTGTCTCTGGGTTGATCAAAACGGCTATATTTTAAATTGATGTATTCTGCCTTTTTCAAGAGAGAATTATAAGTCTACCGTTTTCGGTTTTGTACAATATGTCTACAACACGAAAAACGGTTGACTGTTAATTTTCCTCTGAAAAAGCAGAATAAATTCTGCCGAAACGTCGAGTAATTCAAAATATAGCCGTTTTGATCAACCCAGAGGCTGAAAAAGCCATATCCTTGCAGCAACAATATTTCCAGTCGTTAATTAATAATAGATTGAATAATATATTGCAGTTTCATATTTGTCGCTCGCTTGCGATAACTTTTGATTCTGAACATCATTGTTCTTTGTAAAAAACAATGCTCTCTTCCACTTTGAGCTCAGCTAGTTTGTCTCACCGATAAAAGCCATGAAACATCAATCAACATTCCACTAATATATACAAATATTCAAAAAAAATCAACTGGAGCTGTAGAATTTTTGGCTTTTCTTTTTCAATATTTGTCAAAACGATTACCGTCATGCGAGGTTTCTTTTCACAAATCGAGGGCTGCTTTGGACATTTTGGAACATGAACTATGACGTAAATGCCATGATCACCATTCGGCTGTCTTGTTGATAGTTGAAGCAACTTTCTATTTCAAATTAGATTTTTTTTAGAAAATCAAAAATCCAAAGTAGCCCCCGTAGTCAGAAGAACGCACGACGGTAGTTATGGTTTTTTCGACATTTAGGCCTTTATATTTGCTCTTTTAAAGGGTAAACCAGTCTTTCTTTTTCTGTTTCTTGATTTGTCATTTTTCAAGAATAGACTCCTTCGTAACCAATTCAATCAAATTGAAAAAGTGGACATCAGGGACTTTGGAAAATATGCTATTGGACAAGACTTGCACTACACTAATAGCTGTTAAGTCCCAAACCATATTTTTATAGAACACAGCTTTTGCAGTATTTTTACCAAAATTTTTTTTACTTAAAACTAGCAGCTGCGGCGACAGGCTGCAAAATTCAAGAATATCAGCTCAAGTGAATGTGGATATATACACGCTGGGGTTTGTTTTTACGTGGATTACATGAAACGAGCTTTGGAAATAGTTTTGTGTTGAACATTTCTCGTCTTGCCCTGATCCTTCCAAGTTTTTGGAACTCTGGAATTGAATCTAAAACGAAGAGTTATCTCATTTACAGGGCATTATTAGCATGTTTTATAAACGCCATCATGTAAATATTGAGATAAATCTTTTTGAATAAATCCTAACATGCGCCATTCGTGGATCATTTCCTATATCGCTACACCTCAGCCGGGAAAATTTCAAAATTTGAACCGGGAAAACCGGGAATTTGAAAACGGAATTTGAGTGGCCACCCTGAATGTAGTAAGAGGGTCTGCTTTGAGCAGCTGTGCAGGATGGCGAACGACAATCCATGGGGAGATGCATACAGGATAGTGATGGCTAGGACTATCAGCACGCCACCTGAGAAATCTCCGGAGATGTTGGCTAAAATAGTCGAAGGGTTGTTTCCGAGGCATGAATCATCGAACTGGCACGCTACCCCGTACGAGTCAGTCGACGTGGTACCGCTAGTGACTAATGAGGAGCTTATCGTAGCTGCAAGGAAACTTAAGCTCAATAAGGCACCAGGCCCGGATAATATTCCAAACCTGGTCCTTAGACACGCTATTCTTGCTGATCCAGATATGTATATGCTGCCTCCAAAGATGCATGGACAAAGGAAACTTCCCAGATCCTTGAAAACGGCAGAAATTGGTGCTATTACCGAAGACCGGCAAGCTGCCGGAAGACCCTTCGGCATATAGACCAATTTGCCTACTCGACACAGCTGGAAAGCTGCTAGAGAGGGTCATCCTGAGTAGATTGTCGGCTTATACAGAGTGTGCTGGTGGCCTATCCAGCAACCAGTATGGTTTCCATAAGGGCCGTTCTACCATCGAAGCAATTCGACCGGTAACGAATACGACTTGATGTAAAAAATGCGTTTAACAACGCTAGCTGGGCAGCTATTGATGGCTCCCTGCACCGATTGAGAGTTCCTGTCCTGTTCCTGAGGATTACCTGTCCAGGATACTGAAAAGTTATTTTCAGAATACGACAGAGATGCTGGTCAAAAGTCGATCGAAGTGTCAGCGGGTGTTCCACAGGGATCGATCCTCGGACCGGTTCTGTGGAATATTATGTACGACGGAGTATTACGCTTAAGTCTCCCGGCCGGTGTGAAAATCGAAGGCTTCGCGGATGACGTAATGCTAGAGGTAACAGGAGACACTCTCGGCGAAGTCGAACTGAAGGCTTCATACGCGATTGGCAGAGTGGAGGAATGGCTCAACTCGAGGCGGCTGTCCCTTGCACATCACAAGACGGAAGTCGTGGTGGTGCATAACCGCCATGGGTTGCATCTCTTAAGCATCTGGGCGTGATGATCAACGATAAGCTCAATTTCACATCGATTATGCATGTCAGCGGGCTTCATTGGCGATAAAATCTTTATCACGAATGATGTCCAACAGATCGGCGGTGAATAGTCAGGTGCGTATTTTGATAGGGGGTGTAGCATTGTCTATCATCCGCTATGGCGTACCAGCATGGGCCATAGCACCAAATACCGAGTACAATGTGAAGAAACTTAACAGAGTACACCGGCTGATGTGCCTACGAGTCGCGAGCGCATATCGCACCATATCATATAGGGCTGTGCAAATATCGATAAAATCGATAATATCGATATTATCGGATGAAATTTATCGATACGATACCCGATATCATTGAACTCAAATATCGCCGATATCGATAAATCTTTGTAATCGATTTAAACAATGATGATGCCAATTAAATCAACTAAGAACTACATAAACTGGCTCGCTGACTACATCCATAAAAACATATGTAGCAAATCCATCATTTTTTTTATAATGTCCATTGTGTCTGTTGTTGATAATTTGGACTCGTCATTAGTAGCCGCTAAGCTGTGGAGGACGGCGAAGGTCCATCGTAGCTTAGTAGGGAAAGCACCTGTCTAGCATACTGAGGTTGCGGGATCAAACCCCACCGAAGGAAGTGGTCACTTCCAATACATTTTTCGAACTAAATCTTTGACATGTTGTGCCATTTTAATAAGCTAGTTTTCAAACATAGTAATTAATTTCCAATCCGGGTGTTCAATACCCGGAAAATAGGCAATGAACATCGATTGAACCCTTCTTACACTGTTGTAGACGTCGGTTTTATCGGGGAGACTGTTTTGTCGAAGTGGTTTGGATAAAAAAAAAAGTTTGAATTTTGGAAAAGCGAAATAAGAATACATTAAACTGTTGTTTTTTACTCATGTAGTATTAAGAACATGGGACATCGCAGTCAAAGGTTGTTGGACCCACAGACTGATTCCGGATGTGTTCAACTGGTTCGGTAGAAAGCATGGTCAGGTCTACTTCCACCTAACACAGGTGTTGTCCGAACATGGCTGGTAAACATGGTGAGGTTACCAGCCTTAAAGTCGATGCTGTGTGCGTTAGCATAGGCGTGAGAGTTCTCAATAGTCCCCCCCTTGATGTATTGCTTAATTGCGGGCCGGGGGTACAGACTGGCGGACTCCGCAGACTCTATGGGCCGTTTCCTTAGTAAAGGTAGAAAACGGTCCCTTCTTGCTATCCTGAAGTAGGAGGTTGTTTCCGATCTCTATGTAAGCAATGACTACTAGGCGGCCATGATGGGATTACGGTGCCGCTGATTGTGGGTCTTCAAAGTACTATCGCCATCTAGGCGTCTATCGCATCTTAAAACATAGAACCCCTTCTTAACTTTCCGACGTAACCAAAACCGTCCAAGATGCTGCTAGGACAACCATTCTTCAAACCAGCAATCCCTCGGGGCGATAAGCCTCTCATTGGTGGTCGGACGAAATGATACGGACGTTCAAAGGCAGAATGACGCCCCAAGATCACACTGGTAAGCTAAGTACGTTTTTTTCCTGTTCGGGTAAGTGCGTTAGAAACCTACGAAGAGAAACATTTAGAGTATCGATCAGTTATCCAAGTTGCGAAGTGAAAACAGTGGAAGGATATCTTCGACTCAGTAAGGCCGATGACATTGTACGATAAGGGGAGCTGGGGGATTATGCATTCACCCCATCCTTCCTCAAATTGCACATTGCACTCCAATCCACACCTTTCACCGCACGCGTTTCTACAGGCTGAATTTCTTCTGTTTATTTAAAAATACAAAGGACAGAGTGCATACAATGTACGCCAGAAATCGGAAATCTATCCGTTCTGAATCTACAAGTAGGAGGGTTAGGAGGGTTTATTTTTTATTTTTTCTCAATTCGGTTAGAGAACAGCACGCTATGAGAATTATCCTAGGAAGTAGACTTCCATTGCAGTAAAATTCTTGTTTTGGCCTCATAGCCTTAGTCAGGGATCAGAAATGTACAGCGGTTACCCCAAGCCCTAGCTATTGTCCATTGTTTTATAAAAATCTCCAGCTTTTATTAACCAAAAAAATGTCATTTCAAATTGGTTAGCTTAAGTTTTTTTTCACTAATAATTATCTAGTGTTTTAGTCTTGCCGTGCAATTACAATAACATCTGCTTGTGATACCTGGCTTATCACCTGACTTGTGAGAACTGACCTCGTTATCAAAATTTATGGAAATGTAGAATTAAAAACGCGCACCAGAAATGTATCAATTTATGGAGAAGTGGGAATGTAGGAATCGCACTATTCAGAGTTGTGAAATTTATTTATTTATTTTTTCTGTTTATTTAAAAACAAGAAGAACAAGAAGTGAAATGCATAAATAATGCATGTGATTCCCAAGTTATTTCAATCGAGATTTTAAATTGCAATTAAAATTGCTAAAAATTGTTGACAACTTTTAAAAATAGAAAATGTTATCTTTGAACATAAACATTTCAATTTTGAATCACTACTGGCCATGACCGCACACGCTAACAAAAAGAAACGAAAAGAACTGAGCCAGATTCGCCTGTTCGCAAATACGCTCAACAGCGTGTTTATCCCTTTTACTATTGAACGTAAGCTGTTGCACTTCATGCACGAGGACCTTCGAATGCCGTTGAGAACGTGCATTTATACACGTATCCCATGTACGCGACAGGAGTATCCGTTTGGAGAGAAGAATCAATCATTTCGTCCACCATAGAATACTGAAATGAAGCCACGTATGCATTTCATAAATTTTTATATGCTTCGCATATTTCACAGATTTGCAACATTAGGGAAAAAAAGTGTGCAAAATTCAATATATCGTACCCTAGAGGTTCGGTTAACCAGTCTGGCCAATATACATACAGCCACCGCCACCGACGACCACCAGTAAGAAGCAGGTCATTGGCTTATGTAAAAACGGACTTATGGCCAACAGCAGCAGCAGCACAGAAGTGCCTACGGCACCTCAGCAGCAGTAGCCATCAGCGCGGTAGCAGCTTGCAGACACACCTGTTCTCATTCTTTTTGCTGCTCTCTTTTGCGTGGCGCAGAAATTCACCTTTTAGGAGGTTAGGCCGTTGCCGCAGAGCGTGGAGGTTTGGATTTTGCATCGTACGCACTTTTTTCGTCTGCTCATCATCCCGTCCCGGCACGCACACGAAGATAAACTGTGAATCTGTTATTATTATCAGGTGCTTTTGGCTCGATGATAATATGAGTCGGGTGGGGTGGCTCTGCTCTAGGCCCCCTGGCCCCAGCCATGCCGTGGTATGCAGCGTGGTACGTCATACGCTGGAGGCGAAACTGGACAAATTGCACCTGCCTGTTTCATATTTTGCGAAAGGGATGTGTGGTGATTAGCACAAGGATATAAGCGTATGATGGGACTACAACGAAATCGAATGCAAAGTACGTACGCACGCTTCGGACGAGAAAATGGATAATAAAATTTTCGCCGTCTGACTATTGCGACCGTCGGTCGTCACCGACGATCGGCCAGAAGAGAGCACCGTGTCATTAGCGTTAATTGTTTAATTCCTAAAATGGGTAACCTGGGTACAGGTCGGCACGGCGTTAAAGATTATGGCAGACAGGACAGTAAACAAGGTTGAAATTTTATGTCTGTGTGTTTTGAAGGTAGACGATTATATAGCGCATGAAAAAAGAGTTGAAAATTATTCTTCTTAATCGTATATCAATCCAGATTATAAAAATTGACGAAAAATCAGTTTTTTAAGAGCAATTTTGGTGTTATATAAATAGGGTTACGGGAGGTAATATTGGCATAGGACAAAATATTGGCTCATCACGCAAATAAATCAATCATTTAGCGATAACACCTCGTTTCGTAAGAAAACTTTGACATGGTTTTTCAGCAGCCATGTTTGATCGACTTAAGCAGGCAGGCTGCTCAAGATTTTTTTTCTTCTGCCGAAAATAGTAGATGATTGATGATGATGATTTTTTCAGCACGAGTTGTACGAGGCTTGCCGAGTTGGATAAATACTACGAGTGCTAAAAAACCGAGTTTTGCAAAGAGTTGCACACGCTATTTTTTGCAATGACGACGACGCAGAGAACACACTATTTGAACACTTACCCAAGCTAATGCAGTAAAATGTAGTCATGACTACTGTTCTGATGTTGGTTTTTCATTATAGCACCCAAATAAGTGTTATAATGAATATAATGCAACCCATTTGAATTGCATAATGTTCATTAAAGCACTCATTTCGTTGGTATGGAAAAGTAGGCCGTTTCATCACTCAAAGACGAACTGTAAACCAGGTATTATGATCAGGAATTGCAAAAAAGGAATTTTCTGAATAAACTTACCTATTTTCGCACTAACTAACACACTAGCTAACATATTTATTTCACAATTTCCATTAGTATAGTGACACGCTTAACCAAAACTGGATTATATTGAGGGCACCCGTTGCCGAACAGCGGCTTGCGATTTTGATTCATAGCAGCAGGAGAAAATCGAAAATCAAAACATTCCTAACGATAACCCGACAAAAATAACTCGATTATATTAAACCTACGAGAAACCTGGATTAACTATAAACAAACTTCTAGAAAAATCAAGTTTTTTCATTCATAATGAAACCCAAACCTATCTGAACGATGGAAATAATTATTTGTAGTGGAATGCTTTGAAACAACGAAAGTCAACAAAATATAAATATGTAGGATGCAAATAATGAGCAAAACCCAGTGATAGCGATATTATTTTGTCAAAACTTCACCGTAATCAGTTGTGCTCACTTGAAAATTGATGATAGTCTAATCTTATTTTACGGTAAATTTACGACTTAAGAGGGGTGTGCCGAGGTGCCTTTTAAAATTAAAATTTGATCGAGTTCGCAGCACATAATAGAATGTAGAATACCAAAATTTAAAAACATGTTTTTAAATTTATTGAAAACTGAATTATCATGAAGATATGTTATGGTCTACATAAATCTTGGCAGCCCATATATAAATTCTTCACGTATAGCTACGTAATGCTGCGTTTACTAATTTTAAAGTTTATATTTTGAAAATGAGCAAGTAATTCGACTTGAACACTATTATTCAACTCACTTGAATGAACAGAATGTTGAACACTTTTAGCATGTCAGTTGAACTGAACTGAGTTAATCAATTCACTTACCCTGCCGAGCGTAGCATCTGAGATCATGTACTCGTAAAAGACATAACGACGGCCGTGGGCAGAGGCAGTTTACAAATTCCGTAAAAATCCCTTTCATAATCAGTGTATGAATTAAACAAACATCATTTATTCCTTTATGCCCAGCATTCAGCAATCAGCACAAATCCAATAAACAGACATTTCTCGCTTAACTTTTCAAAAGGACCTAAGTAACATTTTTTTCATGAATTTGAATAGCGCAATCAATAGAGCAACATGAAAGCTTTTGATTGCAGTACTCAAATTAATACAAGAAAAAATGTTACTTAGGTCCTTTCGAAAAGTTAAGCGAGATTTGTTCATATAATAATCCGACGATATAATGGATCAGGATTGCTTATTCTATTCGAAGAACTTTGAAGATCATTTCATGCGATTGTTTTTAGTCTAATTTTTTCATCATAATTCAGACAGTTCGCTTGTAAAAAGCTAACACGATGATACTTCTATGCCCAGGGAAGTCGAGATAATTTCCAACCCGAAAATTACCTAGACAGGCAACGGGAATCGAACCCAGCCACCCTCAGCATAGTCTTGCTTTGTAGCCGCGCGTTTTACTGCACGGCTAAGAAGGGCCCGTAGCCTCATGATATACGAATGCAAAAATGGTACCATGGCTTAGAATAACCTCGCAGAAGAAGGTAGATTCTATCAAAATGTTAATATATTTCAAATGATTTAGAAACTGTATTCCTGTCGAATTCAACCAAATCTAATAATGCAAAGTACCGTCACCAAGGTATAGGTATAAGTATGGATCGAAGGACTCGAAGGGGAGTAAGAATTAGTTACAGTTTAAACAACTTAGAGCCTAGATTAGAAGATAATTAATGATTATTTTCTCTTTCGATAATTACCAAGCCAAACGTTTACTCCGGATTTCTTGGCGTTTAGCGTGCTCAGGGAAAAATGTAGTAAAATATGCAATAGGATAGGACGGGGCAAGATGAGCATGAGATAGATAAGTTCAGGGAATGTAATACATACAACAACATTGCCAATGACAACAACATTGTCCTCTCTTGTAAATGTTGGGACAAACTTAACTCGCAATAAGCATTTGTCCTAAACTGCAACAGGACATAGGACAATGATCGCCTGCCTCTCATTTAGAGATGTAGTCGGTTTTTGATGTTTTTGATAATGTATGGATGTTCCCATTGATACTTATAGTTATCAATGTTCAGACATAAACTTAACCATCTGTTATATCTTTTTCATCTGACTTTTGTCGTCTTCATGTAGTAAAGTGTGATAGGGAAAAGCCTACTAGAAACAGCCACTTTTGACCGAGTTCTAGAAGATGCAAAAACCAAAAACCAAAACCTGCTAATAGCGCATTGTTGACAAGCATCTCAAATACTAACACGCGCAAAGAGAAGTGATCCCATGGTAGTTTTCTTCATTTTGCTTGTCGCCTTTTGTATGAATAGGGAACATATATGAAAATTTCCATTCTTCGTGGAAAATCCCTTGCTTCAGGGATAGATTGAAAATGTTTATTAATGGGGTGATGATCTCAAGAACACACTTTTTCAATATACTTGGAGGGATTCCATCTGATAACGGGCTTGGTAGTGGTATGGCTACTGCTTCTGCCTCATACACAGGAAGCGGAGGGTACAATCCCAGGCCCGTTACATTCTTCTTTTTGTAGCTTTCTCTATATTTCTCATGGTCTAGCAATTGCTAGAACTGGAAATGGACTTCCATACGGTTTCCATTTCTATCCTATTCCTTCGACTTGACGATTCTAGCAGTAGCTGCTAGAATTGGAAATGAACTTAAAAAAAGCTCATTTCCTATATCCCATTAGAAATTCCATCAGTTGCTTTCGCCTATCTATCACATTGGCAGCTCGTTAAACAAGACGAACCTCTGCCCTTCGAAACTCGAACCCAAACATTCCAACAAATTCCGCATGAGCTCGTGCCAAGTGCAGAGGTATATTCGGCCTGCAGTGGGCGAATGATTGTATCTTTGTATCTTTGTATTGTATCTATTGTTGGATTTTGGGGAAGGAATGCGTTGGTTAGAATTTGCCTTTAGCTGACAATGTGGCCATGGGTGATTTTACACCGTAACGCACCTCGCAAAGGTGTCTACAGTAGAAGCATAAGTACTAGAACGCTAGTGGCGCTGTAGTCAATTAAATTATTTTGCTAGATTATGATTCAACAACCTTCAATTGGCCATAATTTATACATCATGTTGTAGTGCATGTTTTGTTTCATCACCAACATCGGTTTGACACTTGTAGTACCAGTACTTTGGCGGCCAGGTCGAAGTGACCTAGATGTTAGTCACGCGAACAGGAGCGACATTAGCGATCTAATACTTATGCATCTACTGTGTCTACCCAGCGTTACGGGGGCTTCTAATGCTTATTTTTTATAAGAAGAACCAAAATTTCACCAACTTTTGTTTATTTATCTGTATTTCAAATTCACTTTATTTTTATAATATTTTTTCAGTGTCAAGTCTTTTGTTGGACTATAGTTTAACAGTGTTCGGAGTTAGCATAATAGCAGTAAATAGTAGTTCGGAAAAAAAAGCATAATAGCAATAAATAAAGGGGTGTCTTATCTTGCCCCGGGAGGCGATCTTGCCCCGTCCTCCCCATACTCAAGTTATTACAGGGTGTCTACTACCTGGAAAACCTGGAATTATCAGGTAATTTACTCCCCACCTGGAAAATACCTGGAATTATCAGGGAACTCATGACATAATCAGGGAAATTTGAATACCCGGTGATCATGAGTGAGAGATAAAAGATTTAAAAAATATTTGAATAAATATAGCAATCAAATCTATTGAAAATGTAGTGAACGTTATGGGATCGTTGTTCCGCAAAAAACGTTTTGCCATCTTCTAAGGAATTAGTTAGAATTTTTCAAAGCAATTCCTAGAACCTTCCGAAAGAATTTCGGGATCAGTTTTCCAAGGAGTTATTCAAAGAAATCACCAAAAAAGTGTTCATAAGAATGATTAGTGATTTTCTAAATTATTTCTGGAGGAATTTCAAAACGAATTTCCGGACGATTTTTCGTATGGTTTCTTTAATAAATTCCCGAAAGGGAACCTGAAGGGATTAAAAAAAAGTGTTGAGTGATTTGTGAAGGATTTTTGCTAATTCTTGAAAGAATAGCCGAAGGATTCCCGAATGGATTTTTCAAAGGAGTTTCTAAAGGTATTCTCGAAGTATTTCCAAAGAATTCTTAAAAGCAAAATATCCGGAAAAACTCCTCCAGGTGTTTTCTAAAGTTTTCCTTAAGATACTTCTGAATGAGTTCTTGAAAAATTCCAAGGAATTTCAAAAAATTATCCGAAGCATTTTCAGAAGGTTTTTACAGTAAAGCAGTAATAGAACGCTAGTGGCGCTGTAACCATTGAAATTATTCTGCCAAAATATGCTTCAATAAGCTTAATAGCCTATTCAGATTACGATTAGATTATTTATCGTAATAAATATCGTGTTAAGCCCGCAGTCCACTGTTTGTCATAATGACAAATATTTGTCAAGTTGATCCGGACATCTATCAAACCGATTAGAAATCGACATGTATATCAGACTGACTTGACAAATATTTGTCATTATGACAAACAGTGTACTGATAGCTTTAAAGCGGAGAAAGAAAATTGAATGTGTGGTGATGGCATCAGGTAGTTGTTTATCATGATATTTATGATCATAAATGGCGTAATATGAATAGGCTATAACTTGGCCGTTTGACACTTATCGTACCGGTACCTTGGCTAGGTCCAAGCAAACTAGATGTTGGTCACGCGAACAGGTATAACGACTTAGGCAAGTAGAAGCATAAGTACTAGAACGCTAGTGGCGCTGTAGTCAATAAAAGTATTTTGCCAAAATATGCTTTCACAAGTTTAACTTGTCGGTTTGTTATGTATAATGTTGTAGTGCATGTTTTGTTTCATTACCAACACTGGTTTGACACTTGTAGTACCGGTACTTTAGCTGCCAGATCAGATGTTAGTCACGCGAACAGGAACGACATTAGCAATATAATACTTACGCATCTACTGTTAGGCATGAGTACGTTAGGCATAAAGGATGTTAAGCATAAAATGCCCCAAAAAACAGCCTACGACATAAAGAAGGTATTATGCCTAACGTCATGGACCCAGCGATCTCATATTTTTGCATCAACACATTTCTTGAAGGAGTTTTCGTAAGAAGTTCTTAAGGATTTCCTGAAGAAATTCCCAAACATATTTCTGTAGTTTTCTAGTTTTCTTAAATTTCCTTTAAAAAAATGAAATAAAATTCGAAGAGATTTTAGATAGAATTCTTAACCAAGTTTTTAAAGAAATTCCTAAAAAAAATCAGAAGAATATCTGAAGAAATCTGCAAAGTATTTTATAAAGGTATTTCCGAAGATTTTTAAAAGACATTTTCGAACAGACACCTAAAGGAATTAAAATTAAAAAAAATAAAAATATTAATAAAAGAAATCGCCAAATGCATCTCTAAAGAAATTTCCGAAACAATTCCTTGAGATGTTTTCTAAAGTTTTAGCAAATTTTCAAATTAAATCTTGGAGGAAGTTCTGAAGCAATTCTTAAAATCCGGAGGATTTTTCGATGGAATCTATGGAGAAATTTTCAAAGGAATACCTGGAGAAATTTCTTATGTGATTTCTGAAGGAATTTTGATTGAATGGCTGAAGCAATTTCTGGGTGAACTTCGAAGGAATTTCTTAAGTAATTTATAACATTGTTTATGTGAAGCCACTACTTTTTTGAATTGATTATTTTGCTGCTAAAATCTATATATGGCACGCTTGGTTTTCCCAGGAAATTAATGTAAAACACTTGGAAAAATCAGGGAATTTTGTTTTCACAGATGAGTAGACACCCTGTATTAGCAAAAGAGATGCTCTCTCTAGATCATTTTTTTATTAATAAGAATTAGGAGTTACATAGTCTGTAAATAGTCTGTAAATCAATTGATTCAAAGAAATTAACTAGCGACTAGATTAGCAACTAAATTATTTTTATCTCCTATTTCGAACTAGCTCCTGTGAAGGATATTCAGGCTCTGGTTCCGTCATTATATGTCACATATCTGGCTAACATATCTAGTAACATACTGAATATATTCTCTTTACTCACCACTGGCACTGGTTATGTGTGGTGAAAACTCAGCAGTAATTGACGACGATCTTATTTCGTTTTGAGATCAGCAACATCCGTTGTGTTCCGACATTCTCGTCCGTTCTCCTTTTCTTTCTTTTTTTGTAAGGTGAGAAACGATAGAGAATATACTGATTTTGGGATCGAGCGCAGAAAAAAAAGCGCACAGACATACATCAGATTCGGAGCTAATGTCAGCTGGGCTCAGAGCAAACGGTTGTGTTATTTTCCCTTTGTGCGTTGTAGATGATTCGGGTTCAGTCAGTTGGAAGTGCATGGATGCTGTTGTCTGTTGAACCCTTGTTATATAGTTCAGTTTAGCATGTTGAGGTCATTTACCATCAGTGTCAGCTGATCGCATTCTTTACCTGTGCGACATGCAGTTTTGGAGTGCGATTTACAATTTCAGGTAAACTGAACTGAACAGATGAGCCACCCATAAACACTTATTACATGAACAATATCTATTTTCTGAAAACAATATCGCTAATTAGTGACACGCCTTAAAAGCGAAATAATGATTATCTTTTTTTCTGATCTTCTTTCAGACGTTCGTAACCGCCATTTCAAATAGGAATAATTCAAAGGTAAAATTGATGAGCGCCGCAACCAAAATCATCAGTCTGTGTTGAAACTTCGCATCAGATAATGGCAGAAAAATGTATCGTCACGATTAAGGAAGAGCAGCAGCACCAACAGCAATGTCCCAGCCCGCTGGCGGAGATCAAGAATGATTCAGTAACCGGTACACCTACGACGACGATCATTGCCAGCGGTATCCCAGCAGCGATAAGTTTGTCATCGACGACGACGGTATCCGCCTCTTCGACACCCACGCAAAGCAGTACGTTAGGCTGCGATGATGACGACCAGGAGGGGAGGGGTGGTCACCCGCGCGGAAAGGATTGCTACGCTTGGTTCTATCCGACGAACGATGGTGTCGTTGTTGGACACTCTACCGGAAACCAGATTCATCTGGAAACGCCAGCAGTTGAGGAAAAAAGCAACGGTGGTATGAATCTAGCCAAACCAAAGCGACTGAGTGACGAGTTTTACTCGGCCGATGATGACTATGACGAGGATGAAGATGACGAGATGATTGGTGGTGGGGTGGATGTTGGTATCGGTAGTAGTAGCAGTAGTAGTGGCAACATCAGTTTAACCGGAATCAGTAAAAGTGCGGGAGGAGAAGGAGATTGTGAAGCGCATGCCAGTTTAAATGAAATCAAAAACCTCAGCATCACGAATGGTGCTCCGGAGCTCGGAGACGAGCAGGACGAAAATTCGATATCCGACCCGATTTATATCAGTGAGGAAACTTCGTCATGCAGTAGCGGTCACCAGCCAATCGTAGCTGAAGAAGCATCCATAAGGGCACAAGAGACTGAACAGCTAAGCCGGCAACATCAGCCGGTGCCTTTGGGAATGGAACAGGAGGAAATTCCAGAGGATGAAGGTGTTGCTGCACTGGAAGATGACCTCGAGGATGATGAAGATGATGAGGTGGGGGAGCATGATCCTCATGATGTGCAATCAATCGATGCAATCGAACGTCGGGATTTTGAGCAGGAACAAAAACTGACTGGCGGAATAATAATTAAAAATAGCGCTTTGATACCCGATAACCATAGACTGAATTTAGAGTTAATAAGTAGGTTTAATAGGAAGCGCAATGATGCATTGGCAAAGAAATCTCAGCCAGAGAGCGGCAAGATTCACCATGCAACAACGCCAACTAGCAGTAGGCATGTGTACAAGAATTGTTGTAATAATCCATCTAGTTCTAATAGTTCTAGTAATAGGGAACAAAACAGTAATAGTACAACAAAGTCAGCCGTAAAAATAAATCTGTCAGCTAGTCTTGATAACTACTGCGCAGCTAGTGAATCAATTAGTGAGTCGAATGCAGCCGATGGGCCTTCCTGTTCTTCCTCGATGGCTTCGTCCTCTTCTTCGGTCACCCATAGCAGTAAGGCACAGCATCCCCAACAGCAGCAGCTTGACGCGATCTTCAACAGTAACTCCAACGATAGTCTTTCGTCCGATCGTTCAATTTTCATCCCTAACCTGCAAGCTCTTAAAGCATCTGCCAAGGACTGTCCCACGGCTCCCAGCAGTAGCGGTTTGAATGAACCTGGTACATCATCTTCTTCTTCATCGCCATCACCTTCGTCGGCAAGCTGTTCCGCTGGACCCTCATCGTCTGGAGCAACCAAACCGCCATCTGACTGCAGTTTAGCATCTTGTGCGACCTCGGTAATCAAACAAACCGGAGAGTGCAGTAAAAACATCAACCATAATTCGCTTCCATCAACTAGCGTTAGCAATTCCTCGCTATTTTCCTTCAGTTGTCCCTTCGACAGCGCAGATCGTGAAACAGGTGAAGGTTGTAGCAGCGGTAGTGTTTCCCTCAGAAGATTTTCTTCTAACGGATCGAATTTTGCCGACAACATTGCTGATGATGTACAGCCTTCCAGTTCTCACCGAGGTCGAGGCCGGCAGCCACAACTTCATCACGAACATAATCACATGGAGGATCCCTTACTGGAACCTTCTCAACTATCCATGCCTCCGGAGCTGACGTACGCTGCTGGCGTGGTCGTCGATCACGAATGTGACGAAGACAACTGGGCCGACTGTGAAGAAGGCTCCGACGAGGAGGTTTGTACTTGTCGAGATTATACGGATGATGAAGGAAACGGAACAAGCGGTGCCGGCGGTCATGCTAGCAGTGAAGACGAACTTCCCTCCCGGGATGTTGATCTGTCCAGTTTTACTCATATGGATGCTGCCGAGGACATTCTTGCTCATGATCCAAGTAACGGTGGTACAGGTGGCGCTGCCAACAGCAGCGGGAGCAACGCACAAACCCCAAGACTGCATCGAAAACGTAAGCTGACCGAGAATCGCATCCTGTTTGGAAGCGCTGGCAGCCGAAATTCCACAGTAGGAGTGTCGGAGACCACCGGGGGGTTGGGTAGTCATTGTGATAGTCCCAGCACCGAGTCCCTGAATTACAACAGCCGCAAACGATTAGCTTTAGATAGTACTAGTTCGCCGCGAACGCTACGCAGTCCGTCGAATGTGAGTACAAAATACTTGAGTTGTTATTCCTCGATAGGTAACACGTGTTTTGCGTTATTGCAGCTTACATCGACACCTACGTCATCTTCAGCGCTGGGAGAACGGAAGACTCCCCGAAGCGTAATCCCTACCAAAGATAACCCTCCTCCGGAACTGAACGATTGGCTGCTTCAATTCCAGGTAAGAAAGAAGCCGTTATGAATTTTATGTAAAGAAAATTATTTTGAACTTTTTAGTGGAATGTCTTCACTTGTCATAAGACGAGTTTGTACAATCCCATTTAATTCCATCACTTAATTGTACCTTGACAGATACATATTTCGACCTCAACAGTAAGGTCGTCGTCGTAGTCGACACTGAAGACGACCTTACTATTGAGGTCGAAATACGTATCTGTCAAGGTACAATTAAGTGGTGGAATTTTATGTATTTTATTAGCATCTTTCGCCTAGCTCTAAAGCAATTTGACCGAAAGTCTGCAATTGCTGCGCTCCACCAGTACGCTCAAGGTCTACCATTTCTAGGGCCCTTCTTTGCATAATGAAATCGTATGCGCGTGACAGAACAGCTATCATTACATCTCCGCTTATACTTCGGTTCGCTGTCGAAGCTAGAGGCCTTCCGGGGAACATCCCTCGGCCTCGGTTCCTGCACACCACGACTGACCACGTAGTGGATTGCTAAATGATCGCTAAGGGTGTAGCAGAATGTTACGTCAACGAACTACTTTACCCAATTCCGACGGAATGTGCTTATCGAGACGTCATTGACTACATAGCACCACCTCAAGCTTTCCTAAGGCCTCTAGCATAGCCTTGACCTCTCTGATTGGTACAGCGTTAAGTCTGCCTCTGATTCGGAGATAGCCAGCTGATGCGGCAGTTACACAATGCTTGACTCAGCTGTCTCAAATGAGTTACTTAAAATCCATTATAACTCTCATTTGGGTGTTATAAGGAAACCATTAGAACAATAGTTACAAGACTTCTTCTTCTTCTTATTGGCATTACATCCCCACACTGGGACAGAGCCGCCTCGCAGCTTAGTGTTCATTAAGCACTTCCACAGTTATAAACTGCGAGGTTTCTAAGCCAGGTTACCATTTTTGCATCCGTATATCATGAGGCTAGCACGATAATATTTTTATGCCCAGGGAAGTCGAGACAATTTCCAATCCGAAAATTGCCTAGACCGGCACCGAGAATCGAACCCAGCCATCCTCAGCATGGTCTTGCTTTGTAGCCGCGCGTCTTACCGCACGGCTAAGGAGGGCCCGAGTTACAAGACTATATATTGCTAAATTAGCTTAGTGAGTGTTGAAATAGTGTATTCTCTGCCTTGTGTAATGAATAAAATAGTTTGATGGACATGTCATCAAACTTCTCTAAATGCAGTTTCATCTATCGCTTCATTGTTTGTCATGTTATGCAATGTGGCACGATAACATGAAATCTGATTGTTTTCTGGAACAATAGAATGCTTTGGCAAGAATGATCATGTGATTAAAATCGGGTCTACTACGAAAGGCCGAATCACGAATGGCCGAATTACAAAAGGCCGAAAGCAAAAAAGGCCGAATGCACAAAAGGCCGAAACCACAAAAGGCCGAAATCGCAAAAGGCCGAAATCACATAAGCCCGAATTGAACGCGCGCTCGCTCCGGTCCACTTTGTTGGTCTGCCGATTTCATTCAGACTTTCTTTTATTCAAATACCTAATATAATTTAGAATATTCGGATTATTTTGTGATTTCTCAGTGAAGTCTTGTGAAGTCAGTTTCTTTTAAATTGGGAGAAAATGATATGCATTGAGGAACACCACGTTACTGCAAGTTATACAGCTTTTGGTCAAAAGCATAATAATTGAAAAAAGTCTATTTTGTTTAGCTTCTGATGTCGCAATTAGATCATGAGTAGTGCGCATCATTAGCACAATGCTCAACCATGCATCATTAAGCGCACAACTCCTACATTGATGCAAATCGGCAATTCGATTCTGTGAGCCATGAATCCGGTGGAATTTAACTCGGGCTCTTGCATTAGATTTGGGAATTTAACTTTTCCCAATACTACTGATAATGATTACTACGTCAGCAAAGGAAGAAAAAAGAGAGCTCTTGGATTACTCCGTTACTTTAAAGTGATAATATTTATCCGTATGTTCATGCTTTCATTACTGCAATGAAGATTGATCTATTATGCAATATATAAGGAATCAAATTGACTCTGTAAACACCGTCATACAACTTCTTTCTATTGAAAGATTGAGCTTCGACGTTGAACTGACGTTAAATACCTCAACTGAATAAGATTGATTAAGATCGCTGCTAGTAGTTGCAAAACACGTGGACAAGTTTTTCTAAATAGGGCAGCATAATATAACCCTTAAAGGCGCAAGGCGATTTTTTTAGAAATCGTCGGAAATATTTTTAACGTAAATAACCATTGAAATAATTAACATTGAACGTATTTTCGGTTTGTTGTTTTAAAACAACATTGCGCATTTAAGGGATAAGTAAACGTAAATTTGTCAATATTCCAAGTTCTCTTAATTGAAAGATTGAAACTTTTTGTAATGATTCGGCCTTTTGTGTTATTCGGCCTTTTGAGATTCGGCCTTTTGTATCATTCGGCCTTTCGTGGTTCGGCCTTCTGGGTTTTCGGCCTTTGGTGGTATGCTAGAACATTTTCGGCCTTTTGTGATTCGGCCTTCTGTGGTTCGGCCTTTTGTGATTCGGCCTTTTGTACTGATCCCTTAAAATCAGACTGAACCTTTCTGGTACATATTTATCTTGTTTAAGCCCATTTTTCGTCATTGCAAAAATAGTGTGTGCAACTAGTAACAAAACTCGATTTTGTCAGCAAAAGTAGTATTTATTCAACTAAGCAAGTCTCGTACAACTCGTGATGAAAAAAATATTTTTTTGCAACTAGTCCACAATTATTATTATTTCTCAGGCCTGTGCAGTAAATAAAAGTCTTCTCCATTCAACTATTACCGTCGGATCGTCGTAGCGAACCATTTTCATCCGGTTATTGTCCGACATTCTGTCTACGTGCCCGACCTCCGCATGAACCCTCCCTAATGAACTGTAGTCCATCTGCACCCAGTCATAGATAGTACGCAACACTTTCCTCCCTAAGGCCGATGACATACTCACACGTCTAAGACAAAAGAATTTATCTTGCTGATATTCTGTTTTACGAGTGCTTGGACGCGATCCGCATCGCTCGACGCGTCAGTATGTCTTCGCCCTAAAACTCCAAGTGCGCGTTAATCCTCCACGAGCATTGTCTCGTGTCCGTAGAGGACTGCCGGTCTAATGAGCGTTTTTCAAATAGCCAGTTTGGTACGGCGTCGAACTCTACTCGATCGGAGCTTTTCGCGGAGTATAAAGTAATAACTAGTTGCACAAACTACTATTTAAATATATGTGGTATTTGGCATATTGATCAGTCCACCTTCAGTTGTCCGACCCCTAGGATCCGTTTGATGTTAGCAACTGATAACCTGCGTGCCAAAAGACCCACTTCCAAGCCGTACAAAGGCCCGTTCATCTTGTGTTCCACACTGCGCCCGTACCGCGGAGATGAGATGCTCTGTCTCCGTAACATTATTCAGCTGCTTACATCCTAGAATTTCTGCGGTGCCCAGAGACCTTACTTACACACCCTCAACCTGAACCTCCTGGGTCAGCCTTTTATAAGCTGTACCGCTCGCTTGTGCTCCACGCTCCAGTACCAGTTCGCCTGCTCTGTGGAACTGCTGCTGGACGAGTTCACTTGTTGGCACTTGTTGACGCTTAAGCCGAAATAAATCGCCTATTACGCTATCGCTGTACCTCCAAGGAAGGAGAAGGCTTCGGTCTGCAGTCTGCCTCTTCACTTTCAATCGCCCTCTTAGTGAGCGGACTATCGACCCTTCCTGCTGAGAAAGTGCTAGCGCCGTGGTAACTAATGACAACCTCGACACCACCATTCCCCATAGTGCGAGAAGACCTCGGTAGACTTCTTCTAGCAAATGGATCTCCCGCTGCGCTCAAAGTTCCCTTACCGCTCAACGAGAATGTAAAATTTCAAATTGGTTCTATTTGGGATAACTACTTTTTAATTTGGCTCTGGTCCAGTTGGCAATATCCCAGTTAGGTAACTGATGCTGTATTATTACCTGAGCGTAGGATACAGACGGAAGACGGAAGGCAAACTGGCCATTAGACTACCCGCCGTTTCGATGGTAGGCACAGGCCCGCACCTGCCAGAAACCCTAATTGTTGTAGCTTATTTAGCCGCCTGGCCACGTCAACTCCTGTTGACCGACCATCGTTTCCAGCAGGTACCGCTAGGAGGCGCACTGTCGCGCCTCCGGTTTTCTCCGGCCTCTTATAAAAACGTTTGTCAATGGAGTGAAATGATAGCCTTTTGGTCGGCTCTAGTTAACATTGTGAGAAAAGTCGTATGATTTCCAATCCGGAGGTTGAGTTCGATTATCGATATGTTTTCGGGTGGGAAACATTCTCGACTCACTGAACGGTGTATCCATTGTGCTCGTCACACAAGGTAGGTGGTCATGTAATGGAGGGCATAGCGAATCTTTCAATCAATAAAATTGTGGAAATGCTAATAGAATACTAAGCTGTAAAGAAGGTCAAGTTTCAATTTGAATGTAGAGCCATTAGTGCTGTCCAATGAGCAGCTCGAAGTAGCTCGAAGTTGTTCCCGTCCTGCTCGTTCTTTCTTGTCAACAAATGGGCATGAGCAGGACAGGGAGAAACTTCGAGCTACTTCAAGCTCTCATTAGACAGCATTATTGAAGAAGAACAAGATAGCTTTTCAGCACATGTCTGTAGTATGAGAAAGGCAAACACTCCTTTACTAACTTCACATTTTACATTTTACAGCGATGGACATCGATCGAGCGATTGGTTGCGTTGGACATGCTAATCGAGCACTGCGAACCAGCCCAGGTTCGGCACATGATGAAGGTTATCGAGCCACAGTTCCAGCGGGATTTCATCTCACTACTGCCAAAGGAGCTGGCACTGCAGGTCCTGTCGTACCTGGATCCGAAAGATCTCCTCCGGGCGGCCCAAACCTGCCGCAGCTGGCGTTTCCTAGCGGACGATAACCTCCTGTGGAAGGATAAGTGCAAGGAAGCCAGCATCGTTATGGATGTGACCGGTGGAGATCGACCGAAGCGTGGTCGCGCCGGCAATATGCCACCGATTTCGTCGCCTTGGAAGGCGGCCTATATGCGGCAACACATCATCGAGATGAACTGGCGCTCGCGACCGATTCGCACTGCCAAGGTGCTTAGAGGCCATGACGACCACGTCATCACGTGCCTTCAGTTTTGCGGCAATCGCATCGTGTCCGGTTCTGACGACAATACGCTCAAAGTGTGGTCCGCCATCACCGGAAAGGTAGGATTCAGATCTAAATCTTGGTGTTTTATAGAATAAAGTTAACTTTCCATTTTGCAGTGCCTTCGAACACTGGTCGGTCACACGGGTGGCGTCTGGTCATCTCAGATGTCCGGCAACATCATCATCTCCGGCAGCACCGATCGCACTTTGAAAGTGTGGAACGCTGAAACCGGACAGTTGCTGCATACGTTGAACGGACACACTTCGACCGTCCGTTGTATGCATTTGCATGGAAACAAGTAAGTTTTTTGCATTTGACCAAAAAATGGGTTTAATCTATGTTAACAATGGATTTGCAGAGTTGTCAGTGGATCCCGGGACGCAACGTTACGCGTATGGGATGTCGACGAGGGTTCATGTTTGCATGTTTTGGTTGGCCATTTGGCGGCCGTTCGTTGTGTTCAATATGATGGGAGACTGGTAGTTTCCGGGGCATACGATTACATGGTGAAAGTGTGGAATCCAGAGAGACAGGAATGTCTCCATACACTGCAAGGCCATACGAATCGTGTTTACTCGTTACAGGTTTGTTCAGTTCATATCTTTGATGTGTAAATGTCTGTACAATAATCTCTTATTTATTCGTTGCAGTTTGATGGCATCCACGTTGTGTCTGGTTCGTTGGATACGTCGATTCGAGTTTGGGATGCGGAAACGGGCAGTTGCAAGCATGCTCTAATGGGCCATCAAAGTTTAACTTCCGGTATGGAACTCAGATCGAATATTCTAGTGTCAGGCAATGCTGACTCCACAGTCAAAGTATGGGACATCCTCACTGGGCAGTGCTTGCAGACTTTATCTGGTAGTTATTTGAACTCTCGCAATTTTAAAAATTCTTTGTGATAATCAACATACCGTTATTATTTTCCGTAGGACCCAATAAACACCAGTCTGCTGTCACGTGCTTACAGTTCAACTCTCGCTTCGTGATAACTAGTTCCGATGACGGTACCGTCAAGCTTTGGGACGTCAAGACTGGAGAATTCATACGCAACTTAGTGGCCCTGGAATCCGGCGGCTCCGGAGGTGTTGTATGGCGCATTAGGTAAACAGCTATGATCTAGATCTTGCTCGAAAATCCTATAATTATTATTTCCTACAGGGCTAACGATACGAAATTGATATGCGCTGTCGGGTCACGCAACGGAACCGAGGAGACCAAACTGTTGGTACTCGACTTCGACGTAGAAGGTGCCTGTTTGAAATGCTCATAAGTTCTGGATAAGTATACTCTTCAATAACACCACAGGCATACAGGCATAACATTCGAGAATATTTCATCGGTTCACGATTTTCCGGTCAATTAAAGTGACCTTCCGTAGCGTGCAAATTAATTTTGTTCGAGTTTAACATTTTCTCACTACCGCCACCTGCTTCATGGCTTCCGCAAGTCGTGTCGTTAGTTTGCGTAGATGAATTTGATTGGTAAATGTTCGGTGGATTATGTCTGTTTGCCTGTGATAGCACCCTAATCGATAGAAAACCCTTTCTGTGTATACTGCTGTTCATCTCCTCGAATCCTTCACAAAAAAGGTGTCTGTTATGTATCACGGGATGAGCATTGAGTTGCAACAAACCTCTTGATATGTGAGTTATGTGAAGTAATGCGAGTCGACTGATCCATGTTGATTTCTTACCATTTTCATTAGTCGATACCAAGCACAATGGATCACCTGAAGGCAATATGTTGAAATTCAGTAATTTGATGTCAAAATATTCTATGCGACAGAAATGTGAGCTGTTATGTCTACCCTTCGATTGAGCTCATGAGTGCAAACTCTGGAGTCCTACGTGAAACAAACAATCAGTAACGTAAACAATGCAGTGTATTATTACACTTTTTTCGATTTTGTCAGATACTCACTCCTAGAGGGGGAATGTGTCATTTTAAACAAAGGTAGAGTGTAACGCCAGATACTTCCCGTAGGGCTACGTCATTTTCAATGAAAGCATTATTCTTTCTTATCAAAACCTTAGCTACTCGAAATTTTGTGATGCGACCGGTTAATTTATTACCTCTCGAGTTGAGAATAAAAAATTAAGCCGACAAAGGTTAAAATAAGAGAGAAATGAAAAAAGTGTCGGCAAACACTCAAACCACTGTATAATTATTTCGTATTTTCAAATGAAGAGGAATCTTTTGCTACTAATCAGCTTGTCCTCCACAGTAAATCAACAAGAAGTAGGCAATTGGCCATTCACTATACTTACTTTTTATCAAGTTGACCACAGGCAAGTTTTCCACAAAACGAGTCGAGGAAAAACATTGAACTCAGCTCATAAAGATTCACCTTGAAAAATTTAGAAAGTGATTCATTGAATTGGCAACAACAACCTGAATAATTGTATCACAGAAAGGTGTAGTTATAGTAATGGAAGGAAGCATAAAAAAAATCTAAAATGATCCCTATCAAGAGGATTACAACAAAAAAAAGATCTTATACCAATAGTGAAAAACAAAATGAAAGTGCTTGATTATTAAAATAATAAGCCAATTGATCAATCGAAACCGGAGAGACTTATCGATTCGTGATCACGTCCTGCCGTACTGTTAGCGTTCTCGCAATGAGCATTTTGTGTTCGCTTTGAATTTGTTGAACTTTGTTTCCTTGTTGAGTTAAACGAAGATCGGTACTGTTCTTTCTAGCGTATATAATTTTCTGACAACGCCGTGCGTTGCTCGTACGTATTACGCCTTTCCGTATCTTTATGTTTTCTTTTAAAACAGATCGGAAGAGCGAACTTTATTTCAATTTAAATATTGTTCTTTTAGAAATCTATCTACCCATTTGTTGTAAAACAAAGCGATTCATTCACAATCTCATTGCGGGCGCCATTGAACAGGACAACTGAATCGATTTGATTTTCTCCGACCTTGGTAGTTTTTGATTCCATCAATGGCCAGGACAAACATGCTTTAACCGAATAATGATACACAGCTTTCGCTTTAGTTTTTAGTATTCAATCCTCAATTTTTCTATGATGTCTTCGTCGAGTGTATCGAAGGAACAGGCACCAACTTAACATAAACAATTGACTAGAGTTACTATTAGCAGTGTTTAAATGAATAAAATCAAACAGACAGAATTAAACCAACCCTTAATAACCAACAAACACACAAATATGCTAAAAAATCACACAGCATCTGCTGAATAAAAGTTAGCTGAAAAACAGAAAAACACAAAATCGCAAAATAATAACCTTAACAAAAACAACAAAATCGCAATTAGAAAAAAAAACGAAAACAGTGTACAATTTAGTTAGTTGCCTGTTGAAAAATTCGATGTCACAAATGTATAGATTCCATTTGAGAGATCTTTTGTTTTTATTATTTAAGTTTTTGCATCAGTTAAAAAAAATTATTCCTCTTTAGCAAAATTATTACTCCTAGAATTTATTTTCATTATCTCATCTGGAAAACGAGATTTGTTTTGGACGATTTCGATCTTTCTTATAAATTTTTTCCCTGTTGCAAAATCTGAGGTAGGATTAAAAAATAAATCATCCTTCAGTTATAACGCTGAAACACAAAACCACACGCCAATACAAAAGAAGATAAACAAAGAACAAATTAACCTCTAAACTGTAAAGAAAATTATACGAATTGTGTAGTAGTGAGTTACTGCAATGCTACTCAACAAAAAAAATTGTCGAAAAATCCAATAAAAAGTGAATACATTTAGTAATGCATTACCAACTATCGGAAAAAATAACGATTTGTTCTTTCTATGCTATTCTTCTATTGTAGAAAATTTGAGAAACCACCTTGAAACATGATCCTGCGAAACCATGTAATGGTCATCGTCGTAATTGTCGTCGTAATAATTTTCTTCCGGTAAAACAGTTGAAAATAAACAGAAGGAACTTAACCAAAGGTAAGTTGGAAACATGATTTCTTATTCTTTATAGCTTTTATAAATTCGTTTATCGTGTAGTCGTCTAGTACGACGTATTATACTGCCAACAGAAAACCCCAATATGGATCTTGTTGGGAGCAAATGTTTACTAAAAATGTCAATTGTTCGAGAGCCATATTCCACCTGGTCGATCCACCAATTCAGAGCGTCTTGCAGAGTCAAAAATATATACGATTTCCTGCCACGATCCGTTTCCGATTTTTTTCACTGATATCGTTTTCGGTGGTCACCAGTGAACCCAAGTACACGAATTCTTCAACCAACTTGATTTCGTCTCTGATACAAAATTAGATGGGTGACTTACATTGTCCTCTCAAGTGCCTCTTCCTGTCTTCGTCGTTGACATTTTTATGACTAGTCCGTGTCCCTCTGCGCGTTTATAGGGACTTTAGAATACTCTGTAACTCAAACTACGCATATCGATGTATTTGCCTTGACCAACTGTATTAGTTTATCCGGAAATCCGTGTTCGTGTATTAGGTGCCATAGCTGATATCGGTCGATTGTATCATATGCGGCTTTGAAGTCAATAAGTAGATTATTGGGCTTATTCTACGAGTCGTGTGACGTGAGGTGAGTAGAGTTTAGCAACTCTCACGTGAGGTGACCATGCTATTCAAATGGGGCGACTCTTCTCACGTCATTCGAGCAATCTCACGTCACTCCACTCGTAGAATAAGCGCATATGTGTGGGCAGGTTGTATGTATGTTGTGCAAGAATAACGCCTCAGATAACAATAGCGTGCTTGCGACAAGTGGTGCACCACCTCTGGCTCCGCCAGTGATCAGCAGTAACATTCCGCGGAATCGAATGGTGTATTTCGCGGAATGACATTTCCAGGAATAACCCATTTCGCAGAAAAATTAAATACACTATTATTTTAATATTATTTTGAATATATAATCAAAAAAGGTTATTTTTAGCATACTGATAAGCATAGAATCATCATCATGCAGGAAATACATCCTTCCTTGAATGTTTAACGTTTTGATATATTGCAAAAGAAAATCTCGAGAAAATCTTGTCAAAGATCATTGTTTCATTTGAAATAGTAGATTAGCATACATGCATACATGTATGGTTTATTTGTACAAAGTTATGTAATACTTATTCTTATTCTCATTCAATAATCATTGAAAGAATAACTTAGACCGGAACAAATGACTCAACAATGGAAAGGTGAAAAAAATTTAAAAAAAAATGTCAGTGTTGTTTTTTCGCGTTTTACATGTTTCGGCGAGTTATACAATTCTATTTCTTCAAAACCAGACATTACTGACATTTGGTCTGTAATAAATTTGGGTAAAACGTCGAAAGCTCAAGCTCAACGATGCACTTCAAGGACTGTTTTCTGCATATCTTGCTTAAATTTGTATTTGCAGGTAAAGAAATGCAAAGATGAATGCAAATCGAAGCATAAAAATTGATTGGCTGCCAACGCCAAAGCTACAAGGCGATAAGTATACAAGTCGTTCGAAGAAGTTTACGGTTCAGAACCAAATGATGAACATTAGCCGAGTAAAAGCAAGAACACAGAGAAACAAACATCTCACTCAACACATGTTCCATCGTTCACCTTTTTAACGGTTGATTTATGGTTGCCACTTGATCACACAGACTTTAGCACTGAGCGACAACGTTTCTGTGACGATGATTTTGATTGCATTTTGTTCTAAGTCTAACGTTTGTTTCTTTGTGGCAATAATATGAAAATAGGTGGTTTGTCTCATCCTCCATTTCCATTGGCTTTAACTCGAGCGCGGCTGATTGTTACTTGAGTGCAAGTTTTCACGTCTTTTGTACTCACGATTCAGCCTGAAGGAACAGGAATTGAGGGATATCAAAGGTTTCTTTGAAGAAAATTATATACAGGCCGGACTCGATTATCCGCAGTGTTGAAAAAAATTTCACTCCGGATAATCGAGCCATTTTTTTGTTGTTGCTGAAAATTTAACTTTTTCTCAAATAATCTTTATTTTGGTTGTATAACATCTAATAAAATATCCCGTTGGTCCGTTCATGGATTCTGAATACCGTTAGAGGTCAGCGCCGATCCGAAATCGTCGGCGGCAACGTTTGTCATAATTTTGGTCGGCGATGGCTAGGCGTGCATGGGCATGTATGCTTCGAATTTAACAGAACTTCCTAGTGATTTTTTTTTAAATTCACTGTTTCCAATGCAATTTGAACTGGATTTGTTACGGAATTTTTTTGGATTTCTGTGTGAAATTCCTTCGGAAATTCTACAAGAAAATTTTGTAAAGACGAAGTGTCGTTTGGTTGAAAATTATTTGACCGAATACCACATAGCCGAAAAATACGTTAAGCCGAAAGCTATCTAGCCGAATTCTAAATCCAAATTATCAGTTCGGCCCTATGATCTCCACTCGTACGTCGCAAACAGTTTTCGACTTACTTACTTATGGATCCTGTACACCTCCGGTGGTGCAAAGGGCCGACTTGAAAGATCTCCATCCTGAGCGATGCCCGGCTATCGCTTTAACCTGTTGCCAGGTTAGATTTCGGTCGACTTCTTTTATTTCTTTATTGAGGCTTCGCCGCCATGAGCCTCTGGGTCTGCCTCTGCTGCGATGTCCCGCTGGGTTCCAGTCTAATGCTTGCTTACAGATTTCGTTTCCGCCCCTACGTAGAGTGTGGCCGACCCAGCCCCACTTCCGATCCCGAATTTCTGTTGCTATCGGCCTCTGGTGACAACGACGATGGAGCTCGTTGTTTGAGATCCAGTTGTGAGGCCACCAGGCCCGAATTATATACCGCAGGCATCTGTTAATGAACACCTGCAGCCGTTGAGTGTTCTCCACTGATACACACCATGTTTCGCTAGCGTATAACAACAGTTTTCGACCTTATGTCAAATTTTCGGTCAAACGATTTTTTTTTTCGGTAGCTCGGGCAATCAACACCATATGTTCATTTAGGTCAAATAACCCTTTTCTACCAAACGACCATCTAGGCCTTTTTGGCTAAATGACCTATTCGATTAGACGACTTTTCAATCAAATGACCTGTTCGGCCGGACGACATTATCGGCCATTTGTCTATTTCGGCCAAATGATGTTATGCCAGTCAAATTTGGGATAATGACATATTCGGCCAAACAACAAACGGCCCTTCCCCGTCAAAGCAATTGTTTTCAAAGTGAAATTTTGTGGATTTCAACAGGAAATCCTTGGAAATTTTCACAGGTAATTCTTTGAGATTCCCAAAGGAAATTCTTTATAATTTACCCGAGAAATTTCTGGAATTAGCACCTGGTGGGCTTCGTGGCCGTGTGGTTAGTGGCGTCAGTCGTCTAAGCGTATTTGCAAACCATGAAGTGTGAGTTTGATTCCCGTCCTAGTAAGGAGAAAACATTTCGTGAAGTGGAAAGCGCTCCACTTGTTCACTAAGTGCTGTGTGTCCGTTATCTAATGCTAAGTGTTAAGTATTCAGTATGTGCGAGCTTTGGTCAAAGATGGTATTCTGTCTTTCTTTCTTTCTTTTAAATTCTACAAAAAAATCTTCCTAATTTTTGAGGAAATTTACTCATAATTTCAACGGTAATGTTTTCGAGATTTCGAAGGATATTCTTCAAAATTTTCATTAAAAGTTCTTAGTTTTTACGAAAAGCTTTTTCGATTTTTGAATGAAAAAATGTAAAGAATTTTTAAGAAAAATAGACTTTTCACGAGAGATCCTCTGGAGTTTCAACGGGATTTCCATAAACTGTCGGCGGTGACGGCGCGCACCTCTAATCACCGTGTGGTCCTCCCGGAAATCTGGAGGATCCCAAAAAATGAAAACTTCTAAATTTTTTCGTTAAGCACCAAGATTATTCTGATGCATTTGTTTTTGTATTATGAGTATGCACTTAATGTTGTGGCTTATACATGCTGTTGCCTTCCGAAAATTCCGGAACATCCGTGAAATTAAACAAAAAATAATGAATTTTATTGCATAGCACCATTTGACATTCTAATAATGGAATTTATTTCATTTGATTTATTCAAACTAAGGCCTCTGCAGTAAATAAAATTCGTCTACATTCAGCTCGGTCAGTATTTGCACGTCGCCAACTTTGTAGTCCACGGAGGGACCTCAAATCTAACCACCATGCTCTCTGCGCACCTCGCCTTCTTGTCCCCTGCGGATCCCTATCAGGAACCATTTTCACCGGGTTATTGTCCGGCATTCTGAGCATAACATTGTGTATAGATCACCTTGGTCACCGTGTGATTCTTTAGAAAATGAAAATATTCATTTCATAATTAAGGGAAGATCCATTAATTACGTAACGCAGAAAACAGCCATTTTCAATCCAACTCTCCCCTATGTCACACTTTTTTAAGAGGTATCTAAAAAATATGTATGGATTGTCACATTTCAGGGAACCCCTTCCCCCTCTAAGCGTTATGTAATTAATGGATGTTCCCTAAACACAAAGATTTTTGGTTGTTACTATGGAGGTTCAAAATCTTCAAATTTAGCGTTACATAATTTGTGGACGAACCCATTCCGGATATTCCGGAGGACCATTTGGTTGCATGAGTCACAATGTCAATGCTGTACTCAGAATGTACATACTAATGCTTAAAAAAATATCGTTGCATTGAATTGAAATTTATAAATTGGCCATTTTTATGAATGTTCTTGATTTCCGTTCCCTTAGGGTTCTTTCACAAAATTCGTAACGCTGAATTTGATAGTTTTGATATCCCATTCTCCCTCTCGCAACCCTTTTTTAAGGTTTAATTTTTTTGTACGGACCGTAACGCTTGGTCTGAATTCCTCCCTCCCCCTAAAGCGTTACGTAATTTGTGAACAGTCCCTTAGGAAAGCGAGAAAGGCACTATCATTACTAGGTGTCTTGCTCATATTGGATACGTTACGAATACACACTGATAATACATATTTCTGTTTTTGTAAGATGGGTAAATTTATTACTCCGGATAATCGAGCCCCGGATAATCGAGTCCAGCCTGTACTACGTTTGTGGTAGTCGGCTTGAAGAATATACTGACGTTCTTCAAAACCCCAAAATTAACAGCTTTGACAAAATTCAACTTCATTAATTTCAATGTTCTTCCTTGAAAGGTTACAAAAACTTGCAAAATGTCTTTCCAGTAACCCGAGTGTTAAACATATCAAAGTCAATCTGTGTGCCAAATTCCACTCACTGAGGTCCGATGTAGTTGTCAAAACGCCAAATGGACGATCTGTTAAGAAATAATAAGTATCTTGAATGAAGATACTGTTTTGTTACTACTTTTAAAATATTTTTTGATTAAGTAACAGGAATTATTTTTTATTCTCTACCGCCCCTTGACTGGTCATGACTAAAGGTGACAAAAGAAAAATTTGTTCCGGCCATATGAAAAAAAAATCATTGAGGGAATACTATCTACTGAAATCATCTTTCTTGTACAATGTTCAAAAATGTATTAGCCAACATATAGCCCTTAAAAGTCTTGTGTATGAGGCGATCAAGGATGTTATGGGGTCGTACACTTATTACGTAAGCAATTTTTCAGGGTTTTTTTACCCCTTCTCCCCCCATGTGAGATTTTTTTTTCATACAAATGAATTTTTATTTATATGGAGCGTAAGATATTGACCCCTTCTCCCATAAGTGCTTACGTAATATGTGTACGGCCCCTATCGTTCATTTAGTAATCTGGCTTCGATCATTTAATAGTTTGTCAAAAACTCATTCCAGAAGAACGAATTATTATGCAGAGTCGTAGAAAAACCTTCGCACTAGAAGTCCTCCTTACAACAAATTTAAAAATTCAGGTTCTGGAATGAGTTATTGACAAACTACTAAATGATCTAAGCCAGATTACTAAATGATCAATAACATCCTTGGAGGCGACTCGTTATTACTGAACAGATCCCAGTTTTTACCTGGCGTATACGCCATTTTTCAAAAATGGTGTTAACGAGTACTACTCATCGACCTCTTCAACAGAAAAATGGAAAACATGCATGTTGTAAAATGGCGGTTACGTCACTTCCCCAGATTACGGCAGTTAAAGCCTCAATTCTTCTGCTTACTTCTTCTTCTTAATTGGCATTACATCCCCACACTGGGACATTGCCGCCTCGTAGCTTAGTGTTCATTAAGCACTTCCGCAGTTATTAACTGCGAGGTTTCTAAGCCAGGATACCATTTCTGCATTCGTATATCATGAGGCTAACACGATGATACTTGTATGCCCAGGGTAGTCGAGACAATTTCCAATCCGAAAATTGCCTAGACCGGGCACCGGGAATCGAACCCAGCCACCCTCAGCATGGTCTTGCTTTGTAGCCGCGCATCTTACCGCACGGCTAAGGAGGGCCCCAATTATGCCAAAGCCTCAATTGAATTGTCAATTAAAATGTCGCATTCTTTGGATTGGGATTCCGTGAAATGGAATTCCGCGGAATGATATTCCGCCGTTTGTCATACAATCGTTTGACTGTTAACTTACTTGCTAAAAACGTCTTTCATAATATTCATATTTTATTCTACTCGTTCTTTATTTCATTTTATGAGTTTTGGAAGAATGGAGGTCAAGACTTCCGCTCGTAAGAACATGATCTATGATCAAGAAAAGGTAGAGGCCTGAGTAGTATCAAGGATCTAGTCAAAAGTGCATTAACGATAAAGGTGAATGCCAAGCGCAAAAAAAACGAAAATCAACTTACTTGATTGGACCAAAAAAGTATCATAGTATTATCATAAGACTAAAGACAAAAAAACAAATTAATAATTGTTTCGGCCTAATCAAATTTAAATACCGTGATGTGCCCTAATTTCGCGTCCGCCCTAACTTCGCGCATCATATTTTTTTTTTTTTTTTTCAATTTTTAGGTACAGGTCAAAATTTGAAAATCTAGAGCTCGGTAGTCTAGTGGCTACCCCTTCTGCCTTAAAAGCAAGAGATCGTGGGTTCAATTCCAGGCTCGTCCCTTTCCTACTTTGTATTTCTATCTTAGTTCTTTCTGTGTTTCACGCAGGCTTGACAAAACT
This sequence comes from Armigeres subalbatus, assembly GCF_024139115.2. Taxonomy (NCBI): domain Eukaryota; kingdom Metazoa; phylum Arthropoda; class Insecta; order Diptera; family Culicidae; genus Armigeres; species Armigeres subalbatus. Next base: position 194,252,927 of record NC_085140.1, on the reverse strand, counting down.
CCTCTCACTCGCTAGAGTCAAATAAAATCATCATCAACAAAATGCTGCCTTCGCATACTCACAATTGAGTGTACGCTTCCACAGAGGTATAAAAAAACAGATTGAGGAAAAGCAAAATAAAAACACATGTGAGTGAGGGCGAAAGAGCACTCTTGAGCCTCCGGAGCGACGCTTTGTATGTGAAAAAAATCTTGGAGGCTGTTTTGAGTGTGAGTGTAAGTGAGTGACGCACCACCAGAAAAAGATGAACAGATAGGGTAAAACGACCTATTATGGAGGGAGGGAGCACAGTGTCAAAAAAAAAAAAAGATTTCAAAAATTCTCCAAATGTTACCTGTTGGTCGATTTCCACATTGGTGAATAGGATGCTCGTTAACTATAGTTTCGTAAATATTACGTCAATTGTGCTGAACTTATGTTGTTTTGTTTTTATCACAATAAAAACAAACTACCGCAATAATAGGACACAGTTGCCTATCGTTGCGTTATTTTTTGAAGGTCAGTCCTATTGTTGCGGTATTGCATGTAATTCTTATGGAAAGCGATACCGCAACAATAGGACCTTAGCACTACCGCAATAATAGGCTCAAAGGATTCAAATTTTTAACGAAAAATGTTGACTTTTCATCATTTTGAACAGAATTTTGTCAAACAAAAGCTGTTCTAGTCTTTAATTCGAAGAGTTTTAGCGTACCTACAATTGTTTTTAATGCTTTTATATCCAGAATGGACTACTTTAACACTACCGCAACATCAGGACATACCACAACGATAGGACGTTTTACCCTAGACTCGCTCTTGTTTTGCGACGCACAAGCTCGGGTTTAATCATGCCACAGGACCGGATTTAGCCGGAAGGGGCCCCCGGGCCCCAAATCAATATCTGTGGTAACGAATGAAAGTAATGCTACTGTCATACAATAGTCTTGGCTTATGTCTATTCGTTATCATTATTGAAAAGTGTGAAATTTTGTGTATTTTGTATTTATTTAGACTTCGCTTTGTGCGCGAAATTAGGCATATGGGAGTAATTACGGAATTTCCTCGTGCCATGCAAATCATTTTACGCAATTTTTAACTCAGCTCGACGTACTGAGACGATGTCAAGGCACTAACACCGTTACGCGGATTAATCAGTGTTAATCTTGTGTGGTTGAAGTTAAAATTTTACAGTGGACTGCAATCTTTTTTGAAATGCTAATTATGCTTGAAATTTTTACTGAAATTCTATCTACGGCTGAAAAACAACAAAGCCCCTGGTGTTGACTAACTACCAGGAGAATTGTTCTTAGAACACAGTGGCGCTGGCTAGGAGTGAATGGAAGGTGTCGTGTGTCCCATCTACAAAAAGGGCGATAAGCTGGAGTGTAGCAATTACCGAGCAAGCACATTGCTGAGCGCCACTTACAAGGTACTCTCCCAAATTGTATGCTCCGACTAACACAAAATGCTTGAATGTTCAGAAGAATAACAAATTTTACCATTAATATGTATATGAGTAACAGAATAGCACAATCTGATGTTAGTTTGTTTGATATATTGCTAAAATAACAGCAGACATTGTTCGAGCGAATAGCTAAAAAATAACTCATTTTGACTTTATAACAGCAAACCAGCAAAGGAAAGGAAATATCAAAATCAGTTATTATAGATATGTTGAAAATGCAAATTGAAATAACAAATTTTACTTTTAAGGGCAGTAGGGGCAATATGAGCCACCTTCAATTTGAGCTTATTAACAAGTTTTATCATAAAAGTTAAATGCCACATATGCCTCAACGTGAAAACCTCATTAAAATTCAATTCAATTCAAAATTTGTTATTGGGATGTTTTTTTATGTTATTCATGAATAACAAAGGAATAACAAAACCTGATATCACAGCAAAATTTGTCATTATTATGTCATTTGTTAGTTATTCACCTCTACCCGGGAAAAGTGTCTACACAATTTGTATACATACAGATATCACCTCAGTTCATAGAATTCGCTCCGTTAACCTTTTGTCTGTGCTGTGGGGTCAATATGACCCCAGGCCACTTTGAGTGGCTGGCATTTTTTTAGTTTTCAACCGATTCTCCTAATTTTTGGTAGTTTGGTAAAACTCGCCGAGATCTGTCTCCTAGGTGCAAATTTGCTTGAAAAATCTTAAAAATATGCGCTACAGTGTCCTTTTTTCAAAAAACTTACGTTGTCTGTGCTCTGGGGTCAAATTGAACCCAAATTGAAATTGCTATAACTATTTTAATGTTTGGCCAATTTTGGATTTTTGGGACTGTTTCGAAAGATAATTTAATCGTCTTTCAGGTCGTTACCAAAGATTGACTATAGGTGGGCGGGTACATCGCGGGGAGGCGTTTTCGTAAAAAAAAGGGTACAAAACAGTGAATTTTCATGCTTATTTCACTTATATTTGAAAATCCTACCCATTTTGAACTGCACCTTTTCAAAAAGGTTATGCAGGAAGGCGTCTGCTTTGACATGAGGCATTGATTAGTTTAGCGCTTGGTCGCTAGGTGGCGGTATATTTGAATTCATTATTTTAGACTACTCAAGTAACTCCGATATATGGAATTTTCTTGATTGTAAATATTCTTATCGCACAATTTTGAAATTTGTAAAGATGACGTCTGTAACAAAGTTCGTCTGGTGGGAATAGACTGTCATGTGATGGAATAAATAATAAGGAAATTTACAAATAGGCGGCGCTAGTGTATTTTTTGCATATATGAAATATTGCTTTAGCTTGAGATCCCTCATACCTACACCCAAGTTGTATTCGGCAACATTATTCAGGATGTCTAGCACTACAAAGCGGTGCTCAATATAATGAGCACTTCTTCCCATTTTTTAATTTGTGCGATAAGAATATTTACACTGAGGAGAATTCTATATATCGGAATATCTTGAGTAGTCTAAAATAATGAATCCAAATATACCAAAACCTGGCGGCCGAGTTCTAATCTTATCAACGCCTCATGCCAAAGCACATGCCTTCCTGCATAGCCTTTTTTAAAAAGTTGCAGTTCAAAATAGGTAGGATTTTCGGATATAAGTAAAATAATCATGAAAAATCACTTTTTTTGTACCCTGGTTCACTAAAACCCCTCCCCGCGATGTACCCGCCCACCTATAGTCAATCTTTGGCAACGACCTGAAAGACGATTAAATTATCTTTCGAAACAGCCCAAAAAATCCAAAATTAGCCAAACATTAAAAAAGTTATAGCAATTTCAATTTGGGGTCAATTTGACCCCAGAGCACAGACAACGTAAGTTTTTTTGAGCACAGACAGAAGGTTAATCGGCATATAACACTATTAGTCTCCAAGCCTTCTATCTATAGTTTGATTTGGAAATGATCGCAAAGCCTTTCGGTACGAGAAAAAAAACATTAATATTTCTTGCGATGTAATTAAAAATCGTCTTTATTAATTGTCTTTCATCGTTTATAATAATAACAATCAAGCGTGATAGAAAGTTAAGTAGAAATAATACAGCTTGTGCGAAATATGTCCTAATTTGTTTACTCTTAGCTACTTACTAATCAAGACTGGACTAGATTAAATGTGATACTGTTTGAAACCAGTTTTTTTTTTGGGAAAAAAGCATTAAAAGTTTAACAGCTACTATTGGCCGTTAAAAGTCAGCGTAGTAGATCGCTCTGACGCTTTCGTCGTATAAGCTGCTTGCGGTGGAACAACGGAAGCAAGTTGTGCCGTCGATATTGTAAGCCACGTAGCGAATAGTATTGCGAAACACCATCGTTAATGTTATTATTCCTTCTTTGGTTTCTTGTAATACCACGCTGCTAGAAATACGGAAGTGCTCAGAACGGTCGAGATTCCAAAATTGGTTAGCAGCATTTTGTCTCCCGAATCCAGCAGGATGGTGTAGATGCGAGCTGAAAAAAGTAAACAAATGAATAGCTGACGAAATGCTTATGTATACTAAAATGAAATGGGACAATGTCCCAAAATACTTTTTTGCAATTCCTGATCATAATACCTGGTTTACAGTTCGTCTTTAAGTGATAAAACGGCCTATTTTTCCATACCAACAAAATCCATTATAGCACTCATTTGGGTGCTATAATGAAAAACCAACATCAGAACAGTAGTTACATGACTACATTTTGCTGAATTAGCTTGGGTAAGTGCTCAAATAGTGTATTCTCTGCGCCCCGTAATAAATTAAATAGTTTGATGGACATAACATAAAAATTTTCTAAAGGCAAGTTCATTTATCGCTTCATGCCTTGTCGAGCTATGCAATATGGCATGATAAAATGGAATCTGGTTGTTCTCTGCCGCAACACAGATTGTTGGCAAGAATGATCATGTGGAGTAAATTAGACTGTACAATTTTAGTACAGATTTTGATCAAAAAGCGAGTGCAACTCGATGCATAATTCGGTTTTTTCAGTACTCGTATTATTTATCCAACTTGGCAAGCATCGTTGAATAAACGTTCAACTCGTGCTGAAAAAATCATCTTTCTTCAACTAGTTGCACAAACTACTATTTCTTTAAAACAAATTTTGCTCGCTATCACAAGTATAAATCCTCAATCCTCATTATAACATTCTATTCCGATGTATGATGACTGAGGGTGACTCAAGACACGTCCTAGTTGGTGAGGCTCGACGTCATCCCTCTAGATTAAATCAAATGCGCATACTTCAAAAGGAGAAATCATCTACTTATTTGCCTTATTTAGAGCAAATGCGAGTATTACCGGGAAGATTCACATATCTTTTCCCTCATCCCTGCTGTTGTGAATCGAGTTGTTGTTAGTTTATGGACAATGAATTGTTTACACTCACTTGAATTTGTAAATGCAGAAATGGCCCATGTTATCAGACTAACCGACTGTGCATCTTTGGATTTGAGTATAGCGACCAGTTGCATCACTTTGCTAGTGGCACCTACCGGTGTCGTTAACGGCTGAAAAGATGCATGAATTTAATTCCAGTTTTTTATTTGTTTATTTATCTATTCAGATCAACTACTTACAACAAGCATCATTAGTACACTGCTTGGAATGATCCCAGTAGCGAACCCAGAGAATACCGCCACGTAAATGCCACTCCAGATGTATGCCGGTTTGTTCAACATGTTACTATACTTCAACACTACGTACACCAGCACGTACTCCTGAACGAGTAGGATAGGATATTCCATATATGAAAGGAAGGCATACCGATTGGTGAAATTGTACAGCATCGTCACACTGTAGCTGCATAGTTCCATGAGCAGTCCATTCAGGGACAATCCTGTTGCGGATTTTAATTGTCGCACAGTTTGAATCTGTGGTACTTTCGATATCAAGCAGGATGCTATAGTTATTAGTGACAAGAGATCCGCTATTATATAGAGGATGCCCCGGTCGTCCAGAAAACTCATTTTCGTAAATTTTTGTTATATAACGTGACTAGAATAATTAACACAGCACTATTTTTGAAGCACTTTTCTCCTTCTTCGTTTGTCGAAATCCACTAGCAACTGAATATCATGGGCTCATCCTCATAGATGCTTGGCTGCGGAACAGAAATAGAACAAAATGCAATTTGTATTACAGGTTGAACAGTTTCTTTTTTATCATTATTTTAAAACCGACAATAGGTGCGAATGAATGCTTATCCGAAACGTAACAAACAGAATCATAGTTCTGGGATAAATTCAACTAAACAATCTCTATGTTTGTAAAGATGGATAATCGGTTTTTAAAATTCTATTGAACAATAATAAATGACTTCAAGTACAGTGTCGTGTCGATTCAAACGATTTCTAGTATTATCATACTTGCATCTATATCAAATTTCGTACCAAATTGGTGCAACTTTCAACTTTTTTCTGTTCTTTTTCAAGGGCGTCACTCTGCTAACGCAAACGGTGCAACGCAGATGCCAAACAACATTTGGGCATTTGTTGCGGTAGTTGACACCGCTTACTCATTGATAACAAACTCAGAATGTTATTAAACCAATACTGTTGAGGTATTGCTCTGAAATACAGGCAAAGAGTGAAGGAATGAACACAAATGTATAATCGTGCGGGATCGTTCATAATAACACATATTCATTCATATTTCGCTTGCTTTCTTGCATCTTTAGTAATGTTACAGTTATAGTTATATTTATTTCCCGAGTTTTACATTTTATAACTGTCAAAGATATAAAACAAGTAATGCATCTTCAGTAGCAGTTATAAACTGCACATGTTTTATACTGGAAAAAGAAAAAATAATGTTCCGAGGCCAATTCAAATGTCAAATTGTTATGCTTTCGATGAAACAGTATTTTTTGTAGCTGATGACGTCATCTTCTATTGTTTTGAACGAAATAAAACTCGAGTAAATTCTGTTGCAAATTCGTGCAAAAATACAACTGAGCAGTATTCCAGTTATAAATTTCCAGACGAAACTGTTCGAATTTTTAAAACTATAACGTCTGTTGAAGACGGCATTTTTACAGTTCCAATTTCATTTCCTAACTCCCATACGATTTATAACTCTACTAAAGATGCCCTTACATCGTAGCACATATTTCGACACTGTTGTTTCATAAGGGCGAATGTCGCAAACGTAAACAATGCCTTTTCCTGCAAATTCCTCAACAACTAGAATCGCTCCCAGGTTTCAACCACTTGGAACTGGTAGCGCTCCGCGCCTTCTTTCGAACGGAAGTGGAAAATACCGCCAGAAGTCTCTAATCTTCCTGAAATCAGCAAAAGAAGTCAATGTTTACGTTTGCGACTTTCGCCCTTATGAAACAACAATGTCGATTTTAGGTATTTTATCTATATCAGCTGACTTTACCATGGATAGTGCATTTGGCAACTTGGGTAGTGTGTGTCAATCATGTCAATGATTTTTTTTTAATATGGCATATGTAATATGTTAAAAGGAACATCAAAAAAAAATTCATTGATTGATTATAGACGGAAAGGGAGGAACTATGTCTGGTTACGATTAGGCGCATGAATTTATCATCTCAATTGAATTCAATTGACTCAATAAAAATCAACATTTGTAGCCTTTTGCAGCCGACAAAAAAAAGAATACAGTTGTAAAAGACCGACAAGCCGAGAACATCGCAAAGGTGAGATAGATCCACCTAAGGTCTAAGCCATCAAGAAGCAGCAGACAAAAAAAGAGCGATACAGTATTGACCCGATTTTGTCTACCGATTTTCATGAAATAACTTTCACCGCCTGTAGTTTTTTATGAATGAGTACTTGTTAAAAGGTGCGTTTGTCAGTAACAAACTCTGTTGACGACAAATGGTATATTGTTAGGCGTTGCTCGAATATTGATTCCCTGGGAATGAATTAAAAAATTGATAATAATTTTTTTTCGATTTTTTCACATACCCCGTTTTACCCCAAAATTTACCATGGGGTGATAAAATCATGGATTATGGCGATAAATGTGTCACCTTTTCACATTTTTTCAACGATATTAATTTGGGGAAGCAGAAAGCAACAAGAAAATTTCATGAAGTTCTCAAAACAATAAATACTCCGAAATTAATGATATTTGCACAAGGAACGATTTCAACTCACTCAGTGTCGTTTTTTTTTGTTATCATGCGTGCTCACGACTAAAAACATCACAATAATGAGAAATGAATTAATTTCCGCCCCATTTCTTCTTTTTCGGTTGTTATTAATATGGATTCATGTTATGAATGAATTATTGGCAGGGGCTGATTTTCTACTCGCCGCTATCACATCCTGGCGCTATAGTATATGCGCAAATTAGCCAGCATGAGTTAACCGCCAGAAATTTGTACGGCGAAATACATCTAACGCGGGTTTTCTCAAGACTAGGAACTATTCATGAAAAACTATTTGGTACCGGTTATGAAGGATGGTGTCCGCTACTACGCCTACCAAATATTTTTTCGATTAAGGTGCTTAATTTCGAGTAATCGAACCGTAGATGCCTTTCGCCATACTGATTTCAGAAAGTTAACTCCTTCTGTGCCGCTGTAAGTACGCTCAAAGCAGGCGATTCATTGCAAGAGCAGATATCCCACGAAGGAAAAGCAGGCATATAGGAGCATCGCAATGAAGAATATTAATATTAGGCCATCTTAGAATGTCAGACAATTTAAAAAAGGCATCGTGAATATAGAAGAACGCAATATGTGCATTTTTTCGACGATTTATGTAATGGATGGTGGAAGAAGAACAACAAAGCAAAAGCCTATTAATGACTAATATCCTCGACTGTGTATTGAAAATTCAGTGGACATATAAAAATTGTTTACGCGAAGAAATTTGTTTGTTTTTGGGTTGAAATACAATTATAAATGATAATGCTTTTCTGAAAAAGTACGTTCAACGCCAAAAACAAATTAGGGTATGATGGGGCAAGATGGGTCGCTTAAGGCGAACCCTGCATATCTCAAAACAGAAACATTTTAATTCAACTTTCCAACATGGATCTATAAAAATAGCTCATAATATGTAAGCCAGAGGTATGAAATAACAAAAACTCCACTTTTTATTCCATTTCGAGTCATTAAAGTAGAAGTCTTTTTTTCTGTCAATCAAAAAATGACGGGGTAAGATGGATCAATCAGCGGGGCAAGACGGGTCACCTTTAAATACTGCAATTAATAATGTTTTTATTCCCAATATTGAATTACACACAGATAGATAGCTTTATTGCCAATGATTATCTATATACATAAAAATGAATTTCTGTCTGTCTGAACCTTATAGACTCCGAAACTACTGAACCAATCGACGTGGAAATTTGTATGCAGAGGTTTTCGGGGCCGGGGAAGGTTCTTAAGATGGTTCGAGACCCCTCCCTCATTTGGAAAGGGGGGCTCCCATACAAATGAAACATCAATTTCTTCATAACTCGAGACTTAATCAAAGAAAAAAACAATTTTAGGCGAAACGAAGTTCGTCGGGTCTGCTAGTATTGAATAAAAAATAATTTTTGAGCCTTGGATGAAGAAATGGCTCTACATTCAAAAATGTCTGCAAATTCTTATAAAAACAAGCCGTCTGAGTATTGCTTTCTTAAATTAACATCATTATGTCAAAAATAACCCTAAAATGATTAAACCCGCAATGGAAAATATGTTTTGAATACGAACTATGCCCTTCAGTATGTGCTGACCCATCTTGCCCCATTTGTAAGTTCGTGTTAGAATGTCTAATTTTCGATCAAATTTATTTATTTCAATGCAGTTAGTATAACATCACCTACATTACTTATAATACGTTCACTATGTTACTAAAAATGTTTAATTTTTACATTGCTCGACGAGATTACACGTTTTATAGAAAGTGTGTTTCGCATAAGAAACAATGGTGAAAAATATTTTACCTTGCCATACTCTACCAAAATAAAATTTTATAATCAAATCGAGTTACAATAAAGTAGAACCAAATTATTGCTCCTACAAAGTCATAATCTCCACATTAAAATGTACACGATGCTCAAAAACGGCCCTGACCCATCTTACCCCGTGACCCATCTTGCCTCGCCTAACCCTATAATCGCATTTCTGAGGTGTGGCGTCTTACCCGGATTTCACTTTTTTATTCAAATTTAAATAGGGGAAACCGCCAAATGTGGAACGGCTAATTTTGTCGCTTATTGTTGAACTCCCATAAGAAATGCACGTGCGTTCAACAATAGGCGAAGAAATTAGCCGTTCAACATTTGGCGAATTACCCTAGTACAGTCCGACTTTATTTGTTTTGCAAATGATTTCCACACAATGTAGTAGTAAACTATCAAACACAATAAGCGATTTTTAAAAAGGTGTGGCATCTCACCCGGATTTATCCTATGATTGGAATTTTGTCAGTGTGAGACTATCGTGTAATTCAAATGGGAGGTATCAATAATGAATCATGCACTTTGAGCGTGCTTACAGCGGCACACTTGCAGTTATCTTTTTGAAATCAGTATGGCGAAAGGCATCTAAAGTTCGATTTCTCAAAAATAAGCACCTTCATCGAACATATATTTGGTAGGCGTAGTAGCAGACACCTTCCTACATAACCGGTACCAAATAATTTTTCATGAAAAGTTTCTATTTTCGAGAAAACCCGCGTTAGATGTCTTTCACCATATCAATTTCTGGCGGTTAACTCATGCTGGCTATTTTGCGCATATACTATAGCGCCTGGATGTGACAGCGGCGGGTAGAAAATCAGCCACTGCCAATAATTCATTGTCACTTCATTCGAAACACCTCATGCGAGACGCAGTATGAGCACAATTAAATTCCTCGATAGATTTGTAATACCAATTGAAAATTGAGTTTTGTTAGAAATGAACTATAATTAGTATGAGTAAGATGTAAGACTTTCAAGCGATGGTACGCTAATCAAATCTAGGCTTCGGTGATTATTTTTTTATTTTCCTAGTTTTACAATCAAAATAGTGTACACGTCAAATGGAAGTGCTGGTCTTTGAATTTGAAAAGGTCAGCTATCAATATTGATTGGATTCTAAAGTAGTGCAAATTCAAATGTAAAACAATTCTCATGGACGTGCATATTTTTTACCGTGTAGACAACGAGAGCGTTTTGAGTATTGTCAGGAAAACTATTGCTCATGTCGGAATTCAATTGCAACAAGATTTAATAGTGTCGGCCACAAGACTGTACGTGAGCAAAACAACAAATGTAGTTGTCCCCATTCAAATCGAATTCAAAGACATAGGGGAAACCGCCAAATGTTGAACGGCTAATTTTGTCGTCTATTGTAGAACCCTAATAAGAAATGCACGTGCGTTCAACAATAGGCGAAGAAATTATCCGTTCAACATTTGGCAAATTACCCTAGTTGTGAAAGGAATGGTTTTGTCAAAGAAAAAAGGGTTCAGTCAAAATTTGTCTTTTTATTATTATTATTATTATTGTTTATTGAAATCATGTAACTTAAGACATTTATCTTTTTTAACGTTACAATGTGGTATTAAACGCTGAATTCATTGCCGTATTCCTAAAACTACCTGTTCTCTTTAGGTGAAAATACCCGTCTACTGCAAGCTACGTAGGAGTTCTCTCTTGAAGTTTCCATTAGAATTATTCAATTTAATAAAGTTGGGTAAACTGTTCCAGTAAACAACGCCTCTGACGAAAAAAGGTTGACTATAGTACGCAGAGTTATGCTGTGGTACTCTAAAACTTTTTGTACGGGTTCCTCTCAAGGGTATGAGCTTGTCAAAAAGATATACTGGAGATGAATTTTTTATTATTCTGAATAGATGCACGCATGATCTATATTTGTAGAAATTTATGAAAGAACATCCAATCAGATTATTTTGTAAGTGTGAGACATGTGAATAACGAGATAAACTATAAACATAGCGTACGCAAGCATGTAAGGCAAGTCTAAGCTTATCCATTGAACCAACCAACGCATTAGTGTAAATGAAGTCTCCGTAGATGAAGTGAGGAAAAATTAATGTTTTGAAGAGTTTTAGTTTCGTCATAGAATCTAGGTGTCTTGTTGTTATGTTAAGTCTTTTTAAACATGCATATATTTTAGAGCACTGGTTATTAACATGTGCGTCCCATTCTAAATTGTTTTTAAATACAACTCCTAGATTATTAGCACGATCTACAAATTGAACCTCTACACCATCTATCATAATTTGTGGGGGTTGCAGGGGATGTCTTAGTTTGGATATCAACATTGCTTTGGTTTTTACTGGATTTATTGGTAGTAGGTTCTCTCTAGACCATTTTATGAGCTTCCTTAGATCATGGTTTACTAAATTACCAATGGCAGATAATCTTGTAGCAGAATCTGCGCAAATATAAATTTGAACATCATCAGCAAAGAAATGAAAACAACAGAAGTCCAGAACACTTGGCAGATCGTTAATAAAGAGCGAGAAGAGAAGAGGTCCTAGAACTGAACCCTGTGGAACGCCCGAGATAACTGGCTTGAAATCAGACAGAACACAATTAGAAATAACAGCCTGATATCGGTTACTTAAATAACTTTCAATTAATCTAGCAGCTGGGGTGGAAAAGTTGTATAAAGAAATTAGTTTATTGATCAGCTTGCTATGTACCACACGATCAAAAGCCTTAGCAAAATCGATCAGCAAAAGAATGGTGACTCCATTTTTATCAATAGATTTTGCTATGTCGTCATGTACTTTCAACAATGCCGTCTCAGTACTATGTTGATTTCTAAAGCCTGACTGTAGAGGATTAAGGTAATTCATTCGACTAATATAATCAGTAATTTGATTTTTCAGTATTTTCTCTAAAATTTTAGATAAGGTAGACAATAAACTTATTGGCCTTAGGTTCGAAATTGTATTCACATTTGCTTTTTATTGATTGCGATGACCTTAGCACGTTTCCATTCTGTAGGGAACTTATTTGTTTTTATTATTGAATAAAAAGGTGCTCTAATAGAGGCAGAGTATATGGAATAATAACCCTTAAAATTTGATTGAAATGCTACCAAATCCAACAGCATTTGACTTGATTCCGAATACGGCATTTATGATTTCGAAATCCATTACTGAACGAAAACGGAAACCACTAATATCTTTTAAAACAATACTCTCTCGTTATCACTCACCGTGAAATTTGAACAGAAGTAGTCATTGATATCATTCGCAGTGTTCTCTTCTGGGGAACTATCATTGGTTGATACCCCAGGTTTTTTACATTCCTCCATAACTGCTTACAAGGGAGATCCACATTCAACTTTAGCTTATCATAAGCAACTTTAGCTTTAGAAACCATTGAATTAACCTTATTCCTCAATCTTTTGAATAGTCTATCGTTTTCGAGTGTTTTACTGTTCTTCCAGTTGCGATACGCCAGATCCCTTTCAATAATTGCCTTCTATGTGATGATTAAACCAAGGATTTTTACGAAACTTGCGGAATCGCAAAGGGAAAAAATTATCATGAAGATTATTAAAACTGTTATTCAAAATACTCGTTAAAATATCCGGATCATCAACAGAAAAATAGTCACTCCAATTGATCCTAAAGAAACTTTCGTAGAGCAAAGAATCATTATAGTTGAAGTAATCTCGAGACCAATAACCTGATTCAACTTTTTGAAGAGAAAATGCTAGAGAAGCAAATATGAGATCATGCTTTGAAATACCAGGCATTGATATTTGACTGAATTTTAGCACATAATCAGGAGTATCCGTCAATAACAGGTCTAGGAGTGAACAACCTGACTGATAGAAAAATGTAGGTTCCGAGTTGACAACTTTATATGCAAAAGCAGCAACAACGTCATTGAAAATTAATGACTTCCTAGTTTGCTTGAGTGGATTAGTGTTGAAATCACCAATGAAGAACGTTGACGTATATCTTACTGAAAATTCTTCGAAATGGAATTTGAGCAATTCAGAGCAATCAACATCAGGTGGATTATAGTAAACAGCAAGGAGAATACGAGCAGCACCAATAAGAATTTCCAAAATCAAGTATTCTGTTCTATCAGTTACACTAATGATTGATTTTCTAACCAAGCGATAAGCCAAGCCTTTCCTTATGTAAATGCAAATACCTCCACCATGTCTGTTACGGTCATTTCTGATTAAATTGAAACCTTGAATGTTTAGCATAGAATCACTGATGGAGCTACTCGTCCAAGTTTCGGTAAAACAGGCTACATCAATCTTACTTGCGATTACCAGCTTTTTCAGCTCTTCAAATTTAGTGAATCTGCGCGCACATAAACTTTGCACATTCATGTGTGCAATGTTAAGTTTGTCTTGCATTAGTACAGCGTTTACAACGGCCCTCGAAATTACATTTTCATCAAAAGCATTGCTACTGGAAAGCGTAGCACTATCCATTTTCAATTAGCATAACAAAACACTTCAAGGAGACACAACCCACGGAACAAACAACAGAAAGATAACTTACATCTAAAGAGAACTTTTTACTAATTCTAATGATAACGCACATACTATTACGACTTATGATTTTGATTTGATGTAGTTGGTCGCAGCCAAACCAAGTTGAAAGAGAGAAAATAGGTATAAACAATTCCAAGCACACTTTTTAGCAGTATACTACTAGCAAAGGAAACAATTGAACATTCAGCATATTAAACTTCACAATAATCGATTGTACATTATCAAATCTACTGCTAGAAATATTCAGCCTTCATCCAGCATGCAGCACATCTTCACATGACACCATCAACATCAGCAACAGCAATAGTAGCAATCGAAATAGCAGCAACTCTTCGTGTCAACATCAAATCGCCTTTGAGCACCGCGAGCAAAGCAGCAGAGCATCATTCCCGTCTTCGCATGTCCCCATCAACAACAACAGCAGCAGCAGTAGCATTCGAAACAGCAGGAACCCATCACATCAATATCCCGAAGCCATCAACATAGTCCGCATCAGTATCGTTCGTCATTCGTCCAGCAAATCAGCATAACAACAATAACAGCAAGAATTCACATTAGCAGCAGTGTATCGATGAATCGTTTCCGTCAGCAGCAGCAACAAACTTTTAGGAAGGACTGGAATCATGGAACGTTCAGGAAAGGATTCATGGACATACTAGAATAGGAAAATGGTTATTGCAAGGATAAGGTTTTCTTTCTTTTTTTTGTAACTTTCAGGAACGATGGGTATCAAAGGAAGAAGAAGGACAGGATACAAGGGATGATGGTAGGAAACGAGTTATTTAGAAGGATAGGGTTTTCCTGAGGCCATCTGTTGAAGTGAATAGACCGCCGAAGCATCCTCTGATCCTATGCGTTTAACGTAAACAACACCATTTCGAGTAGTCACATTCTCGAGAAGCCCTTGTTTCTTCAATTTAATAGCCTCGGAGCGAATTTGTCTAGCATTGCTTGAGAGGTTTTCGTTTACATAGATGCGATTGCCACTCTCAAAGCCGATATCTCGAAGACACAGCGAACGTTTAGAAAGGTACTGACGATAGAACTCGTTTCTCACGTTTTGAAGGGCGAACTCACAGAGTATGAGTGGTGAGGTACCCGATGCAATAGGATTTCTAGCCATTCGACACAAATGCACCAGTGGAAGGTTGTTATCGTTGTAGCCAATTGTGAGCGAAATTTTACGGAAAATATCAGCCAGGTCCTCACGAAGGTGGAATGGAATTCCAGACAAGATTAGATCTTTATTTTTGTTGAACCGATTAGCAGCATCAACAGCCAGTTCCATATCGGCACGGATGGTAGCAACACTTTCCTCCAGCTTGTTTACCTTCTCGGCACATTCATCCCGAACAGCATTTAGTTTGTCCTCAATATTTGAGATACGTTTCTCCAAAGCCGCATTACCGCTCTCAATTTTGGTCTCAATACGAACAGTGGTACTAGTTAGCATCGCTTGCATTTTAATCCAGAGATCATCAAGGCTCGCAATCTCACCATCATCGTGTTTTGTTAGATCGTCACGAGAACGCTTGGCTAAAGATCCGGTAAGAGAAGATGTTGATCCAGATCGAGTTACGATTCCACTATTGAGCGACATTTAGGTTGAGTGTCGAACAATGGCACACGACAGAAAGAAGTCTGAAGGGGTATTTCTTCGAGAGCTTGTATTGTCGAAGCAAGTTATTTTTCATAAAAAAAACCGTCGAAACACCACACTACACAGCGGTTTTTTATAAGTCACGGTACCAAACGACTTATGTTGTAGAATTGGCGCACTTTTTAGCTTCAACGGAATTGCTTTACCGATAGTAAACTAGGTTTTAACTACGAGCACTTAGAGGCTTACGTATCGTCGCACATCCCTTCAGAAGGATCAATGGTGGTTGATTCCTAGAAGTTATGCCTACCTCCGTTCTGCTCATGATCTTAAGTATCTTGAATTGTCAGCACTCATTATTATATAATGTAGGGGACTTGCGTGAAATAGAACTTGAAACAAATAAGTGTTCAGAACAGGTATCCACCGGTTGACACTAAACGGATCAACTTAAAATATAAATTTATGCTCATGCAATCTGAAAACTTTTTTTTTTTTCACGCATCAATTTCTTAGGAGCTTTGTTTTAGTGCATATTGCATAACGCAAGAGAGGGTTTAAACTCTGCGTTATATTGCATCACAGATAAACTAAACCATCTTAAAATCAATGTTTCAAGAACAAGAGTGTGTTTGTCAAAGTGCATTTTCAGTTGTATAACTCTTTTACATTTATTTTTAACCATTCCTCGTAATAATTATGTGATCACTTAAGTCATAACCAACGTTGACTGGCTTTTACCATGTGGCGTTCTTACAGGGAATATATTAAATGTAGATGGAGAAGACATGGTTAAGGTTCTGCCTGCTACATCACATCAAGCGTGAATAATATATGTTTGCTCTAGTTTACGTGTAAAGTCAATTGATCATAAATCGAATGTTCCTCAACCCCATAACTGAAGATATCCTACAACAAATACAAATACAACGCATGAATACCTACCTGGATACTTGGTTGGCTACAGCGTCGATACACCTATGCCTGGCGTCAGGGATTGAATCCTAAAGAGGATGAACAAGTCTCACTTATCATCTCTGTATACATATACGATAATGTAGCATACCGCGAGAGGCTTTTTTCGCAAGCTGTCATGATAGAGAACTGATCCCCATGATAAATTTCTTTTAGAAAGCTCCAAATGTGAGGAGCACTGGCTCTGATGATGCATTTCAGCTTGTTCTACACAGCTGTGCAGTAACCAACACGAAACGAGCAAAAACAAAGCGAGAATCACCATTTTTCTGTAGGTGCTGCCTATCCGATTCTGTTTTTTCGCACTTGTATACAAGTTTGATGAATTTGTTATCATGGCTTGTTATGATTCGGAACGGTTTTGCCTCTCTTTTATCGTTGTTCGCTATCTATTGAAAGCGATTTCTGCAAACCCTGCCTGGCGTATTGTAGAGCTCCATAATTGTCGGTCTTGGGCGATGTTCCTCCAGTTTCCCCAAACGTTAAGGGTCCTCAGGTCCGATTCCACCGCGTGCAGCCAGCGTGTTCGTGGCCTTCCACGAAGTCGCCGGCCCCTATCTGGTTCTCTGTTGAATATTGTTGTTGCTATTCATTCTTCCGACATTCGCACTAAGTTACCAGCCCACTGAAGTCTGCCATATTTTATTCGATTCACAATATTTTCTTCTTTGTATACTTTGTATATCAGCTCATGATTCATGCGTCTGCGCCACACACCATTTTCGAGTTTCCCTCCGAATATTGTACGCAGCACTTTCGCTCGAAAACCCCGAAAGCTCTCCGGTGCGCCTCTTTTAATGTCCATGCTTCATGTCTATAAAGGGCCACTGGTAGAATCAGAGTTTTGTATAGAGCAAATTTCGTTTCCGTCTGCATGTTGCAGGACCTAAGCTGGTTACGTAATCCGTAAAAGGTCCTATTCGAAGCAGCATTACGTCTTTTCACTTCACGGGAAACGTCATTGTCACATGTCACAAACGTTCCAAGATAAACAAATTTTTCAACAACTTCAAACACATCCCCATCAAGCACTACCTCTGCACCAACACCATACGCATGAATTGATATTCATAATTTCCGTTTTTTTGTTTTGCCTTTCTCGTACAACTAAGTTGTACCGAAAGGCTATCATTTCACTCCGAAAATGAACTTTTTATAGAAGCTTCTGAGACCCATAGTATTATATACAGTAACCATTCGCTAACTGGGCTAGAACATCGGTCCAGTTAACGAGCGCCGCTTTTTAACTGGGCTGTCGAGGGGATTTACGATGCATTTTTATGATCGGTGTTTTACTTGGAAACAGAATAATTTACCATTTCGACCCCCCTCGCAGCCTAGTCTTTGTTTTTGTTTTTTGACGGATAACCGCTTTTTAACTGGGCTTTGGCCCAGTTAGCGAACGCCCAGTTAAAAAGCAGTCCAGTTAAAAAGCACCCAGTTAGCGAACTGTTGCTGTACCAATCGACTCAGCTCGACGAACTGAGCACATGTCTGTCTGTCCGTGTGTATGTATGTGTGTATGTGTGTGCACAAAAGGTTTTAAAAACATTAGACAACTTTTCGTATAGTAATCCTTAACCGATTTTCTGGCAACAAGTTTCATTCGACAGGGGACAAAGCCTTGTTGATCACTATTGAATTTCATAACGATCGGTCATTGAAGAAAATGGTACATCGGACCATATAAGCCCCATATAAGGTTGGTGTCTTAGCTAAATGCGAGAAAGGCACCACCAACGCTAGGTGGATTAATCTGAGTTTTTTCGTAAAGTATCAAAACAAAATGTGCTTCGTACCATGCGGTTGACGGTGTTAGGCTCGATGCCCACGTAAAGTCTTTTCGACGCGGAGTGAACACGCAGGTGTGCATCGGGAAAAAAACGTTAACGCTGCGTCGCCGCGCCGATGCAAACCTGCGTTATTTAACGCTGCGTGCACGTGGCGTTGAAAACACGCGACGAGGGCATCGGCCCTTAGCCGTCTAAGCATATTTGCGAGCCAGTGGGGGTTCGATTAACCTTTTGTCTGTGCTCTGGGGTCAATATGACCCCAGGCCACTTTGAGTGGCTGCCATTTTTTTAGTTTTCAACCGATTCTCCTATTTTTTGGTAGTTTGGTAAAACTCGCCGAGATCTGTCTCCTAGGTGCAAATTCGGTTGAAAAATCTTGAAAATATGCATGAAAAATATTTACACCGAGGAGAATTCTATATATCGGAATATCTTGAGTAGTATAAAATAATGAAATCAATTATACCACCACCTGGCGGCCGAGTTCTAAACTTATCAACGCCTCATGCCAAAGCACATGCCTTCCTGCATAGCTTTTTTAAAAAAGTTGCAGTTCAAAATGGGTAGGATTTTCGGATATAAGTAAAATAATCATGAAAAATCACTGTTTTTGTACCCTTGTTCACTAAAACCCCTCCCCGCGATGTACCCGCCCACCTATAGTCAATCTTCGGTAACGACCTGAAAGATGATTAAATTATCTTTCGAAACAGACCAAGAAATCCAAAATTGGCCTAACATTAAAAAAGTAACAATTTCAATTTGGGGTCAATTTGACCCCAGAGCACAGACAACGTAAGTTTTTTTGAGCACAGACAGAAGGTTAAGGGGTAAAAATCAGTCAAAAGGCGTTTGGTGTAATTTTGCAGAAACCCGACCATATGTGAAACACAATGTTTAAACGACACCTCTGGTTAACACTCTACGAAACAAATATTGCCATGTTAATATATGTTAATATTTTTCCATGTAAACATATTTTCTGAGTTACAGTGATGATCCATTCAGATTACTTCCCAAAGATTTTATATTTCTCATCTCGATATTGATATGACTCGATGGTCTCATGTAATGGAAATAAACAATAAGTAGGTATTAGAAATCTAAAAATTGCAATCTCCTAGCTATCAGGTTGATATCCTGATTTTTTTTCAAAACAAATACCTTTGTATAAGTCTCTATATTAATACCATTTAATCAAACAACACTGCCTATATTCATATTATCAAGTATTAAAATTGCAAACACACACCACACGCATCACCTGTTCATTTAATTTATGTGTATTTATGTAGGTACATCCGTTCACTAAACGCTCTCCTAAATTCATTTTGTGCTTCTCGAAGCCTAGCCAAAAATCACACAATTCAGTTGATGTTTTCAAGTCAACAAGTGAAGGTTCTTGAGTGAAATGAATCGGCATAACCTGAGTACGTACGGCATCGAGAGAACCCGCGAACAGGTGGATACTGTAAGGAAATATTGTTTTCTAAATTACAATACCAGTAATGACAATGATTGTAGGGTGTGCATCTTCCAGGACTTCCCATCGTGGTTCATAAACGTACAGGACCCATTCGAGCTATACCGAGCTCAACCGAGCTACATCTGGTGTCAGGCTTCATTCTTGTTGGGCGCTTTACTTTGCATAGTTCACGCATTCAAACGAGGAGGACGATGGCCGTATCTGTTTCTCGGTGCGCTTTGCCATGGAATGTTTGTCGAGTTAATTACATACAATGTGCCTAGTATTGATAATTTTTGGCACTCTAAAACGCCGATTGATTTCTTCGGTCATAGATTACCGCTGTATATTATCTTTCTATGTAAGTACAGTCAGCTGTGCAGATTATGGATTGGGGTTTTACTTCAGATCGCATATCAGTCCTATTGGGTTTCATATAAAGTAAGAAATTCAACAAAGGTGGCACTGTTATGCGATCACAAGAAGTTTATCTTATCTGAGTGAATGCTAATGATTGTCACCCTTCAAACAGATCCCGTATTTTACTACCAGGCGCACTGGGCCGTATCGAAACTGCACTTGAAATGTCGTTGGTCGGAGCATATAGCAGCAGGCCTACTGGTAGTGCTTATCGATTTACCGTACGACATCGTTAGCGTAAAATTTGTACACTGGACGTGGCACGACACTGATCCGAACATCGCCGATCGGCACTATTGGGTCCCATGGAACTCGTACTATTTCCATGCCACCTTCGCTTTTGCGTTCTCCTACTTCTTTCACAATGTGCGCAAATGGATCGACCGTAGAAAGTTGGACCGCTGGCAGGCCGGATCGGTGAAAGCCGAGTTGGCCGCTGTAGCAGTGGCTGCGCTGCTATCATTTCCTGGCGGGGCATTATTGTTCATTCCGCTGTATCATCCGTTCCACGATTTTTACAACGTACCAGGAGAGGTGACAGCCGTTACACTGCTCTTCGTATTTCTGACAATACTTTGGAAGTTTGATCGGAAAAGTAATCGAAGACTACCGGAGAGGTAAGCATTAATTGTTGCAGACGCATTCGGTTTTTACAAACCTAACCACAGATTTGCGATGGGATTTTCAGTCCCAGTTCCTCCTTCAATCCACATTCTGTTATAGGGTCACGGGAGCATGGCTGAAATTGAAGTTATTCATAAACATTCTGCGCAGGTGACGTGAGATTGCTCAATTAATGTGCAAACCGAATACTTCTTTGATTACCTTCCCCTCGGATATGTTACCTTGCCGCGGTGGGTCGGCTTACGCCATTAGCACTGAGATGGCAACCAAAGACATATCCTGTCGTGGTGGTATCACATGTTGACTATTTTTGTTTGGTACCGCGTTACGTATCTGGCATTGACGCACTAATTTACGGCATTTGCATGTGATCCAACGGACATCGTGTCTTGGAGCCTTGAATGGTAGTGCAGTCAGGCAGAGGCCTTTTCATCAGTGATAATGATGTGAGTTCTCTTCTTTTCGGCAATACTTTTCTGATGCGTTCCCTGTGACGCTGAGTCGTAGCCACGCTTACATTTAGCTAGCTAGGTATTTATTGAAAAACAAAGTATTCAAGATATTCGTAGGGAATCGACTGCTGGATTCACTTCGAAGAGCAATAATAAAAAATACCACACATTATAATGATGGTATATAATCAATCTTATAACGGCTTCATTCTCGACAATTTTTACAAACAGATAGGCAATAGGCGTGATGAAGCTTTAGCTTGCCACCGAAAAGTGAATCCTATACCTGACCTTAATTAGAACTTGATAGATAATCACCGTAATTAATCAACGATAAAGCTACTTGTTAGAACAGTTTAAAGCTATAGGCAACCTTGACAAAAAAAATATAATGAAACAAACTAAGTTCTTTACCAGTTTCCACTTTTACATTATACAACTTACATTGAGTTTGTAGTGTCGACACAGCTTAAAAACATTGACGAAACAATGACTTAGGTAAACAAAGTGATTTGACGAACGCATAACCTACACTCAGAGCAAACAAAGTCAATTAATTTTCATTCTGCATAAATAAAAGTTAAAAATAGAACACTAATTCGCAATATTTTTTTTATATTTTCAATGTGGCCACAAAAAACTAACACATTAAATAACTTATAATTGTACTATATGACTAAGTGGCCTTCAAACCACATCAGATGCTTCTAAGGCAAAAAAGAAGACATTGCATTTTAAACATTGCTTTTAATAACTATAAAAACGTTGTACTGGAAATCTTGAAATTATCATTTTAGCCTTTGAACATTGACTAGTTTGCATTCAATTACATTTTGCATTAGTGTCGAGTCGATTCCAAATCCGAACCTCACTTCACCCCATCCTTATCCTACCCCATGGCGTTTAAGTGGTCTGCACGGACTCTTCTGCCATTACCCTCTCTATTATCGGCTTTGGATTGACTTGCGCTCTCATTGCCTCACCAAACGCTGCAAAATGAAAATGAAAAAAAATGAAACCGAATACTTCTTTGATTAACGTTAAAAAAACATGGAAATTCAGAAGATTTTTACGAAAGATAGATCGCAGTCATTACAGCTTAGAATAAGTAGACATTTCCCGCACGCGGCGGTATATGAGCAAATCCTTTTACCATCTATTTGCCATTGACCAAGAAATAATTAATAACCCTTCCGTTACCAACCCCTCTTTTGAAAATGAAAAAAAAAGTCTTTTTGGCTGTATTTTTTTTTGTCTTTTAACATTTTTTATCGCAACTTTCACCAAAAAAAAACCAAATTAATCCACCTAGCGTTGGTGGTGCCCAAGATGAATACACTACTAGGTGCTCCAGTCTGCCAAGTTTATGGAAGAGAAGAAAGTGGGGATGAAAAATTCATTTTCTGTGCAAAACGACAACGCACCCGCTGGCTCTCCCATACTAAAATCCAAGATGGCTGAATCGTGAATGTGGCAGATTGGAACACCTAGTGCTGTATTCATCTTGGTGGGGCTTTTCTCGCGCATTATATAAATGAGATAACATATAAGAGAGGTCAAATTTGCACTTACACTGATTTTAGATTTTACTTTTTCCTTCAATTGATGTCTATTTGCGGTCAATTGAGTGCATCGCAGCAGTTTCTGTAGAATTTTCTTTCTCCACTCGTAGAATAAGCTCAGATTTCGTCGAGCTGAGTCGATTGGTATATAATACTATGGGTCTCATAGCCTACGGTATGCTACATATCGTAAATCTATACAGAGGTGTTGTGTGAGAGATTTTTTCATTCTCTTTTGAATTCAATCCCTGGTTGTTGTGATTGAAATTTAATTTTAATACCTAATGCATAATAAGAAAACATTTTTATTATAATCCATATTCGTCTAACTTGATCACTAAAAGATTATCTGACATTCTTTCAGCTTGGACGCAATGGGCCGTGCCTTGATGCTTCATTTGGTAATTCACTACTCTGTGTTTTTCGCAATGATTGTCTTCTTGAATCCAGAGAACGTGGTTGCAGCTGGCCTGCATGAACCAATTGGTGATTGCGATGCTAAAACTCCCGTTCACACCGTTCTGAAGATGTTGGAGAAACGAACATATCTTTGCGCGAATGATTACGATGAAAAATACTTTGACTTCCATTGCTTAGAACGGCAGCCCAAACAAGGTGCTTATTGGTATACGATCTGTGGGACACCATTCGAGTAAGTTTTGATTGCTAAGCAATCTGAATTTGACCAAATTATAATTTCTTTCAATTTCACAGAAATCGAGCGGAATATTTTTTGGTGATATCGCTGATCAGTTTCGTCGCGGCAATGGTTTTCCGTACCATACACTTCGACTATGATATTCGTTTCGATGTGTATGATCTGGTTCGTAAAGACAAAAAAGGACATTCGGCAAAGGAAAACAAAAAAACCAAATGATCACGCTTAACTTACATGTAGCTTAGACCAGTTTTTGAATTAAATGACAATAATTTCCTCTTAGGCGAAAATAAAATAAACAATTACACCCAGCACAACAATTGCACCGGCTACAACACCATACACTAAGTAATTCGTATCTTTGGATTCCTCCACCTGGGTTCGTCTCCGTTCCCTGTACTTTTTTGGTCCGAACTTCTTCTCGTACTCCTCCAGCGCACGCTGATTTTCCGCTTCTTCCTGTTCGCGCTGAAGTTTCTCTTTGTCGGTGCGCTCGCGCAATCTAGTCTGTTTGACCATTTCGCAGTGCTCGTCACACTCCAACGATTTAGTTTTCATTCGCGCAGCATTGCAGTTTACTTCCATTTTTCGGGTACGACATTCGCAAGTAATTTTCACCTTTTTGTTGCACGATTCTGGATTGGGACATTCGCCGGAGTGACACGTAGAATTGCAGCGATGACCACAGGGAAACTGCAAACGAGAAAGATTATTAATTGATCACATAATGGTAAAAGACGTCCACTTATTTTCATGTTTTCCTTTTTTAGAACACATAGAAAATCAAAATTGACACCAACAACATAAGCAAACATGTCGAGTTCGAAATTTTCTCGACATGTCTGGGCAGCTGCGAGGCAGCTATGTCCCAGTGGGGGATGTAATGCCAATAAGAAGGAGAGAATAGATAACATGTAAGTTATTAAAATTGACTACATTCTCGAAGTGCTCCTTCCACGTGGCTGCCACTATAGACTTAACGAGAGTATATTACGGAGCAAGATGGACATAATCGATAACGGTCAAGCTGTGGAACCACCCACGTTGGATGAAATTAAGACGGCTCTAAATGAGCTGAAAAACAGTTAATATGGCAGACGAAGTGTCAAGCTCGTTTGTGGCATTGGATGAATTAAAGCAGGGTAATGCACTTTCGATTTTGTTGTTCAGTATTGCACTTGAGGGGTCGACTAGAATATCTGGCGTGCAGAAGTACGGCACTATCATCACACGGTTGCATATGCTACTGGGGTTTGCGGACGACATCGTCCTCGTTGGAATCGATCACAGTAGTGGAGGGTTTTGTCCCAATGAAGAGTGAGTCGGCGACAATATGCTTAACCATTAGTTTTACCAAGACAAAGTACATGGTTGCGGCCTTGCGGGTAGCGATAGAGGTATCCGTAGTGGGGACTCCGGCATAAGGCTGAATCACGTAAGGCTTAAAATTCATAAGGTGAACCATGGGTAAATCCATAAGGTAAAAATGTTAGGGGGGCTGGGGGTAATATGGATACTAGAGTGATTCAAATTTTGACTTTTTTGCTCCCCCGATGCTTAAACGATTGCATTTGCCATTTTAATAATCCTCCTAAGTTTTTAACAAATTTGGATGTAATTTGATTGTGCACACGTCATTAGAAGTTTGTATGAAAATTACTGTGAAAATCGACCGTTAGGCGAAATACTGTTCCGTGAGGTACTAAATTTGCTGATATAATGCAAATTAATGTCTAAATTAATGTCCATATGGACATCTTGCCCCACATTCCCCTACGTGTTAAATTAAATTTCTCACGATTCAATGTTCCCTTAATAACTTCTCTTGCAAGCATCATATCGTTTCGCAATAAAGGCGACCTGGTTCCTGGTAAAATTTTCTATGTTGCCGATGTACTTATATGCTTTGATGGTTTGATGGAAAGCATTGGGGAACAGTTTTGCATAAAAGTTACTGTTTTCATAGTAATTTTCATCAAAATTTAGGATGATTATTAAAATGGCAAATGCAATCGTTTAAGCATCGGGGGTCAAAAAAGTCAAAATTTAAATCACTCCAATGGTAAGAGTTTACTACCGGTGAACGTATAATTGTCCCATGTATACACCCAGTGTAGTTTTAGTCGATTAGGACCTTTAGCGTTAATGAAACTATGAGTTAACCTATGAAAAAAAATACAAAAAAAATAAAGAAAATTCAGGTGGTATTTTAAAAGCTGCGAAAGGTCAGGTTAACCGGGAAATTAAAGAATACCAACCGTGTAAAAAAATATTGGGTGTATAGGGAATCCCAGCAAACATGGGACAATTATGCAATCATGGACGATAGCTTGAAGACAATTCAGTGGAAAATAATCATGTTCTGTGACAAGGGAGTAGCCAGAGGGAGGGCAGGGGGTGCCGTCGCCCCCCCTAAATGGTGGAATGATTAAACGGGTAAGAAAAAGAATTCGCTTAGACATGTGCACTTTACAATCCAATCATATTCAGAAATAGGTTTTTGAAATTCAAAAGATTCCCAAAAAACTTTCAAGGGTATCCAGGATCCATACTATCCAGCTTTTTACGTTAGCTATAAATCAACTGTGTTCTCTAATTTTTGACATATGCTGTGTACAGATTTTATGGAGTGATTGAGGTAGCCATGGATCTGTTAAAAACATTGCATATGTCATTTCTTCACTTTATACATGTTTTGAATTTTCAAGCAATCCTATTCCGTATCAATTTTTTCTGTGCTAGTCTTTGGTTTCAAATTACCAAAATTAAAAGAATCCTCTGTTAGACCTTTAATTTCTTAGCCCATCAGTCAAGTACTACCATCGCATCGCCATTGACGGTGTGGGGTCTTCAACATCCTTAGACTGCACATAACTGGAGGACCAAAATTTCACGGTTGTGATGTTATCTGCTGAGCGACGGAATTTCCTTTTGCTGACGTCTATAAACCTCGAGAAATAGGAGCACTTTCATAAAGTCATTCGTATCTTAGTTAACAAGAGTTACAACAGTTACTGTCATTGGCGGCAGATTGAAACTGAGTCGTGGTCAGTCGAAGCATGCAATCTGGTCGTGCGATAGAGAACCCAGCGATCGTCTAGCAGAACATCGAATCGAGGGAATTAGATCTCCCTCACATGTCTTCAGTGATGACCATCGATATCCGTTGACGGCTACGATGATTGGCGATAATAGCACACAACAAGATCAAATGTTTAAAGTATCCAGTGGGGATCAAGCTTATCTCCGAACAGCTATTCTTTGATGACTGAATACATATAATACAGATATTGTACATGTCCATACTCTTATTAAGTGAGCCAACAAAAACGTTGCATCCTAATATTCATAATCATTGAATACTAATTTGTTGTTTTTTCATGTTTAAATAAATCGAAAAACGGGTTGTGCTTTTGATTGTAATTGTTGTTTCGTAGGACGTCCGAAGCTTTTATTTATATGATGTTTCTCTAAACTAGTTTTTTCACCCGTTGTTTGCCTTTTTTCTAATCAGTAGAAAACATTTTCCTCTTGTGTTATTGATATGAACAGAGATGGTACTGTGTGGCTGATTGAAATTAGAACTTCGTTTGGAATTTAAAAACGATTCAAAATAGGGCCTGGGAGCCGTTAAACTAATGAGATATACGATTCTTCGATTATTTTATCTTGTCATTTTCCGGGTGTAGTGTCAATATTTGACTAACAAGGTCAATCTTGTGCATAAAGATTGGACCTAGTTGAGAAACGTGGAACGCTAGATAGCCTGATAATGTAGTTTGACCTTGGTATAGGCAACGATTGGTTCCTAGCCGCCATAACCGAACGTAGGAAATATATTTTTTGCAATTCCTGATCATAATACCTGGTTTACAGTTCGTCTTTGAGTGATAAAACGGCCTACTTTTCCATACCAACAAAATGGGTGCTTTAATGAACATTATGCAACTCAAATGGGTTGCATAATATCCATTATAGCACTCATTTGGGTGCTATAATGAAAATCCAACATCGGAACAGTAGTTACATGACTACATTTTGCTGAATTAGCTTGGGTTAGTGTTCAAATAGTGTATTCTCTGCGTCGCGTAATAAATGAAATAGTTTGATGGACATAACATCAGAATTTTCCAAAGACGAGTTCATCTATCGCTTCAAGGCTTGTAGAGCTATGCGATGCGGCATGATAACATAGAATCTGATTGTTATCTGCAGCAACATTATTTATTGGCAAGAATTATCATGTGAAGTAAATCGGTCTTTACTATTTTGGTACAGATTTATCATAACAAAGCTCATTTTTCGTCATTGCAAAAAATAGCGTGTGCAACTCGTTGCAAAACTCGATTTTTTCAGCACTCGTAGTATTTATCCAACTCGGCGAGCCTCGTTGGATAAACGTACAACTCGTGCTGAAAAAATCATCTTTTTGCAACTAGTTGCACAAACTACTATATGCGAACCGATCCTAGAAAATTCTTTTGGTTCTGAGATTTGGGTTTATATACTAACATTCAGGAAACCAGAAATCTAGGACGAAAGCAAGAATACTAGGGCATTATTATTAAGTGCTTCTAGATAGGTGAATTCTGCATTGTTCGTTTGATTAAGTTTACTTAATTAGTTTTCATCCATTATGTTTTATTGAGGTTTTCCCAATCCATCATACACTTAAAAGAGCTCGTCATTAAGAAGAAAAACTTTGTTATCCTGAAATAGAAGAAAATTTAGCGAATTGATAGGATATGCAACAAACCTTGTTTGGCACCTGCAAATTTTTGACAAGAGCAAATTGTTTTTAACGCATCTATGGCTACCTGAAGGCTACTAGATCAGCGCCATAAAATCTGTACACAGCAAACGTCAAAAATGATACCATAGTTGATCTATTGCCATAATAAAAAGCTGGATATGAAAGTTTAAAACAAGAATTCTCCTAGAAATCCTTCTAGAAGCTCCCCTGGGAACTTCTTAATTCCTCCGGAAAGTTATCCACAAATTCCTCTGAAAATCGTTTGAAAATCCTTCTCCTGTAATTGTAATTTCTCCTTATCTAGAAACCCCCAACTAATTTTTTTTAGGAAATTCATGAGGAAGTTTCTTGAAGATTTCTTTTCTTCCCTTCAAGTTTTATTTCTAGACATTTCTTCGGCTATTCTTCCAGGAAAATCTCCGGCATTTTCTTCAGGAATGCATTCTAGAGTTCCTCCAAGAATACATACGGAATTTCCTCCCAAAATTCCACTAGAAGTTTCTTCAGTAAATTATGATGGTAATCCTGCGATTTCGCTCCATAATTTCATCTGATAATCTATAAAAAAATGTCTTCGGAAATTCTTCTAGAAACTGATTCGGGCATTCCTCCAGGAACTCTTCCTTAAATTCCTCCGGGATAACTTCCAGGAATTTTTCCGGGAATACCTCTATAAATTCAATAGCGAAATCCTCTAGAATTACATTCTGGAATTCTTTCCGCAATTATTTCAGAATATCCTTCAAGAATTCCTCTAGAAATATCTTTAGGAATTTCTCCAGGAATTCGTCCAACTATTTCCCCGGATTTTTTCCGCGAAATTGTCCTAGAATTCTTTGCGGACTTTACTCGGAATTTACTCCAGAATTTCATTCGGAAATTCCAAGAATTTTTCCAGGAATTTATTCAGAACAAACAAAGAACAGCAATTCATCTGGGAATACTTTCATGATTTCGTCTGGGAACTTCTGCATTAATTCCTTCTGGTATTTTTCCGGAAATTCCTTCAAATATTTCTCCAGAAATTCTTTCATGAACTTCTCCAATAATTATTTCAGTACTACCTTGTGAGAATTCATCTGGAAGTGCTTGTGGGAGTTCCTTCGGGAGCTTCCAGAGGAGTTTTTCCAAAAGTTCCTCTAGTAATCCCTCCAGGAACTTCACAAGATATTCTTTGAGGATATTTGGCATGAATTTCAAGGAAAATGGGATTTCGTAAGTTCCTCTAGAAATTCAACTCCGGGTATTCCATCGGCTGTTCCTCAAATTTCTCCGGGAGTTCCACTAGTAGTTCCTCCGGAAATTCATTCAGACTTTCTTTCAGGAATTCATTTAGGCTTTCTTTGGGAATTTATCTACAAATTCCTTCAGAAGTTCCTTGAAAAATTTCTCTGGGAGCTTCTCCGGGAGGTCATTTAACCCTTTAATGCGCAATGTTGTTTTAAAACAACAAACCGAAAATACGTTTAATGTCCATAATTTTAATGGTAGTTCACGCTAAAAATACTTTCGACGATTTCTAAAAAAAATTGCCTTGCGCCTTTAAGGGTTAAGAATTCTTCCAGAAGTTTCTCTTAGCATTCTTACAGAAGTTCATCCACAAGTTCTTACGAGAATTCCTCCAGGATTTCCTCCGGAAAATTTTTCTGTAGTTCTTCAATAAATTCACCTAGAAGTTCTACCAGAAGACTTCTCGGAAAAAATCTTGGAGAATTCATCTTATAGACAACTCTCGTCTAGCTGAAGCCTTTGTAGGGGTATGTAGCAGGACCATCATCATCATCAGAGGACCTCCCGGAGAATTCCTTGAGGAGCTTCTGGAGGAATTTCTGTATAATTCCCGGAGGAAATTCTGGAGAAATTCCCGGCAGAATTTTCAGAGAGCCCCCGTAGGAACTGCCGATAGAACTACCGGAATAATTCTCGGAGGTAATCCTGGAGGAATTCTTGGAGGATCTGCCGGTTGAACTCCTGGAAGAATTCCCGGAGGAACTCCCGGAGGAATTTTCGAAGAAACTTCTGGAGGATGTCCAGTGGAAATCTTGAAGTTTCCACCGGAATTCTTTCAGGATTTCTTTAGGAATTAATCTAGCAATTCCTCCAAAAATCCAATTGTTGATTTTATTTTCGGTATATTTCTGTATAAATTTTCAGTGGAATTCCTGGTGAAATTCTTTGAAATTTTCCCAAGAAATTATTCGAAACTTTCACGGAAAAAAATATGGAATGTACACAGGAAGTTCGAAGATTTTTCGCGAAATTCTCAGGAATGTTTATTGGCAATTCTGCGGAATTTCCACGGAATATTCTTAGGAATTTCAAGGTACAATTTTTCACATTCTTTTTATGAGAAACAGCACGAAAGAATTATCTGAAGGATTCCCTGCAGAACTTATAAAGGAATTCGTGGAGGATTTCTTGGAGTAAATAATGGTGGAATTTTTGGTCAATTCCTGGCGAAACTGATGGTGGAATTCCTGAAGACATTGCCGAAGAAAATTGCTGGAGGCATTCCTGAAGAATCTGGGCGTGAATGCGTCACGTTTATTGGCATTACGTTTTAGTACAAAACGCTGACGCGCAACGCGCTCTTGTGATTCAGCCTTTACTGTTGGTTGTGGATTTGGTTTCAAAGTGTTTGGAGCTTAGAAGGAAAAAGTACCAAGCACTAATATTCATGTGTTTTTTTTAAACTACTATAAAACTACGATTCAGAAGACTTAAAAAAATTGCCCCCCCCCTCCTAATCAAAATCCTGGCTACGCCCATGTTCTGTAATTTTTATAAACATTGAAATCAGGCTGGAGAAATCCCGATTTAAAAGTGTGAGTGTAAAATGGACATAATGTGTGGGTAAAACGGACATGTTAAGGAATTGAGCTTAAAACATTGAATTTAGTTGAACTGTGCGCACAGGCCAAAGGCTGTACGCAAATGTACCTCTTGAAATGAAAATGTTGGATAATAATCGACAAATAAATAAATAAATAAGATAAGACGGGGCAAGATGAGCACCCTAAGGATGATACTTAATACTATTGGGGGGAAAAATAGCAGAGATGCAGTAAGTCCTTCAAATTCGCAAACGAGTTTGTGTCGATGATTGATATTTGTGAGTGATTTTACCAACACTGCCGAGACCTACCATAGTTGTATCGACGCTGTTGTCAGGTATCCAGGTTGGTAAATTGAAAAGTTTCTCGATTTGAATGAGTAACCTTTTTTTTAATTTGACTGATTTTTTAATTAATTGCATATTATTCGGCAACTCTACCGTACGAAAACCATTTTTTGTTAAATATCTTGGCTGTGCATATGCACAGCATATGTTTCGAAATGGACAAATTGATATGAAATTTGCGAAAAAGAATCCACGTGTCTTGGAGGGACTCGAACCCTCAACCTCCTAATCTCTAGATAGGCGTGATAACCCCTACACAACAAGACCACTTAAAGGTCACGTTTGCGGAAAATCCATCAGAATCCGAGTACCGTACGGTCGAGTTGTCGAATAATATGCAATTAATTGTAATCAAGTGTCGGTCTTTCACCGTCATTAGTCGTCTGAGTACACGCGACCGCTTACGTAAAAGGCAATCAAACTCATCAAATGCTTTAGCCAAGCAAGCCTTTGGCACAGCAGAGTGCGATTGAATTCGCATTCTATACCGTCCCGCCCAGACAGTTACTGGGGGCATGGAGTGCGATCGTCTCGTTTAATAAACAATGTGCACTCGCTTGGCTGTGGATATACAATAGTAAAGCAAATGTGGAGATTGGACAAATCAAGCATCCGAAAGATATTCAATTTGCAAAAAAGAGAGCTAACCGCGGTGGAGGTTGGTACTCGGATTCTGATGGCTTTTCCGCAAACGTGACCTTTAAGTGGTCTTGTTGTGTAGGGGTTATCACGCCTATCTAGAGAGTAGGAGGTTGAGGGTTCGAGTCCCTCCAAGACACGTGGATCCTTTTTCGCAAATTTCATATCAATTTGTCCATTTCGAAACATATGCTGTGCATATGCACAGCCAAGATATTTAACAAAAAAATGATTTTTTAAATTTTCAATTGATTCCAAAAAATAGATAATACTGTATTGGTTTAATTTTAACGTAATATGTAACATGGAAATGATAATTTATTTATGTTTAACTAATAGGTAATAATTCATAGTACTTACGTTCTTAATACACTTCTGGTCACAGCTGAGCATTTGTTCTCTGCACTGTTTCAATTCATCTTCGGTCTTGTCGTCACAATAGAATTCGTGGCATTTGTAGAAAATTTGCATCAAACCGCAATGACATGTGGCTTTCGTAGGCGCCTGACAAGGATTGCAGGGCGGTGGATGACAGGGTCTTTTACACGGATGGATGCATCCGTTTGGTCTTGCGATGACACATCCCGCTCTACATGACTGACACTTCGGTTCCTCCTCGGTAGAGGTGAGATCTTTGACTACGTGGCATTGTTTAGGACATGTGTGAACTCCACATTTAAGTGCTCTTCCACATTCTCTACCACAAGATGTTGGTTTAGAATTGTAGCATGGCCAAAGTGACGTTTCGTGACCTCCAATACACGTTACAAGGACTTTGACTTCACATTGTGGGTGTGGCAATTTTTTTATTTCAACCTGAATTGCACAAATAATTAGAAGAAAACGTATTCAAATAAGAAAATTAAATCAACTTACAATCTCCATTGGAGTATCCCACGGCCCGACTGGTTTGAAGTTTTTATCCTTGGTTACAACTTTGACGGCATCGTGACACTTGGCTTCACAAGGATGCTCACAATTGGTTGTTTCGTTTTTCAGTCCACATACTTTCTGGCAAGATGGACAATCTCCTTGATGGCAGTTATGAGGATTAACATGATGACATTTTGATGCAATTCGACATGGTAAACGACATTTGATTGATCCGGCTTTCTTCTCGCGTCCGCATGGAACTTCTAACGTAGTTCCGGTACATCTAAAAAATGATATTGTTTCGATAAATAACTGGTGGTTTTCTATTTCTCAACGCATTACCTGCATTTAATCGTAGCTTTCTGATTACACGGATAACAAGGGCCTTGGTGACACAATGAAGTGCACTTATGCTTTCCACATGGCAGTGTTTTTCCGCACAATTTGTCGCAAGGAGGACATTGTCCGTCACAACATTTCTTATTGCAAGGATGTTTATTACAGCTTCTAATGTTCTTACATTTTGTTTCACAACCTAGCTGTTTGTAACAAGCCACCTCTTTTGTCATGTTTCCACATCGACAGGGCTTTCTGACCAGTTCCATGCATTGCCCACAGTTCCCGAGGTGACACCGCTCGCTACATCTATGATTCCCACAGTCCAGAAACTTTTGACATGTGTCTCCACAAGTGCCAATGTCCTCCGAACAAGCCGCAACGGAGTTAGTTTTGCCGCATGGGCAAGTCCTCGGCAATCCCATTGGACATTCGCCACATTCACCTTCGTGGCATCCCTGCTCACATTGATGCAAACCACAAGGATACATTTTGTCGCACACCTTGCCGCATTGCCAACGAGATTCGAAGCAGTTGACTTCCTTGGTTTTAGCTCCACAGAGACACTTTTGCTTGCTACGACTTTTACAAGGTGGGCATTCATTTGACGAGTGACAAATTTCACCACACTCGTGAATGCCACAATTACGTTTTTGTTTGCACTGTTTTAATGAAGAAAATAACATTAATTAGTATTTAGTAATAAGTATTTCAAATGGGAATTACCGTTTTGAGGCAGGTCCAGGATCTTTGCGAGCAGCGAATTGTTTTCATAGCCGACTGACCACATTTGCACGCTACGGATATGGTTTGTGGGCACGGCGGACACGGACCAGGATGGCACAATAATACGCAGCTGTGGCCACAATTGGGAACAAGCCGCTTTTTACATGTTTCACCACAGGAATGGGGAATCAACCACAGATGGTTTTGCGGATTCTGTTCTTTCCCACAGAAGCAATCATAGTGTCTCGGTATATCGACTGGTTCATACTCTTTACGACACTTGGGACAATCCCAGTGTATCGAAAGTGCAGGCTTCGGAACATATTCCCCCATATTGTTGTAATATCCTTCCTGCTGTTCATGACTTATACGTTTCAACGAAATACTGTCGTTCGCCCATCGCTGAATGCACAATAAATGGAAAAAGGTGAAGCAGCTCTGGCAGGACCATATCGAATCCGCTCGCTTTACTGTCCCAATACAAATCAGGCATACAGCTGAACGAGATTCAAGTAAATTCTGAAGATATTCCTGCGTTCTTCCAATGTCCATCCCTGCACCAGCATAGTTCTTCAACACATTTCCAAGAATATCCTGCGATGGGCCAGCCTCATCTTCCTCATCACTTGATTCATACTGCTGTGTGTACTTTTTGGCTGACTCAACATGCTTCTGATGAGCCTGCTGGAACTTTTCCGCAGACTGCTTCACGAAGGTTGAATCCACTTGAGACGCTTTCTTACTAGCGACAGCTGGGCCCACTCGAGATTGTTTGTTGCTGGATTCATCGCTACCGGCGCTATTCTTATGCCACGGATTTGCCAATTGTGCATTGTTTTTGTTATGATGACGATTGCGGTGAGACATGTTGGGTGACCTGTTCAGTATCGTAAATCTGCAATATATATTTTTATTTCAATAATATTTGATTAGTCCTAAAATAATCGTTTGTTACCTTCGATCGTCTGCAAATATTGAAAAGCTTTCGTGTTCCACGTTTGACGTTTGTAGATCTTCCAAGCCCAAATTCCACTGACGTGGTGCGGTGTGAACAGTTTCCCCACAAATATGAAACATCTGGATTTATGAACCAGTATTCAAGCCACCACGCTATACAGCGGAACGGCGACGGAAACGGCAGATCACGGCGTGTTCAGTAGAACAATATATATAAGTTTTTTTAATACCCATGTCACTTTTTGTTGAAATCAGAAGAGATTTTATTTTAAACTAAAAGCTAGATATTTACTTCCATTTTTGCCTTTATTGTGCACTTAGCATGAATCATTTTTGCGCTCATCTGTTTACCGTATATCAATTGAAATTTGATTTCTATTTGAATGAGGTATTAAGGATTTCTATGAGCATGTTGGATAGTTTTTAGTGATAAATTGAAGTTACACAATCAAAAATACGACAGAAAAAAAAAGTGTAAAAAGTGAATTATGTGTATCTACCAGAGCATGAAATATTCATCTTCATGAAGCAACTTCGGTCCGAATTTTGACAAACATCGCATGAATATTCAAAACATAGAATGACATAGTCAGATGACTACTCTACAAACTCATTCATTCGACTGTCACTGAGTGTGCTTACTATGTGCAGAAAAATACATAATTAGCATTGTTTATGTTGATGTTTACCGTTGAAAGTGCCTCGCGGATGAAAATCGGATTCAGTTCTATGTGATACATCACTTTACTCGTTTGAAACGTGTTCAGATTTCAGATAATTTATCAATTTGTAAAATGTGCATAAATATTCAATGACTAATATTCAACTGATTATTGACAGTCCAGAGCCGACTATGAATGTGTCTGGAAGTGAGCTGACAAGTGAAGAAAGATGGTGTTCACCAAAAAAATTCGATTATTTTACACTCTGGTATCTACATTACTTCTCCTTCTTCGTTTTGGCATTACATTCCCCACTAAGACATTGCCGCCTCACAGTTGAGTGTTCAATCAGCACTTCCACAGTTATTATCTGCGAGGTTTCTAAGCCAAGTTACCATTTTTTTACCATCAAATTTACCACCAAAGTTTCAATTTTGGTATATATTTGGGAAAGAATTGGGTGTATATGTGCATAAGATGACGATGCAGAGCATAATCTCCATCCAAGCCTTTCTTAGCTGTTTGCAGGGGATAACATAAATATATCGAGTTCGGCTTCGTCATGCACTTTGACGCTTGAGCTCCAACAAACTATTAATTTAGACTATAACTTGGTAATTTCGGTACCCCTGAGTTTATATACGATTATTGGAATAAAAAAATCCAGGAATCTTATTTTAAATGGAACGCGATAAATAATAATCGTTGATCTTCCAACTACAAAGATCCGTTTCAGGGAGAAAAAAAAAGTTGTTCGAGACCCCTCGGTAGATTTTTTTCAAATAGTCACGAAATGAAAGCTTAAAGCACCTCGGGAATTTGATCCGCGGATTTTTTCCCCATGTATTTTTGCATATGCGATGTTTTCGGGATTTGGGCACGGAAAATCAAAATCCCGGCCCCATTTAAAATGCACGGGGACCAAAATCCGGCGGAAAATTTTCCCGAGGTGTAAGGTAGCCTTAAGAGCTATATTTTCACGTAGTGAAAGTTTTGGTGATGCTCATTTTTTTGTCATAAAGGTCCCCCATACACACGCCGTGCAGATTTGACAGTTAGCCCATATATTTTCTGTCAAATTTTCCATTTTCGTCGCCGTTCCGCTGAATTGCGTTTGGAGCTGTACTAGGGATCCTATAATGAGAGATATGCAAATACTTTTCCGGACGATTTAGCAACGCGGTTACTTTTGTTAGCAAACGCTTGCAGCACTTGCCGCAGCGCAAAATGTTGAAGCTTGTATATGACTTTGTATTAGATAACAATTTGGAATGTGTTTGTCTGTCCACTAACAGTGTTTGAATAAGCATTATCACTAAAATAAAAGTGCAATACAAATAGGCGAAACACGATACATAAACTAGATTACTTCTACTCGCGAAAGTAAAACAAATTGTTCATTTGATGAAACTTTTCTTAAAATCTATCTCAATACCTCTCAACCTTGTCTCAATCTGCAACAATAACAATGTTCATTTGGCTCACGTTTTGACAGTTCTCAATGCTCGATTGGCTTACAATGGCCGCTTTCGCATATCTCTCATTATAGGATCCCTAGGCTGTACACTCGAATAGAATCACAGACAACATTTCCGAGCGCTATAAATGGCATCAAATTATTGCAATTTTTTATTACACTATTATGTATTAACATATAATGAAAGATTCCTCCCCTCGGATATGTGATATTGCCGCGATGGGTGGGCTTACGCCATTAGCACTGATATGGCAACCAAAGACATATCATGTCGTGGTGGTATCACATGTTGACTATTTTTGTTCAATGCCGCGTCACAATTTGGCATTTACGACGCACTAATTTTACGGATGTGCTTGTGAACCAACGGAACAGACATCGTGTCTTGGAGCTTGGAATAGTAATGCCACAGACAAACAGACGTAACACTTCTCATTTCAACATCGTTCACCCGTTGTCAACATATACTGCTATCAGATATTGAATGTCGGCTCCAAGAAACTCTAAACACAATTTTATATTTGTTTGATTATTTATTGACAGGCTGACGGTAAATAGAAAGGGAAAAGGAAAATCTATACAAAATTTGGAGATTCCACTAGCTTCTACAATACTCAAACAAATAGTGATCAAGCGGTCAACATCAAGGGCCTCATACGCCTGTCACTGGCGAACAAAGCTCGTGTACTCTGCATCGAAGCTTAGAACCACTGTTAGGGCGCAATCGCTAATAATAATTTTTATATTCGGTTAGTTACTGCAAATAAATTCTTTTTCGAGTCCCTTTAACCAAGCAGGTATCTCATGCATATCACATCGTCATATTGCTACATGATTGAGTGTTTAATTTTGATAAAATATCGAAAACAAAAGTGTTCCAAATTCCCTCGCCTTAACAAAAAGGTGGTAGAGAATTAAAACTGTTGTTTACATTTTAGAACCATCACATGTCGGGGAGAACGATCCGACGACGAGAAAGAAGCGTTCTATGCGCAGCTGGAGCAGACATACGATGGATGCCCACTGCAGGACGTCAAAATCGTCATCGGTGACATGAACGCTCAGGTAGGAAGGGAGAAAATGTATAGACCGGTCATCGGACCGGATAGTCTGCATACCGTATCGAACGACAACGGCCAACGATGCATAAACGTTGCAGCCTCCCGCGGAATGGTAGTCCGAAGCACTTTCTTCCCCCGCAAGAATATCCACAAGGCCACATGGAAATCACCTAATCAAGTAACGGAAAACCAAATCGACCACGTTCTAATCGACGGTAAATTCTTCTCCGACATCACGAACGTACGCACTTACCGCTGTGCGAATATTGAATCCGACCACTACCTCGTCGCAGTATGTCTGCGCTCAAAACTCTCGACGGTGATCAACACGCGTCGGAGTCGTCCGCCGCGGCTAAACATTGGGCGGCTACAAGACAGTAGACTAGCCCAAGGCTACGCGCAGCAGCTGGAAGTGGAACTCCCAACGGAAGAGCAGCTAGGCGCAGCATCTCTTGAAGATGGCTGGAGAGATATTCGATCCGCCATTGGAAGCACCGCAACCGCTGCACTAGGCACGGTGGCTCCGGATCAGAGAAACGACTGGTATGACGGCGAATGTGAGCAGTTAGTTGAGGAGAAGAATGCAGCATGGGCGAGATTGCTGCAACACCGCACGACGGCGAACGAGGCACGATACAAACTGACGCGGAAAAGACAAAACTCGATTTTCCGGAGGAAAACGCGCCAGCAGGAAGATCGAAACCGTGAAGAGACGGAGGAACTGTACCGCGCTAATAACGCACGAAAGCTCTATGAGAAGTTGAACCGTTCACGTAAGGGCCACGTGCCACAGCCCGATATGTGTAGCGACATAAACGGGAACCTTCTTACAAACGAGCGTGAGGTGATCCAAAGGTGGCGGCAGCACTACGAAGAGCACCTGAATGGCGATATGTCAGACAACGGTGGCGGTATGGTAATGAACCTAGGAGCACGCGCGCAGGACATGCGACTTCCGGCTCCGAATCTCCAGGAAATCCAGGAGGAGATCGGCCGGCTGAAAAACAAAAAAGCCCCTGGAGTTGACCAACTACCATGAGAGCTGTTTAAACACGGTGGAGAGGCACTGGCTAGAGCTCTGCACTGGGTGATTACCAAGGTTTGGGAGGATGAGGTTCTACCGCAGGAGTGGATGGAAGGTGTCGTGTGTCCCATCTACAAAAAGGGCGATAAGCTGGATTGTAGCAACTACCGCGCAATCACATTGCTGAACGCCGCCTACAAGGTACTCTCCCAAATTGTATGCCGTCGACTAACACCAATTGCAAGAGAGTTCGTGGGGCAGTACCAGGCGGGATTTATGGGTGAACGCTCTACCACAGACCAGGTGCTCGCCATACGTCAGGTATTGCAGAAATGCCGCGAATACAACGTGCCCACACATCATCTATTTATCGACTTCAAAGCCGCATATGATACAATCGATCGGGACCAGCTATGGCAGCTAATGCACGGATTTCCGGATAAACTGATACGGTTGATCAAGGCGACGATGGATCGGGTGATGTGTGTAGTTCGAGTTTCAGGGGCATTCTCGAGTCCCTTCGAAACGCGTAGAGGGTTACGGCAAGGTGATGGTCTTTCGTGTCTGCTATTCAACATCGCTTTGGAGGGAGTAATACGAAGGGCAGGGATTGATACGAGTGGTACGATTTTCACGAAGTCCGTCCAGTTATTTGGTTTCGCCGACGACATTGATATCATGGCACGTAACTTTGAGAAGATGGAGGAAGCCTACATTCGACTGAAAAGCGAAGCTAAACGGATTGGACTAGTCATCAACACGTCGAAGACGAAGTACATGATAGGAAGAGGCTCAAGAGAGGTCAATGTAAGCCACCCACCACGAGTTTCTATCGGTAGTGACGAAATCGAGGTGGTTGAAGAATTTGTGTACTTGGGCTCACTGGTGACCGCCGATAACGATACCAGCAGAAAAATTCGGAGGCGCATAGTGGCTGGAAATCGCACGTACTTTGGACTCCTCAAGACGCTCCGATCGAATAGAGTTCGCCGCCGTACCAAACTGACTATCTACAAAACGCTTATAAGACCGGTAGTTCTCTACGGACACGAGACCTGGACGATGCTCGTGGAGGACCAACGCGCACTGGGAGTTTTTGAAAGGAAAGTGTTGCGTACCATCTATGGTGGGGTGCAGATGGCGGACGGTACGTTCATTCATTCATTTATTTAGTTAACATCTAAACAGATAACACTGAATCAACAATTTGACGCCACAATGCACGGTTCGAGGCCGCATCTCTCCATCCTCGGATACGCCCCACGCTCGCCAAGTCGTTCTGCACCTGGTCTGCCCATCTCGCTCGCTGCGCTCCACGCCGTCTCGTACCTGCCGGATCGGAAGCGAACACCATCTTTGCAGGGTTGCTGTCCGGCATTCTTGCAACATGTCCTGCCCATCGTACCCTTCCGGCTTTAGCTACCTTCTGGATACTGGGTTCGCCGTAGAGTTGGGCGAGCTCATGGTTCATTCTTCGCCGCCACACACCGTCTTCTTGCACACCGCCAAAGATGGTCCTAAGCACCCGTCTCTCGAATACTCCGAGTGCTTGCAAGTCCTCCTCGAGCATTGTCCATGTTTCATGTCCGTAGAGGACTACCGGTCTTATTAACGTCTTGTACATGACACATTTGGTGCGGTGGCGAATCTTTTTCGACCGCAGTTTCTTCTGGAGCCCGTAGTAGGCCCGACTTCCACAGATGATGCGCCTTCGTATTTCACGACTAACGTTGTTGTCAGCCGTTAGCAAGGATCCGAGGTAGACGAATTCCTCGACCACCTCGAAGGTATCCCCGTCTATCGTAACACTGCTTCCCAGGCGGGCCCTGTCGCGCTCGGTTCCGCCCACAAGCATGTACTTTGTCTTTGACGCATTCACCACCAGTCCAACTTTTGTTGCTTCACGTTTCAGGCGGGTGTACAGTTCTGCCACCTTTGCAAATGTTCGGCCGACAATGTCCATGTCATCCGCGAAGCAAATAAATTGACTGGATCTGTTGAAAATCGTACCCCGGCTGTTACACCCGGCTCTTCGCATGACACCTTCTAGCGCAATGTTGAACAACAGGCACGAAAGTCCATCACCTTGTCTTAGTCCCCGGCGCGATTCGAACGAACTGGAGTGTTCGCCCGAAATCTTCACACAGTTTTGCACACCATCCACCGTTGCTTTGATCAGTCTGGTAAGAAGCTGTTCTCGTCCATAATTTTCCATAGCTCTACGCGGTCTATACGGTCGTATGCCGCCTTGAAATCAACGAACAGATGGTGCGTTGGGACCTGGTATTCACGGCATTTTGAAGGATTTGCCGTACAGTAAAGATCTGGTCCGTTGTCGAGCGGCCGTCAACGAAGCCGGCTTGATAACTTCCCACGAACTCGTTCACTAATGGTGACAGACGACGGAAGATGATCTGGGATATCACTTTGTAGGCGGCATTAAGGATGGTGATCGCTCGAAAGTTCTCACACTCCAGTTTGTCGCCTTTCTTGTAGATGGGGCATATAACCCCTTCCTTCCACTCCTCCGGTAGCTGTTCGGTTTCCCAGATTCTGACTATCAGTTTGTGCAGGCAAGTGGCCAGCTTTTCCGGGCCCATCTTGATGAGCTCAGCTCCGATACCATCCTTACCAGCTGCTTTATTGGTCTTTAGCTGTTGAATGGCATCCTTAACTTCCCTCAAGGTGGGGCTGGTTGGCTTCCATCGTCCGCGGAACTGACGTGGTCATCTCCTCCGCTGCCTTGACTTTCACTGCCTGTACTCTCAGCGCCATTCAGATGTTCCTCGTAGTGCTGCTTCCACCTTTCGATCACCACACGTTCGTCCGTCAAGATGCTCCCATCCTTATCCCGGCACATTTCGGCTCGCGGCACGAAGCCTTTGCGGGATGCGTTGAGCTTCTGATAGAACTTGCGTGTATCTTGAGAACGGCACAGCTGTTCCATCTCCTCGCACTCCGCTTCTTCCAGGCGGCGTTTCTTCTCCTGAAAAAGGCGGGTCTGCTGTCTCCGCTTCCGTCTATAACGTTCCACGTTCTGCCGGGTACCTTGCTGCAGCGCAACCGCCCGCGCTGCGTCCTTCTCCTCCAGAATCTGTCTGCACTCTTCGTCGAACCAATCGTTCCGTCGACTTCGACCCATATACCC
This sequence comes from Armigeres subalbatus, assembly GCF_024139115.2. Taxonomy (NCBI): domain Eukaryota; kingdom Metazoa; phylum Arthropoda; class Insecta; order Diptera; family Culicidae; genus Armigeres; species Armigeres subalbatus. The sequence continues at coordinate 194,210,650 of NC_085140.1, read as the reverse complement.
GACGTTGTTCTCCGCTGCGTCGTTAATGGCTGCTTTAACTGTACTCCAGCAGTCCTCAAGAGGGGCCCCATCGAGCTCACCCTCTTCCGGCAACGCTGCCTCGAGATGCTGCGCGTATGCAGTGGCGACATCAGGTTGCTTCAGTCGCTCTAGGTCGTACCGCGGCGGTCGTCGGTACCGAACATTGTTGATGACGGATAGTTTTGGGCGCAGTTTAACCATCACCAGATAGTGGTCAGAGTCGATGTTAGCGCCACGATATGTCCTGACGTCGATAATGTCGGAGAAGTGCCGTCCATCAATCAGAACGTGGTCGATTTGTGATTCTGTCTGCAGTGGTGATCTCCAGGTGTACCGATACGGGAGGCTGTGTTGGAAGTAGGTGCTGCGAATGGCCATATTCTTGGAGGCGGCGAAATCAATTAGTCGTAGGCCGTTTTCGTTCGTCAGCCGGTGAGCGCTGAACTTTCCAATAGTGGGTCTAAACTCCTCCTCTTGGCCAACCTGAGCGTTCAAATCTCCTATGATGATTTTGACGTCGTGTCTTGGGCAGCTGTCGTACTCACGTTCCAGCTGCGCGTAGAATGCGTCCTTATCATCATCAGTGCTTCCGGAGTGTGGGCTATGGACGTTGATTATGCTGAAGTTGAAGAACCGGCCTTTGATCCTCAACCTGCACATTCTTTCATTGATCGGCCACCACCCGATCACGCGCCTTTGCATATCGCCCATCACTATGAAAGCTGTTCCCAGCTCATGTGTGTTGCCGCAGCTCTGGTAGATGGTATGATTACCTCTAAACGTTCGCACCATTGATCCCTTCCAACAAACCTCCTGCAGCGCTACGATGCCGAATCCACGGTCCTTGAGCACATCGGCGAGTATGCGTGTGCTCCCGATGAAGTTGAGAGATTTGCAGTTCCACGAACCGAGTTTCCAATCGCTAGTCCCTTTTCGTCGCAGTGGTCTTCGCCGATGGTTCCGGTCCGTACTCTCTTGTTGATTGTTCGTTGCTTATGATTTTTAAAGGCTGGCTTGCAGGGCCTGACACCAAACCCCTAAATTTCCGGAGGACCATTCCTCCTTATTTCCGGTGGACCATGGTGCACAGTTTCACTTAGAGTCCCTCGCTGGCACTCGGACGATGATCAGCCGCCCCTAACATGGAGAACAGACGCTGTTGTGAGCCGATCCTGACATGGAGAACAGACGCTCAATAAGATTTGCACCTCCGGAGAGGAGCAAACCCCCCTTCCCTGTCAGCATACGACCATAGTTCCCACCGGGGTTGGTTACCCGATCTTCCCTAAGGTTGCTCGTATCCCGGCCAGCACCGCAACGGTACGGACGGTACGTGGAGGAGGCGAATGAACCACGAGTTGCATCAGCTGTTGGGAGAACCATCCATCGTTCACACCGCGAAAATCGGAAGACTGCGGCGGGCCGGGCACGTAGCCAGAATGTCGGACAGTAATCCGGTGAAAATGGTTCTCGACAACGATCCGACGGGAACAAGAAGGCGAGGTGCACAGCGGGCAAGGTGGATGGATCAGGTTGAGGACGATTTGCGGACCCTCCGCAGACTGCGTGGTTGGCGAAGTGCAGCCATGGACAGAGCTGAATGGAGAAGACTTTTATGTGCAGCACAGGCCACTCCGGCCTTAGTCTGATAATAAATAAATAAACATGTCGGGGTAGGGATTCAGTGCTCCGCCTTCTTCCCCTGGTCAACATAGACTAGTTCGTCTAAGTATTGGTCCTAGTCAGGGCCGGGTTTAGTCGGAAAGAGGCCTCGGGCCGACAGCTTTCGGGAGGGGCCAAAATGTACAAAAAATGTTGGTTTTGGTACAAAAGATTTGTGGGGGCCACGATTTTAAAAATAGTTAGAGGCTTCAAAAAATATGGGTTCTTTGGAAAAGTTGACCTTAAATAAGCCAAAGAATCGACTGAGACAATAAAACGAGATACAATTTTTGACGGGAAAGGTCAATTATCATATGAGAATGATTAAGCACAACCCTGGCTGAAAGTGTATCGCTGCAACCATCACCGACGCAAACTGGAACAGAGACTAAGCACCCGCCACTAACTTAGTGTTAATAATTATTATTCCTTCACGTGAGTTGCGTCGGACTTTGCGTTCAAGGAAGGAAGAAAATAAAAAAAAAAGAAATAAAAAAAAACATCAACTTCATTCAGCGCTGCCAAATATTTACAACCCTGGTTGCATTAATTTGACGTATATGCTGGCTGGGGTTTCCAGTAGCCTTGTGAGTAAAGGCGTACACCCAGCCAAAAATACTTAGGAGGTTCATAAAAACCACTTATTATTTGGCACCACAAAGATTATATGTGGAAACCATAAGTGTAATTTATGATTTAGAAGGAGAAATGCATTTTCAATTACTTACAACTATCATAACCAGACTTATGAATATCATGAGAAAGAGCTATGGATATCATAAGAGTGGTACATAATTAATGACAGTCATATTTATGAATTTAATAATAAAAATAAAATAAAAATTGAAAGTATTTGTAATGAAAATTTTATTTAAAAATGCATGCCATGAATGTTTATAAGATGCTTTGATAACTATAACTAAATGTTATAGTTTCAATATTTTACCAATTTCCAAGTCAAACAAAATTATTAGCATTAACATTCTGATAAACATATTTGTTAAACAATTAGAGGATTTGAAATGAGTCCATGGGCGAAAATAGAATCTTCAAGATACTTTATCATAATAAAAATAATTTTTCTCCTATGAATCATCAGCCTGAAAAAAAATCCAAATCATTAAAAACGAAAAATAAATCAATTTTCTGAAATGTGTTTAGAATAATGCAATGATAAGCACAACCAAAATGAGTAATAAAAGCATTCAAAACGTCTTAATCGACCAAAGTTGAAACTATCAGCAAATATGCTATTCACTCATCCGTCACCGACATGGTAAATTGAATATTTTTCCTCAATATCAACTCTAATGCCAATCATAAGTCATAGTTATGGAATTCAAAAGCCATTTTTATGGAACGCATAAGTCTTCAATGGAACCGAAAAAGCACTCATTCATAAGTTGTAACTTATGAAAATCCTAATTGTTTTTGCCTGCGTGTAGGATTGCCAACCTGGAGATGGCGAGTTCGATTCTCGGTCCGGTCCAGGATGTTTTCGGATGGGAAACATTCTCGACACCCTGGGCGTAGTATATCCATTGTACTTGCCACACAAGATACATACTAATGCAATGTCGGGCATAGAAAATTCAATTTTTAATAACTAAAGAAATGCTATAATAGATTACTAAATTGAGAAGCAGGCCATGTTCCAGTTGGAATGTAGTGCTATGGAAGAAGAAGTTTGCGATACACTTACGAGATGGACTGATTCTGTTACTGTTAGCAAGTTTTCAATAGTAAATATATACACAAAGATTGTAGCACACTGGAGTCGAGTTTTACGCCCGAGAATATGGCCCGTATAAAATCAAACAACGTAAGAAACAGTGTAAATCCCAAAATATGTCTGAATAAATCGCGGAAATCCCGAAATTCGAAAGTGAAAAAAATCGCATAAAAAGCGAAACATGTAAAAAATATCAGTCTACATCGGGTATGCAGCGTTGACTCTTGCTTGATTTAATGGTCCAAGCAAATTGAAAATCCATCGAAAAACGGCTGAGATACTAACGATCGAAGACTATCACTATCAGTCTATCAGTGACGTTTTCCGATTTTTTGCAATCGTGAAGTGTACCCCAGTATAGAAAAGACAGACGTATAGTTTTACGTTAAAAGTAAGTTTCCTTGAAAACTGCATGCAAATTTGGAAATAAAAATCCGAAAAACTAAAAATAATTTTCCGTGGAAATTCTGAAGGAACATCCGTCGAAAAATTTAAAGAATTCCCTTCTAAATTCCATTAGATTTTCCGTTGAAATTCCAAATATTTTTTTATGAAATGTTAGAAACATTTTCCAAGGAACAACACAGAAGAATTACGATAATTACGGGGTGAAATACGCCAAAATTTAGACTACCTACTACTTCAGATTTTTCTGGAGAAATTCAAAACCTTCTTCCTTTAAAGTCTTCCGGGAAAATCGTAATAAAATCAATTATTGAAAAGCTTTCCTATACGCGCCAATAATGCATGGGTATGTCTCTTGTATGGCAAGCACATTGGGTACACTATTCCCAGGGTATCAAGAATGTTTCCCACCTGAAAACATCCTTGTCCGGACCGAGAATCGAACTTGCCATCTTCGGATTGGCAATCATACACATTTTGCTCGAATTTGATGTCATGTAGTAAAACTCGTAATCTGCAAGGCTACTTTTTTGTATTTTGGACCTCCTGTCTTGCAAAGGGGTGGGGGTGGCTGGGAACCTTTTAGACCTCCATCTTGGGAGGACATGTCAAGTCTGTTTCATATCCAACATCCGATGAATGGATGACTTTATAGTTCTGTCGTCAGCGTCTCCAGACTGAATTGAATGTTCTATAATGTAAAATGATTTCTTTTGTGTTCCATATAAATAATTTCTGCTATGATTAATGCTGAGAGCTAATGAATGCACCAATGTATATTATATTCTGACTTTTGTTAGTTTCTTTTGCAAAATATGTCCTCTGCCCCAAAATTACTTGCCTTATCTCGCGAAGAATCTTATATTCCAATGCTCCAAACTAATGTGAGGAGTAAGCACAACACTTCAATCTGTGGTAATTTTAAGTTGTTTTTATTCCCTGGTTGTGTCTTCCTTGCGTGAACATCTTACAATCTACCAATAAATAGGTTGACGTACAATATCAGCTACTGCTACTAAAGCAAAGTTTCGAATGTAAAATCTCCTCCCGTTTATAGCAAGAGATGCACTTTAAAATATGTATACCGTAAGGTGCTTCAAAATTCATAGCATTGCACAGTACAGAAATAGAAAACCCTAAAGAAAACCAAAATAAATTTGAGTGTGTAGTTATTAGCAAATATAGTGTAACGAAAACGAAACTACATGCTTATGAATTTTATTTCAGCACTTAGCGGTATATCTTATAGATAGACAGTGTCGTATCTACCAATTTGCACATTATTGAATGGATTTTTTTGTGTTTGCCATACTCTCTGTCTTATTTACCAGAAACTGGATAGGTACATTATCATATGTAATGTGGAAATGAATTAGAATACAGAACTAATAAACAAACTTACCTTTCTTTATATGCTAGTGAGCAAACAAACATATGATGAATGAATAGATCTGCAGTTGAGAATGGAACGTAGTACAATTTGTTGCAGCTTTTTTGCGAGCATGCGCTTCTGCATTCAGTAAAGGTCTACTTATTTTTTATCTCCAGGATACTTTTTAGGTAAATACGAAGTCAGTGTCGCTTGGGATTTCCCAAGGGATTTTGAAATACTCTACTGGCAGTGGGGTGCAATGGGTTGATTTATAATCCTGCAGGTGTTTCCGTATCTGATGGTTAAAATATCGGGGTTAGCAAAAATTTAATAAGATAATGCAGGGCAGGGGTGGGCAACTTTTTTCCGAATGGTGAATTAGCTGAAGAAAAATCAATTTGCCAGAGGAAATCTTTTTGAATCATGAACCATCCATTTGTTCCACTTGAATATTCTAGACTTTTTTAAATCATGGTCAACATAGTCTTTCGGTAAATCCCACCCACGATATCATCCAATGTATGTATTGATTTTCATTATCCAGTTCCAATGCTTTTCACTGATTTACCTACTGCCGCGAATCGCATATCTGTCCCATCTTTGCTGGGTTTCCTATTCATATGGGACAAATATGCGATTCACGGCAGCTTACTTACTTGCAAACATAACTGTGCCCACACGGAGAAACACGTTTACTCATTAATGGGTACTTTTTCTTTGCTATCTCTTTTCCGCTGCTGAAAAATTTACCCATTTTGGGAGAATAAGTGGATCTACTCATTTAAATGAGTAAATCTACTTATTCTCCCAAAATGGGTAAATTTTTCAGCAGAGAGAAAGAGATAGCAGAGAAAAAGTACCCATTAATGAGTAAACGATTTTTACCGGGCAATTTGTTTAATTTTTATGGGACAGTTATGGGAAGCTAAGACTTAAACCCCCTCGAGTATTGCAAATAACATTCGGAAAAAAGTAGTACCACCACGAACGGACTGTAGATGTCACTCACAAGGAATTTAGCCATTGAATCTCTTTGTTCTTTGCTGTATTCGGCGCCAATTTCGATTGGATAACTTCGCGACGTGCCGTTGTTACCATTGTCCGTCAAGTAGGACATCAGTAACGACAGACAAAGTTCGTCAGAATCTAAAAATAGAAGTTTATTTGAATATGGAATAGCATGGACAGAGTTGGTTAGCTCACCATCCCGCATGAACTCGATAGGTTTGGCTAGGAGATCCTTGGCGAGATTTTCCTGTTCTGTTTTGAAAATGTTAGGAAACCTGAACTTGAGCATATTGATGAGCAGGAAATTGCCACGGTTTGTCGCTAGATTATTGTCCCTGTAATAGCTTAAGAATGTTAACAAAAAGGGAATTATTTTTGAAGATGAAAATCATACTCTGAACAAATAATCTCATCTTCTGTTCGCCTGATCAACATAACAGGTCCATTGTACTGAGCAATCAGTTCTGTATTGTTCAAATTGACGTAATCTCTAATAGCAATCTTGACAATATTGGACAGGCTTTCCGGCATCCTTGGTATGGCCAGTTGCAAAACATCGTCAAACGTAGCATCTAGAACGACCCCTTTGACGTCTGGATACTGAGAAGCGGCATATAGCGTTGAATAACCTCCAATACTCCACCCGTACAGTACGATGTTGTCGGGAGTGAATCCAAGATCAGTTATGGCGAATTGCATTACAGCATCCACTGCGTTCTGATCCTGAGCGGGATAAGGGGAACCCTATAAAAATAAATTGAATATAAGAACATGAAAACTTCCAGTTAATTTAAATAACGTACACTACTTCCAGCAAACCCTGGATGATTCCACCCTAGAACCGAATACTGCAACTCGATCGGTGTGGACATGATACCAATCTCGTAGAATCCCGCGTTTCCTTCAGAACAGAACACCAAAGTGCGCCCGTTTAAACTCTTGTTACGATTGTCTATAAAAACGGTATCGATTTCGTTGCCGTCGGATGTTTTAACTTTGTTGCGTTTGCCCTTCTGCTCGGTGATGAGTTTAGTACGGCCTTGTTGAAGCATTGGGTCTAAAATAATGATAAAGGCTAGTCAACTAAGCTATTAAAGAATGAAGATGGCTAATATTGCACATGTGCGCATTGTTAATGGTTTTTGAAATTTATATAACAGTCGAATCTTCATTTTTTAAGCTGTGGGCTGCATGTTTTTAACCCGTATCATCCCAGCGTTGTATAAATAGGTCATTAGCTCATGTGAACGCTCAGCGAGCTTTGCCTATACTCCGGGCATTAGTATGTCCAGCAAAGGTGAGGAAATCAGCTCAGATCAAACAAATTTTTACTCACCAATATAATTTTGCAGCAATTTAACCGACCCCGGATATATCATACGTATCCCAAATGTATGAATCGCGAGATATGCCGCAATCTGACATGGTAACGATGAAATCCAGAACGGTTTAGTTCTAGAAGCTTGCGCTCTTTGCCTATAATAAAAACAAATTATGGAATAATTATCTTCTTTTTATAAAGCAAATAAACTGCACATAATAATATCAGAATAGACATTTCCACCCTCTCTTTATATTATAATGCACGAAGACCCATAACACGTTTTTTAAAATGCATATCACTCCTATCCTAACTCATTTCACATACATGAAGTAGGCCCCCATCATCACACACAATTTATGCCCGTCACACCGAATGTCGTCATTCATATTAGCCCACAGTGAATCTTTATTTACTTACACAGTACTGGTGACGGTAAAGTCCACCGGCCAATGTTTGAAGTCAAAGTCGTAGCGGCGGATTTGGTTCTTGCTTTCCGGGGTCCTATCGTGTCGTTTGGCGTTCTCGAAACACTCGGCAAAGCGCACATAAACCACATTCATGGATCGACCCAGGCCACGCATGCATTAGCGAAACTGCTAATTAGCAGGCCAATTCCGGTGGTGAACTTTGCCAGTGTACCAACGGAATCCACTACCAGGTAGCCACGGCGATAGAGAAACGTTATCAACAGCGGGGACGTGTAATAGCCTACGCTCCACATCAAGTTCAACTGGAGATCGATATAAGAAAACACAAATACATGATATAAGTTCGGTCAACAAAAAGCGTATTCGCTCAAAGAGGAAGCATTCGAATTTATATAAGAGCCTAATAGTGATCAATGCACAGTAGTAAAAATTTTATGAAATATAAGACAAAATACATTACGCAAAATCAAGTCCAACGTTTTTGATAACGGTGGTTAATCCTATAGGTAAATGAGATCTTATATTGTTAACAACTATTCAAAAATGATTGACATATTTTAAAACATCTGACTTTTGAAGTATTCGTTTTGTTCATATTATTTTTTAATGCATGCCTAACTAGTATTTGAAACATGGAGAAAACTTAAATATATTTCTCATTGGCTTCAATTGATCATAAAATAATTTGAATACTCAATTCAATTAAAATGTATTGTAAGTTTGAGTTAAGCTGTAAAAAGACAGGCATTGGATATATGCCTCGCATGAAAACCAAAATTTGCAGCAAGTCGAATTGTGTGTCATATTATCTGTGTCTCTATTCCACAGATATAATAGTCTTTGAACAGAATAACACAAAGATAAGTACCCTTAGTGTGTATCTAAATCATTAGAAAGTTTGCTTCCCTGTACATTTTGTTATGGAAGTCATTTTACGATCTGATTTTTTTAAATTTCAACCATTGTGCACTGCTAATGGATAAACAATTAGGGAAGATGCCTATCATGTTATGAGCATAATACTTACAGCAGCAAGAATCTGGTCTCCGTACTTTTCGAAAGCTCCGGGCTCATAGACATCCTATAAAAATACAACGAATGAAAATACATTTTTCATAAACTTTCACCTGTAACTATGTAAATAAAAGCTTTGAACTTACCTTTGAACCATCGTACTCCTTGAAGAGTTTCGGCGAAAAAAGATACTTGTAAAATGGCATCCTAATGCCTTTGTCGCTTGTTTCTAAATGTATCCAAAGATTAGTCAGGAAAACACTTTTCACTTTTACAAATGGATATTTTGGTTTTCCTTCGGGTTTCTCAGCTCAACTCAATGATGAAAACAAAAAATAGCTGCTGCTACACGCATTGAATCTGCTAACAATAATAACACTTCAGTGACGTCTGTATCCTGCTTGAGGGTGCAGGGTGAACCAAAAGCACATCATACAAAAATTAGTAGTGCTGTCCAATGAGCAGCTCGAAGTAGCTCGAAGTTGTTCCTGTCACGCTCATGCCCGTTTGTTGACAAAAAAGAACGAGCAGGACGGGAACAACTTCGAGCTACTTCGAGCTGCTCATTGGACAGCATTATTATTATTATGGCCGATGACAGCTGCTTTGGCTCAGGGTTGTAGCCGTGACAGGCCGTAACTATTGAACCCGTAACTTTTTTAATCATCTTTTTCTGACAATATTTGAAAGTAGGAGAAAAGACGGCTTTGTTCTATTATTGTGAGGGGGATTTTTGTCGACCAAATTTTATGAAATTTGGTCACAATATTCTTTGATATGCATAGAATGTTTATGCCAAATTTGAGCATAATCAGTCATAAAAAAACCCTGACAATAATAGAACAAAACCTGCCAAAGCCGTCATTCCCCCTATCAAATGCTGAAATTCCGCGGATGCATTATACATATAAATGAATTTATTGTAATATTATATTATTGATGCATTACATAAATGAATTTGTTATAAAATTTTGAATATTTGAAAGAACACCTTTTAAGATCTGGCAAAATCGTTTCAGGGCATTATTGAAGTGAATGCCCCAAGTCGTAATAAGTTGCGAGCCACTGTAAGTGATCGTGAACAGGCCAACAGAATTGCTGCCTTCGAGCTCTTTCGATTGGAATATCACGTATACATCGCAAGCAGTGAAATCGAGATAGCACCAAACGGCTCGGTGACATGTGTTGACATCAATACTGGTACTGGGGGGTTTAAAAATCGAGCGGTCCCAACAGTTCAGATTCTTGATGTCAGACAAATGAATTACGTGTCAGAAGATGGCACCAAAAAACCGTCTGATTCGTATCGTGTGACTTTTTCTGGTTCTGCCCTTCCTCACCACCTTGTTCTAGGGAAACTTCGATTACCAGTGCGCCTCTATATACCGACCGTAATGCACTGCAAAAAGTGCCAGCAGATTGGTCACACGGTCACACAGAGACCTACTGCTGCAATAAACCACGGTGTAGCAAATGCGGTGAGCAGCATGCCGAGGGTCTCTGCAGTAAACAACCAACCACCTGCTGTGGCGAAGCTCCGCATGAACTCACTGCGTGTGCTCAGTATATAGAGAGGGAGAAACATCAAATCCGCTCAACAAAACAGCGGTCGAGGCGATCCTATGCAGAAATACTGAAGACCATTGCTCCAGCCGCTGTTCCATCAACCCGGTCGGTCTATCGCCAGCTCAATTGTCTTCTCTTCCCTGCCCTTAGATGATCAAGGCTGGGGGCAGCAGGGACCATGTCCAAGGGCTTGACGACCCCTCCCCAGCTGTCTGTGAGTCAGGGGGTTCTGCCTAGGAGGTGGTGGGGTTAACAGGGGGCGCTTTTAATTCCCTCCCAAAAACCACATATCCGCAAGCAAACCTTATCAAGCGACCGTGTGCCGCTTAAAGCATACAAGCCCCTAACCCCGAATTCCTAGGTGTCAGGCGACCCGTGCCGAAGGGATGAATGGCCTGGGGGGAGAAACAATTAGCCAGGTCGTTAACGGAGCCTGTGGAGGTTCCACAGAGTGAGGGCTGTTTCGGCGGCAAGCGGGTGGCAGTGGGTGGTACCCACACACCCCCAAGTGGTGCACATGTGGTGCAAGCGAATGGGAGCTGGGGGTATTACTCGTAATACCCCCACAGAGTGAGGGACCGAGTGTATGGGTGAGCACACAAGTGAGTCTCGCATGGTACGCATGGTCGGTAGTGTTAGAATGACTGAAGTCTGGTGAGGCCTGGCAGGAGTGTCGGGGGGCAGATATCTCTGCGGCACCTCAGAGGTAGGGGACACGAAGGTTTCGCTGCGTCTGGCAGGAGTGTCGGGGGGTTGATGCTTCTGCGGCACCTCAGAAATCGGAGACATGTAAGGTAAGTGGTGCCTCACCGTTGCAGGATGGGGAGACCATCACACTGGCTGAGGACTATCTGGGCCTCGAAATGTCAATAGGTGGGTGCTGCCTGCAAAGTACCTTACGGAGACCTATTGACAGTATCAAAGCCTGGGTAGGTGAGTGTTAGGCACGCTTGACGTGCCGGGTGTTCCACGCCCAAACGATGCACAGGAGGTGCACAGAGTGGATAAAAATGGGAGATGGGGGTATCACAACCCCCACTGAGTGAGTGACTGAATGTCAAAGAGAGTGGTGCACAAGTGGTGCAAGCGATTGGGACTGAATGTATGAGCGAGCACGCATGGTACGTATGGTCAGAGTGGCTGCTTAGGCAGTAGTGTGATCCGGCTGTCAGGGACGGAATGACGGGCAGATACCTCTGCGGCACCTCAGAAGTAGGGGACACGAAAGTCTCGCTATGACTGGCAGGAGTGTCGGGGGGTTGATGCCTCTGCGGCACCTCAGAAATAGGAGACATGAAAGGGTCTGCCTCGTAGCTGAGGTAGGAGCGGCATAGGAGCCACCAACCTAGGGTCGCCTCCGGCTTGGTAGACAAGTGGTGCCATTCTGTTGCAGGACGGGGTGAGCACCATACTGAATGAGGACTGTCTATGTTGTGAGATGGCGGCATTGGGGTACCCCCTGCAGGGTACCTGGTCTTCCCTTGCAGTCATTCAAGCGGCATAGGCAGGTGAGTGTTGGGGCACATGTGGTGCCAGTATGTCTTGTGCAAATGTGTTGCATGGGGAGTGTCGAAGAGTTGAGGCGCATACGTGCACTTGTGTACGTCATGGAGGGGGCGCAATGCCCAATAGTCATTTTAGTGGGTCGGGAGTGGTGATCCCATCCCCACACTACCTGGGTTCGCCTCCCCAGGTGTCTGTTTGCAGATTTCCATTACCTTCGTTAAAAAAAAAAAAAAAAAAGATGATCAAGGCTCGGACTCTGGGGACGGTGAAGAATCAGTCTTGCAAAATGTCGTGACCATCACCAGATGATCAGATATGAAAACAAAAACCACCACGCTTTTAAACGATGTTCTTTACTGACAATCACTGCAAGCGCATCGTGACATGTAGAAGCTGACACGTGAGTACCTTCGGTAAGCGTGACACCCAGATTGACAACCACAAGCTGAGAGCCATAAAGAGCATCGGGTCGGTCAGCTGTCAAAAGTGCAGGTGAGCACCGTTATTGATTGATTTTGTTGTCGTTTGATTGGACTGACGTCGTTTTTAATTGATAAATTGGATAAATCAATAGTTAAATTAAGGGTTCATTCACAAATTACATAACGCTAAAATGGATCTGGGGGCTGAAAGCCCCCACCCACCCTCTCGTAACGTATTTTGTATGGGAGGGTTCTGAAATTTGTATGGGCCGTATTTGTGAATGGCTCTAACTAAGTTTTTACCAATTTGATCCAGACTATCTTTTGAAAAAGGCCAAATTTTTTTTATTGATTTTTTCAAATGGATACAATCAAAAAACGACGCAACCTACAAAAAAAGGTTATATGGGTGACTATCGCAAAATCAGTCAAAGTTTCTAATAAAGATATCGGAAACAATTCAAATTGAGCCCTACACTGAAAAAAAGTCAATTTCAACAGTTTCAAAAATTAAAGCTCGATTTGCGAAAAAACGCTTTTTTTGATTTGTATGAAATTGTGTCTCAAGATAGGTGATTATGTTCCCTACCAACCGTCCATACATCGCAAGCTGGGCACTTTGAAGGAAAAAAAGTTTTTCTAACAAAAACTTTTTCTTGTCGAAATTATTTTCAGTGTATTTTTATCCGTTGGGATTAGTTACGACCTAAATATTGTACTCTGCTTGACTGTACAGGAATATTTAAATATATGTATTAGGGTGGTTCAAAAAATCGATTTTGCTCCACAGTGCTCATCTGATTCTTTACCATGTTCTGAGTGTCCTCTGAAAATTTGAGCTTATTTGGATTAAAACTGATTTAGCACAAGCCGTTTCAAGTTTGCATGCGAATTAGTATGGGGAAATTTATTTTTTCATTATACTGGTAATGACGTTTCCTCATTAGGCGCAGGTTAAAAGAAAACCTACATAGCTAAAAGGGATACTCAACAGCTTTCACCCAACGAAAACCGCATGTTGATTAAACGTCCCAATAATTAGTAATCGATTTTAAGACAGGTTGCGAATCTTTAGTCATGATCGTTAAACTTCTTTGAGGGCATCACTGAAATGTGCAGTGCAACATAGTAGCCTGAATTTGTGTGTGCTATCTTTCGCGCCACGAGCAGCAATGTTGCCTGTTGATGAGTTATGCAATTAGCTCCAGAAAACCACGTTTAAGATTAAATTCGATTACTAATTATTGGAACGATTAATTAAGACGCGGTTTTCACTGAGTGAAAGCTGTTGAGTATTCCTTTCAGCTATGTAGGTTTTCTTTCAACATGCGCTTGATGGGGAAGCGTCATTAACAGTATAATGAAAAAATAAATTTCCCCATACTAATTTGCATGCAAACTTGCAACGGCTTGTGCTAAATCAGTTTTAATCCAAATGAGCTCAAGACAAAATTTTCAAAACGACTTATCTGCTTTTGTAAACAAAGATTCAAACGTCGATTCAACGAAACTGATAGCACTTTTATGCAAACCAATGCCACCAACAGGTAGCCGAAACCTTCACCTACCTGTTGTTAGTGTTGGTTTGCGTGGAAATGCTTTCAGATTCGTCAAATCGACGTTCAATTCTTTGTTTACAAAAGCAGATAAGTCGTTTTGAAAATTTTGTCTTGAGCTCAAATTTTCAGAGGACACTCAGAATATGGTAAAGAACAAGATGAGCACTGTGGAGCAAAATCGATTTTTTGAACCACCCTAATATGTATGTATATGTTAAATCCACTGGCACTCCTTGACACTGAGAAAAAAAATCAATTCCGGCAAGAAAAATTTTTTGTTAGAAAAACTTTTTTCTCTTAAAAGTGTCAAGCTTGCGATGTATGGACGGTTGGTAGGGAACATAATCACCTATCTTGAGACACAATTTCATACAAATCAAAAAAAGCGTTTTTTCGCAAATCGAGTTTTAATTTTTGAAACTGTTGAAACTGATTTTTTTTCAGTGTAGGGCTCAATTTGAGTTGTTTCCGATATCTTTATTAGAAACTTTGACTGATTTTGCGATAGTCACCCATATAACATTTTTTTGTAGGATGCGTCGTTTTTTATTGTATCCATTTGAAAAATCAATAAAAAATTTGGCCTTTTTCAAAAGATAGTCTGGATCAAATTTGGAAAAACTATGTATGTACTTTTCTTTTAATAGCACCTCTTAAAATATTGCACAAAAAGTCAATATAAACAATAAAATTCTATTTTGGCTTCATGCATTTTTATCACAGCAAAAATCCATTAATTCCGCTAAGTGGATTATTCCATTGCTGTCGAGCGTTGATTTCGAACCAAACACCGCATAGGTCAAGTGATCATCACGATAGTCAAGATGACATGGATATGACAACCACAACATCAGGAAAGTTTTCCTATCATTCATGCTGGTGATCACAGGCAGAAGAAGTGAAGACATGGTGAGTGACCAAGCGCTAGTTGCTAAAATGTCACTTTCATGGTGATCGTTACACCAAGCATGTGAGATCCACATTGAGCATCACAATTGAGTACTTGACACATGACCTGGATTTTGTTATTGTCACGCTTTGCGTGACTTGTACGGTGACACTTTGCAGCACTGTGAAGAATACACTGTCATCGAAACAGGGACAAAAAGAAAGTGAGCAAGATCCAGGCGACAGCACCAACACGCTTCTCAAAATGTTCCTGTCGTTGAACAGAGTACTCGACTTTCCCCTGGAAAATTAACAATTGGTGGGAAATCCCAAAAAGTTTCTTCTATCGGGTTCAAGTTTGTCGATGGCAATTTCCCGCCACTTCCGGGAACATCTAAAACCCCCGCTGTTCCAGTTTTTTGCCCAGAAAGCTTACATCAACAACAAAATCACCAGGCGGTGTGATTGAGGTACCTAACAAAATGACTCTTTCTGGGATTGTGGATTTCATCTTCAATACACTAGAAATCTCTCCCGCAGTGAGAAACATTATCAACATGATAATCTCACTGGTGAAACCCTTATTGAAGCAATTGATTTCAAAATGGCCTGTTCTTGATTCAATCTTATCCCTCGATGGCTAATTTAACCAAAGAGGTCGGGGATAAGATCATAGTCCTGCAGTGGAACTGTAGGAGTATTTTTAAAAACCTGGATCCGTTTATGTTTTTAGTTCACAGCTCATGCTGTGACGTATTTGCTCTTAGTGAAACATGGCTTTCTCCAGACAAGTTCTCTCTTTCCACGATTTCGATTACGATTTCGACGTTATTCGCTTAGATCGAGGAGATGGATATTAGATCTGTTCACCATTTTCAAAAGTATTTCAGATTCAAAGTGCCACCCCTCTATTTCAATGAGTATCTTAAATGGAGTCTCCTGACCAATTTTCAGCCAAATCCATGGAGATTTAGAGGTGCATCAAACGAGATGGTAGCAAAATCACCAAGGTAGAGTGATCAGAGCACTAGTGGCAAAACTCCAAACTTGCCACACCAGCTGGAAGTTTCGTATCGAGGCGGCGAAGACCCAGGCCATCATTTTCCCTTATTCAAAATCCCCCAAACATGTTTCGCCTGGGGACTGTAAAATCATCCTCAATGGCACGCCTGTGGAATGGGTCAATGAGGTCGACTACCTAGGATTGACCCTCGACAACAAGCTTATTTTTCGGCAATAAGTTGACACGACGGTTACAAAGTATAACGTTTTGTTGAAACTAATGTACCCTTTGATCAACCGTCGGTCATCATTGTCCCTAAAAACAAGCTAGCTGTCTACAATCAAATCATCCTCCCGTGGTGATCGAATATGGCATGCCGGTCTGGGAAAGCTACGCTAAAACGCATCATCTGAAACCCCAACGAGTACGAAACAAGTTCCTGCGGATGATCCTCAACACCCATCCTAAGACTCGAACATCTGAGGTCCACCGTCTGGTCGGTATTAAAACATTGCACGAGCGCTTTGGTGAGTGTACAGATAGGTTTAGGGTCCGTTGCTTACATGCGGACCAGACAACGAATAGGTCGCTCGTATCAATCTAGATTATCAAATTGTTTTGTATATATTAGTGTGAACAGTAGTTATGTTATCAAACTTTTTAAATTAACTAATGCCTCTTCAAGGCGAACATGACATGATAGACCTAAAAACCATTTCCACCATTTATTTAAATAAATCATTATTGTAATCGAATCTAAAGCTCGACAGCCCAGTCAGATTTAACTCAGCGTTTTAAATTTAATAATCGAGTACAGCTACCGGATAAGTCCTGTGGCCGCATCTCTCCATCCTCGAATGCGCCCACGCTCGACAAGTCGTTTTGCACCTGGTCTGCCCACCTCACTCACTGCGCTCCACGCCGTCTCGTACCTACCGGATCGGAAGCGAATATCATCTTTGCAGGGTTGCTGTCCGACATTCTTGCTACATGCCCTGCCCATCGTACCCTGGGTTCGCCGTAGAGCTGGGCTAGCTCGTGGTTCATTTTTCGCCGCCACACACCGTCTTCTTGCACACCGCCAAATATGGTCCTAAGCACCCGTCTCTCGAATACTCCGAGTGCTTGCTTCGTGCTTCGAGAATTAACCATGGTTCATGTCCGTAGAGGACTACCGGTCTTATCACCGTCTTGTACATGACACATTTGGTGCGATGGTGAATCTTTTTTGACCGCAGTTTTTTCTGGAGCCCATAGTAGGCCCGACTTCCACAGATGATACGTCTTTGTATTTCACGACTAACATTGTTATCAGCCGTTAGCAAGGATCCAAGGTAGACGAATTCCTCGACCACCCCGCAGTTGCAGGGCCTGACACCAAACCCCCTAAATATCCGGAGGACCATTCCTCCTTATTCCCGGTGGACCATGGTGCACAGTTTCACTTAGAGTCCTTCGCTGGCACTCGGACGATGATCAGCTGCCCCTAACGTGGAGAACAGACGCTGTTGTGAGCCGATCCTGACATGGAGAACAGACGCTCAGTAAGATTTGCACCTCCGGAGAGGAGCAAACCCCTCCCCCCCCTTCCCTGTCACGGGGCGTCGCGTGGAATAATTGGGAACCTGTTCAAAAATGTTCAATAATCAAATAACATTCTTATTAACCCTTCAGCACGTGCGGGGTCCTGAAACGCCCGTGCAGGCTCGCTTGCATATTGCATTTGTTCATTAGTGTTGTACACTAGTGGTTTAAGAGGTGGGGCGCTACTCGTCGCTAGCACGATTTGTTTCCAAAGGCAACGTTCTTGCACCAAGTGGTGCCCTACCAATATCTTTATGAAGCTCACTTTTCGTTGTTGGCCGTTAGCAAGGGAAAATCATCATGCAACCTTTGATAACGAATAAGTTTTCATTGAAAAAGTGAGGTTATGCATATCAGTACAGCTATATTTGAGCCACATAATTAAATAAGTTAATATTATTTTTATTGCAGATTATTGGTAAAACAATATTCCACATGAAGAGACATCCTCGAAATGTATGAACTTGAACAATATTGAAATACAAGAGCAGTGCTAGTGGCAACTCAACCACGTAATATGCTGAAGACAATGAACTACGTTCAAATAACTATGCTGAACCAAGCTGCTCCCCACGAACCAAGTCAAATATGTACTGTTGTTACTACTGACATCCGTATCATGTGTAGTTTTGTATTCCGCGCATTCTATATTAGTAGAGGCGACAGAAGAATATATGTCTTTTGCTCGTTCAAATTTGAAGTTGAACGAGTTGCAACGAAATGTGAGAAGGTGCTCGCAGTGTGTTGCATCGCTTCGTTCCCAAACAGACGAACAGAGAGAAAATTTTCCTCAAAATTCTCTCTCATATTTTCTTCTTCGTTCACGTCGTAAACTTGAACGAACTGCGACGCCGTTTCGTTGCAAGCTTTGTTGCATCGCTTCGTGTTCTACATGTAGGCGGGCAGAGACAAAAAAACACGTGTTTTGGTGCAGGAGTGTCTTTTTGTGCATTAGAATGGTACAAACAACCAAACACCTGAATACAAAAAGGAAAGCTACCTATTTGCCTATATTTCAAATGTGTGGTTCAGAAACAAAATTGAACGCTGTTTTCTGCCAACCAGTGCAACTATGTTTTTGAACACAAGATCAAAATATAATCTTCATTAGTTTGCCTACCTGTGCAATGAACAGGTTGAACAGGCCCACCAGACGCAACTGCCTGTCAGCATACGACCATAGTTCCCACCTGGGTTGGTTACCGGTCTTCCATAAGGTTGCTCGTATCCCGGCCAGCACCACGTGGAGGTAGATATAGGAGTGGTTGGGTAAGAGGTTAAGGACCGCGAGATGGGGTCTGTTTTATTCCTTCAGGTACGCGAAGTACCAATGATACGCTTTACCCAGCATTTGCCGTGCCGTGTGGAAGACTCGGTTAAACTCCAGGCTGCATTTTGTTCATTTGGTGACTTTAAGGAGTTGGCAATTAGATTTCGTATTGTAGCTGGGGTCAAAGAAGTTTCATTGCAACAAAGGTTGCCAAATGAGGAAAATTTAACATTGAAGGTGGCGGAAAAAATAATTACTACTTGGGAGATTGCTGGGGCAAATGCCAGATTATTGGGATTGCCTATTATAGTACACAAGCAAATGAAAAAACTTTTAACCACTTATGCGATTGCAAACCGTGATGTTGAACAAGTGACCTCAATGAGGGGTCCCGTTAAAAGTAGGCTAGGTACAACAAAACCATATAATAGGAATCAAACGTTTATCAATTTTGTCGGAAACGACAGAATACTAGGAGAAAATTCTCGCTTAGGAAATTGGAGGAAAGGACAAGATAAGAGGCGTCCGACTATTCGGGTTTTTTGCGGTGCCAAATGGTTAATATGCCCATAAGTGTGGAATAAGTGTTTTAGGCTAAAAAATCTACGACGTGATGCTGTTAACCTGGTGGAGACTCTCAAACCTGGGCCTGATAGTGCAGATAGTCATCTAAATGAGCTTCCGAGCAGAATGAAAACCAAAGACTCCGATACTGAAGATGATGACGACAATAAAGACACAGGTGAATTATCTTGTATGTTGTTGTCGTCCATAAACAAAATAATCAAACCATACTTGATAGATTTAATTGTTGATGGTAAATTAGTTACTATGGAAGTGGATTGTGGTTCGGCTGTTTCGGTAATGTAATGAGTAAAGGTCAATACTTAGCTATTTTTGGGAAACCCTTACAGGAATGCACCAAACAGTTGGTCGTAGTGAGTTTTATCATTGACTTAAGATTTTTCAGTTGTCCTTTGCTTACAGTCGCTCTTTTCTCTACATGCAGAAGAATCTTGCACGATATTTTATCTTCATATCCTATTTTTATGCGCGAAATAAGCATCATACAATGGTCTCAGATTCATACCGCATTTTTTTTATACAGCATCAATATTTGCAAGTAGAGGTGTGCGCCGGTCCGAAAATCGACGGCGGCGGCGTTTGTCGTCATTTTAGTCGGCGGCGGCGGCGTTTTCGGCGTCACGCCGGTTGCTATTTCAGCCGGCGGCGGCGGCGGCGTGAATCGGCGTGGCATTTTTTTGCGATTTTTTTTCAAAGGTATTTTTTCGATTTTTTTCGAGACATATTCAAAACTTTAAGGAGCGGAGAGAACATTTAAATATCGTCGAAAAAATCTGATGAATTTCCCTAAAAAATTGTCTAGCTTTTAACAAAAGATTAATATGGAAATTATTTTCGGATTTCCCACAGGAACTACTTAGAAGTTTTCCCGAGAATTTCTTTGGATTTTCCAAGCAAGCTCTTTTGAATTCCATAGTAAAATTGTTTGGAATATATTCCGCTGAAAAATCTTCGGATTTCACATAAGGAGTGATCCAGTTTTTTTTACGGGAAATTGTTTCAAATTTCTTCAGAAAACTGTTCGGAATATCCACGTGACGATCCTCGAAATATCTATTGAGTATTATACAGAAATTTACACATAAAATTCTTTGAAATATCCGCAAGAAACTTTGAAGAGTTTTCACGGCAACCTCTCTGAAATATTTCAGAGAAATATTCTGAAATTTCCACGAAAATATATTCAGAGTTTCCGCAAAAGATTGTTCGAAATGTAGATTGCAACCAAATATTTTCTGGATTTCAACGAAAAATGGTTCAAAATTTCCATAGAAAATTATACAGAACTTGAACGCGATTTTTAAAAAAATATATGGAAAAATCTTCGGAGTTTCAACTATTTTTTTTTAAGTTTCCACTAAAACTCTTCAGAATTTCTAAGTTTTTTTTCACGTTTTTTTTCAATTTTATTCCTACCTTTGGATATCCACGCCGAGCACTTGTGCCAGACTCAGCGACAATAGGGGATAATTTTTGAATTGGTTACCCAGATTTTTGACAATTACCGTCGATTGGTTGTGTGATTGCACATTTGTCAAAAAAATAGAGCTTACAGCTGAAACTTTTTATTGACAAATGCAAGTTTTGACAGTATTTTTTATGTATAGGTGAATAACATGTATTAACGGGCTATCGGGGAAGGAGCCGCTGAAGACAAGTGTCAATGTTTTCAACGACGAAACGAGGAGTTTCAAAAACAAAAGCAATACACAGGATTCTTTTTTTGCGCGATTTTTTTTCGCTAGTATTTTTGATCCTGTGACTTCAATTCACCACCAAAATCTTTGCAACATGTTTCATAAAATTCTAAATTAATCAAAGAAAAATCGCCTGATAATGGATATGCGTTAAACATTTAGGATGAGTGCAAAATTGTGAAAATGTAAATCGTGTGAAAACAGACTACAGTGTATTTAAACGGAAAATTTTTAAGTAATTTCTGTGTATAATAATAAGTATAATAAGTTTTTCGGCAATTTCACTGGAAATTATTAAAAGGAAAAAGGGTCATCAGGCAGAAAACCATTCGGCGAGCAGCCATTTGGCCAAAATGATGGAACGGAACGGAACGGAACGGAACGGAACGGTTAGGGGCTGTCCATATACCACGTGGACAGTTTAGGGGGAAGGGGGTGTATGGCGAATGTCCACGCTTCACACATTTTTTTAAAAAATTGTATGAGCAGTTGTCCACGCTGGGGGAGGGAGGTATTTTGAACTGACCAAAACCTGTTCTCGTGGTGTATGGATAACCCCTTATTAGATCGAAAACAGTTTGGCTGAAAATTTCTTTTGGCCTAAACGTTTGTCCAACAAGTCGTGTCGTCGAAATGGTCGTTTTGCCGAATAAGTAATCTGACCGAAAATGCCATTCGGATAGAATGTTCAGCATTTTCGGTAAAACCTATTTGGCCAAATGAATCTATTACCCAAATGACCAGTTTGGCCGAACGACATTTCGGCTGAACGACGTTTTCGGCCAGAAGGGTGTTGGACATAAAATAATTTCGACCAAACACCTTCCGGCCTAGTGGCCTCCGCCCAAAAGTCATTCGGCGGAAAGCTATTCGTTCGAATGCCATTTAGCCGAAAATCATGTTAAGCCGAAAGACATCTAGTCGAATTTCTCTTGGCTAAATAATACATTTCGGCACCAACAATACAACACCACTGATGGAAGCAGCGAATCTTCTTCTTTTATTGAATGACGCTGGATTCCATGGATGGACACAAATAGGCCTACCAGCGACGTGTGAAACTCTTGTTTACAAAAGCAGTTTTACCCTTATGAAATGTTGGTGCCGATTTGTCCGAAACGATTATTAGATCGAAAATGGTTTGGTTGAAAATGTCATTTGGCTGAAAGCGGCATACAGCCGAACAAAACATTCGGCCAAACTGGTAATTTGGTTTAAATGATTTTTTGCCCTAACTCGTCTTGGATGAAAATTCAGTTTGGTAGAAATGGTCTTTTGGCAGAAAGATCCATTTGACCCGAAAATGTTTTTTTCTACCAAACAACCATTCGTACAAACGATTTTTCCGACAAAATGCCGAACGACAGAAGTGCAAGATTGGACGCGTTCATATTAAAACGCCAAATAGGCGCGAGATTTGGGTTCATGCATTGTGTTGTCGATGAGTAAAGGAATTAGCGCAAGATTGGACGCATTCGTAATGTAAATAGGACACAAAATAGTCTCGAGATCTGGGTATGTGCATTGCTCGGTGCATTGTGCGTTGGATAGTAAATAAATTAATGGAAGATTGGACAGGTTTGTCGACAATTTGCATGTGCCACCAGGCGTGCATGGTGTAACTTTTTTCTCTTCGAGGGACAGTGAAGTATATTGATTTGTGTTTGGAGGATCGTGCGTTAGTGCTACGACTGGCCTTCACAGTTTGCATATGTTACTGGGCATGCATATTGCATAGTGTGAAGAACGCGTTTGGTCGTGTTCATGCTCGGTTCTTAGACACTTCATATGATCAGGTATTCTTGTGCTTTGTGCGATCGAAAAGTAAAGTAATTGATGTGCGTTTGGTCGTGTTCCTGCTGGGTATGCAGGTAATTAGTTCTTTCTGCTTTGTGTGGACGACATAAAAAAACTGGTACTGTCACATCTCTTATCAGAGTGAATCCATATACAACGATGCCTACCTACTAACTGATAATCCTTCCTGTGATTCTTATGGAGACGCAGAGGTAAACACGGTGTTCAAATAGCAAAAATCACCTACTAATAGTCCTTCCCTCTTCCTAACTGACTACAAGGACGTCGCTGGCGCCGTTATTGATCATTTGAAATTTGAGTCAGTGAAACTTACATACTAAGAAAGCTTGAACGATCCCAGTCAACCATTCAGTTGATTCTTGGTACAATTTCGCTGATTCTGGTCAACCACGGAGTAGCAACCATAAATATGTAACCAAAGCTGTAGCTAAACTAGCGAAAGGTTCGACCGAACGATATTTTCATGCAAGAAGGTTCGGTCAAGATGGGCAGAACAGTCCTTTTCCGTTCAAATTTATTTTAACGGCCAATTGGTTTGCTCAGTCATATGACATATTCGGCCAAACAAATTTCGGCCTTCGGTAGGGATTGCAGATATCGCTCTCAATAGTCAACGAACAACGATAAAAGAGAAGCAAAAACTTCTTCGAATCATAACAAGCCATGAAAACAAAACTATCGCACTTGTATACAAGTTGGAAAAAACTGATTCGGATAGACGGCCCCAACCGAGGGGGTTTCATAAAACGCTTTGTGCTCGCTCGTTTTATGTTGGGACCATATTTTTTCGCACAGTTGTGTAAAACAATTGAAATGCATCATCAGAACCAGTGCCTCCCGCAATTGGGGCTTATTAAAAGAAATTTATCTTGGGTTGTAGTCCCCCAATTTAGTTCATTATCGTAAACGTTATATGTAATATATATGAAAACGTCTCTCACGGTATGCTACCTATCGAGAGTGTATACAGACATGATAAGTGGGAGATTTGCTTATTATCCTTTGGATTCAAACCCTAGCCTTCGGTTAAATGGCTTTCTGCAAAACAATCCTTCTCCGTTCTCCTTTGTTAACGAAGAATTCTTCAAGTTTTTACGCTTTACAAAATTTAAACGGAAAATTTTATGGGATTTTCAAGGAAATCATAAGCATTTTCACAAAAAAAAATTTGGAGTTTCAACGTGATATCAATCTAAAAGATCTACGGAAATTCCATTAAGTCTTCGGAATTTCTACGGACTTCTAAAAATTTCCTGTCGACTTCTGCAATCCTGTGAACTTCTACAAATTTGAATCGGCGTGAAAAATTATAGATCAGCGGCGTGACAAAATTTGAGCGGCGGCGCGCCGATGCAAAAATGTCGGCGGCGGCGGCGCACCAAAAACCGTCGGCGGCGGCGGCGTGGCGTGGCGGCGCACACCTCTATTTGCAAGTAACATTTTTATGGGCACCCAGAAACATTCTACTACGTAAAAATGTAAAATGCAAAATGCAAATGTTCCAAATTGGGCACTACATGTTTTTATATGAACGTTTATATTTTGCCAGATCTTAAGTGCGCGAAATTAGGGTACTTCACGGCTCAAATTTACGGAATTAGCACAGTTTTTATCCAAATCAGCTCAAATTTTCTGAGGACACTAAGAACTCGACACAGAATCAGATGTGCGTTGTGGAGCAAAATCGATTTTTTGAGCCACCCTAATACATACACATACATACATCACCTCAACTAAGTGGATCGGGTGGATCGGTAAACAACAATATTGATATCCACTGCCTGTATAACCGCAAGTTTGTCCCAGCAACGATTAGACAGGCAGTCCAGGCCTTCTATAAAACTATATTTTCGAAGCGAAAACGCAAAAAACAGCGGTAAAAAATAACGACGAACAGGCAAGTATGGGCCTTAGGTCTCAGCCAAGGCTGTAGAGATGTGGCGTCAAGTTGTTCGGCACTTCATCTCATAGCTAAATTGTTCATCCCATCATAAACAAAGCAATGAAAAGGGATTATTTTTGTATTTTTTCAGCAGTGAGTACGCTTCAGGGTGGTTCAAAAAAAATCGATTTTGCTCCACATCGCTCATCTGATTCTGTATCA